>NC_092371.1:118962310-119274959 GCF_030028105.1 Mobula birostris
AATTCATTAAAAGAAGAACAAAAAGTGGATCTGAGAAACTCTTTCTAATGAGTAGTGATGGGATTGAGTTCAATGCATGAGTGGGTGGTGTCCCTCACCACAACAAGCACTTGGAATTGCTGTATTCTGCAGCTTGTGTATAAGGATAGCCTGATAGCAGGTTAGCTCGACGCTATTACAGCTCAGGGCGTCGGAGTTCAAGAGTTCAACTCTGATGTCATCTCTAAGGAGTCTCTATGTCCAGCCTGTAGAACACGTGGGTTTTCTCCGGGTGCTCCGGTTTCCTCCCACAGTACAAAACATACCATTTAAAAAGGTAATTGGTCATTATAAATTGTCCTGAAATTTGTCTGGGTTTAAATTAGAGGTAGCTGGGCGGCGTGGCTCAAAGTGCCAGAGGGGCCTATTCTGCACTGTAACTCAATAAATATACATTAAATAAATAGCATTTTTGCCCAACATAGATATAATAATTCACTTTCTATGATTTAAACGTCAATTATTTCTATGATCTGCCCTCTCAGTGCAGATAAAAGTTCACATGGCTTTCAAAGAAAAGCAGGGGATCTATTAATTATGCTGGGACTCCATTTTTTCCTCAAACAATGAACCTGATTATATGTTATAATTTATACCCATTTTTGGGATTGAATTGCAAACAAATTTTCTACAGTACAACAGTGACCAGAAGTAATTTATTTAGTAAGAACTTTAAGATCTTAAAGAATCAGAGTGACTTATGAAATAGAGAATGACCATTCGATCCATTGTGCTCATGCTGGCTATTAGAGGACTATTTAGGCTCACTGATCAAATCTCCTTCTGTTTGTTTTACCCGGATTTTGGTAGATTGATGCTTCTTACAGCCTTAAACCAACTTCAAACCAACTTTGAAAGAAATGATCAAAAGGTTGGTGGGTTTTTAAGTAGGGCCAAAGGAATCATGGGAAACAAAATGGAGGAGGTCTTGCTGAAAAAAACACACAGATCACTGGGTATGAACAGCAGATGGCATGGCTTCCAAATATTAGTAATTAGTAACCAGTTTATTATCATATGTAACCAGATACAGAGAAAAGCTTTTTTTTCAATGCCATCCAGATAGATCATTCTGAAGTCAAATTTGAGTTTTTTGACCTATGCGCAAAGAGATTTAAGTATGGCTGCAATGAAAAATTTACTTGCAGAAGCATCTCAGGCAGATTGCATTACAGATACATTTCCAGGAAAAAAAACCATATTTAACTATACAAAATATACATCAAAGGACACAATTCAAACAAACAAAATTCCAGTGTGGTCATAATGTTGGTATACTGAGGTAGTGATTAAGGTTGTGCAGGTTAGTCCAAGAACCAGGTGGTTGAAGGGAAGTAGCTATTCTTGAACCCGGTGTGTGAGACTTCAGACTTCCGTATAATGGAAGCTGTGACATCGAAGTAGTAAAAATGAAAGACAATAATGTAAAAGTGAACATAATGTTACAGTTTCATGGAAAGTGCAGTGCAGGTAGACAGATAAGATCTCAGGGCCATAATAATACAGTAGATTGGGAGATCAAGAGTTCATTTTTATTTAACAAGACAGTTACGACAGTGGAACAAAAAGAAGGGTAAAAGCACGACGTGCAGAATGAGATGATGGAGGATCTGAAAGAGAGAAAGCTGAAGGTGACAGGGTGGGGTGGGGGGTGCAAAGGTTAAGTAAAAAAGCAATATGAAGACTTTTAAACACAAGGATGGAGATTTTTAGGGAGAAGAAGGAGAAGAGGGAAAGCAGGCTTGTTTGTTATACTGTATATATTCTCTACGAAATATGTATTGGTTAACATTTTCCTCCATTCCTAATTGCTTCTTAAACTCAGTGACTTCTAGACCATTTCAGAGAAAAACTGAAATTATCAGGCACCTGAGCTCATAATGATTAGAGTGGATGAAGGCGGTGATACCTCTTTCAGAAAAAGCCATCACTATACTAGTTGGATTTTACTAACAATTAGTCAATTAATTAGTTTTACAATCATATAATTTCCCAACTGCCACAATGGAGGTTGAACTTGTGATGTCAAATCAAATGCCTACAGGCTATCAGCACAACAGTATTTCCTCACAAGGTTGGCATTTTGGGTGATAAAGGAGCAAACTGCATTGGTGGAAGTGAGATAAGGCTTAAAACAACTGAAAATGTTAAATTAGCTAATGATCTAAGAAGTACCAAATTAGCAAGCAAACCTCTTTACAAAATCCTAGCTAGCCTGCCACACTATAGAAAGCATATGGTTGTGCTGGAGAGAGTTCAGAGGAGAGTCACCAGGAGGTTGCCTGGGTTGGAGGATATTAGTTATGGGGAAAGATTGGATAGAGTGGCCATGCATTCCCTGGAGAAAAGGATAGAAGTATGCAAATTTGTGAAAGGTATCGATAGCATGGCTAGTCAAAATTTTATCGCCATGGAAGGGGTATCTGTTATGTTTTGTAACTTCAAAACATTAAACTAATTCAAAGGGCAACATGGGAGATCGAATTATGGGTCTAACTTCATTTTTACTTTAAGTGAGGCGCACACATATGATGTGGTACTGTGATGACTTATGCAATTCAGGTATTTCTACTTATAACCCTTAATGAATTATTTAAACAAACAAGTCTGCATTATCAAGCCATATATATATAAACAAGATTACTCAAATATTACTGTAATATTAAATACACGACAGTATCAAAAACATGAGGGCATAGGTATGAGATGAGAGGAAAATGTTTGAAAGGAGATCTATGAAGTAATTTTTTTGTGTGCACAGAAAGTGCTTGATATCTGGAATGGATTGCCAGAGAAGGTGTTTGCATCAGATACATTTGCTATGCTTAAGGGACATTTAATCAGTTACTGAAAAAGGCATAGAAGGATAAGACATAATGTAGGCAAATGGAATTAGTGTAGATGCGTATAGGTTGGCAATGCACCGGGGAGAAATCGCGATTCAGGCTGTACAATTCTATGACTCTGTAAGGGTTTCTGAACCAATGCTACTCCCTAAGAATCAATCAAAGAAGAGCCATAAATCTGTCCTGAGTATCAGCTGAGGAAAAGCTATACACATTTGGACTATTCAGCCAGGCAAAGGGTATCTGGGAAAAGTTGATAAAGCTACAGTACACAATGATGGAGAAGGTTATTTGGAATGCCAGTTCAATGAGGCTAAAAACTGATGGGAAAATTTGTTAAAGATAAGTTTTGGATAGACATGAAAAAATTCTTTTTTTTCCTCAAGATGGTTATCTCATGGAATAGGAGCTCATGCAGAGTATAAAAGATAGAAAATGAAGATTTTATATAAAGTAGTGGTGTGGAATGGGATGGAGTGGGGAAATACTGTGTTACAATAGAATTAACTTTTTAAAATATTTACTTATTGGAAACAGTGTGAAATAGACCCTTCCAGCCTTTTGAGTCACACTGCCCAGCAACCCTCGAATTAACCCTAGCCCTAGTCACAGGACAATTTACTATGACCAATCAATCTACCAACCGGTAGTCTTTGGACTGTGGGAGGTAACTGGGGCACCCAGAGGAAACCCATGGGGTCACAGGGGGAACGTATAAACTCCTTACAGGTAGCGGTGGGAATTGAACCCCGGTCCCTGTACTGTAAAGTGTTGTGCTAACCAGTGAGTAATGGGTTAAAATAAAATTTCAAAGTTCAAAGTAAAATATATTATCAGAATACATACATGGCACCACATACAACCTGGAGATTCTTTTTTTATGGGCATGCTTAGCAAATCTATAGAACAGTAACTGTAAACAGGATCTGTAAACTGTAAACATCTGGAACTGTAAAATGTAAACAAATTGTGCAAATGCAGATCATAAATAAATAGCAATAAATAATGAGCATGAAATAACAAGATAAAAAGAGTCTGTAACTGTGTAGTTATCCCATTTTTTTCAAGAGCCTGATGGGTTGAGTGGTGGTGACTGTTTCTTCTACCTAATGACAGCAGCAAGAAAAAAGCATAGCCAGGGTGGTGGGGATCTTTAATGGTGGATGCTGCTTTCTATGGCAACAATTCATGTAGATGTGCTCAGTGGTTGGGAGGGCTTTACCCATGATGAACTGGGCTGAATCCACTACCTTTTGTAGGATTGCCCACTCAAAGGCATTGGTGTTTCCATACCAGGCTGTGATGCAGCCAATTAGCACACTTTCCACCACATATCTATAGAAGTTTGCCAAGGTTTTTGATAACATGCCAAATCTCCACAGACTCCAGAGGATGTAGAGGCATTGTTGTGCTTTCTTTGCAATTATATTTATATGATGGGTCCAGATCAGGTCCTCTGAGTTAGTGACAACCAGGAATTTAAAATTACTGACCCTATCCTACCTCTGATCCTCCGATGATTACTGCTCATAGACCTCTGGTTTCCCTCTTCTGAAGTCTACAATTAGTTCCTCAGTCTTATTGACATTGATTGAGAGGTTGTTGTTATTACACTACTCAGTCAAATTTTCAATCTCCCTCCTGTATGCTGAATCAGCAAACTTATATATGGTTTTGGAGCTGTACTTATCCACACAGATCAAATTAGGTTAAAATAGGTTGAATTTGTCAGCATCCAAGCACCAGGTTAATCTAGCAGAAGTATTTTTCATTTATTGGCATTCCACTTGTTTTTTTTCTTCCTCCATTCTCAGCATTTTCAGTGCTCTTTGCAAGCCTAAGATAGACAGTGGCTTTGTCAGGATCTGCCCAAATCATTTTGCAACGATTAAACATCCAGAAATGTTATGTAATCTTTGAAGAAAATGAGAATGAAAAGGTTCCTTACACATACATTCTTAAAAGCTTAATTAAAGTGACCAAGAAGTGCTTTACCTTCAATCTCTTGTCAGTAGACAGAAGGCACTTCTACCCACTGAGTGGAGCTGAATGCAGATGAAAGTGTTCTTTCACTGTGTCTCCATTGGTGACTCAACAATAACCCCCCCAAACCCAGTCCCCATGACTACTATCCCCCCTTTCTTCAAAAATTATAGAAAATCTCTAAATGTTTAATTTATTTCTGTCCAGGTTGTTTTAAGCCCCTCTCCTACTGATGGAATTCACATCCATTTCAGGGAAAAGCAAATGAAACATTAGCAGCTGTGTTTATGAGTGCTGAACCTTTTTGAGGACACTTTAAAAAGACTTGCTTCACTTGTTTGGAGGCAGCCAAAAGCCACATCCTCTCTGCTACCCACCCGCTGTTTCCACCTCTGGAGGGTGGAAATGTGCCTTTATCAATACAGTATGGACAATAATGAGGTCATCCAGCAGCATAGCGTATTGGAATCTTTAGACATCCCTTATTTTGAGTTACATCTAAAAGTAATTTTCTACCAGTCCACTGTAATGTGTCCCTTTGGTAGCAGGCTAGGGATATGAATCTAGAATATCATGGTGTGGTAATATTGTAATGGGACACTTCATTTCACCAGTAAACAGTGCTCAAGTGTATTCTATCACCATTGCTCTATCGCACCCAAATCCAATTTTGAGCCTCTCTCAATTTAATTGTGCACCTTATTCAGGAAAAAAGGAAAAACATTTTGAGGTGTTATGACATTCCTATAATGGCAGCAACCGCAACACCAGGAGCAGGCAGAGAGGCTAATACACAGAAACAATTGATAGGGCGCCAGATTATATTCCTGTCCCAACACATTGTGGGTCACATTACACTCATTGTGATTTATAATTTGTCTCAAAAAGTGAAACTTTAGCAATGGTTCCTTGTGTGGGGCAGCTGCAAATGAGCATAAATCTAATTGTGTGTCAATCATTTTGTAAGTTAATCGCTTGATAAATGTAAGTTATTGCTTTGGGCTTTGGGACAATTAATCAGAAAAGCAGCATGTGCATTTCTTATTAAAATGACTTTTCTCTCAGATTAACTAGCTCTTCCATTGAAGGGATAAGTTTCAAAAATCCCAAAGTCAGGAAATTCATCCACAAACTTGGAAGAGGTGTGCCAAGCACTCTCCAGCGGGATGATACTGGATGGCCAACAAGAAGCAACAGCAAATCAAATTTTGAAACCGCCTCCAGTCCAGAGACACTGTAACATCCTCAATGTGGTTTCAACTGAGATTAAACATTGAACCGAATGTTAATGACTCAAAGTTGCCTCATAGAGTAATCACAGGAATTTATTGTTAAAGATGAAGTACTTTCTACACAGCCTTCACTTGGTTCCCCATAACACATAATAACAAATATGAATAAGACTATAAGTTAAGTGACTTTCTGATTGACCGTCATTTTGGACTACTTCCACCAACACTGAACTAAAGGCAATGTCTCTTAAGGTACAATGCCACAATAGTTAATTTCATCCCTTATTTGTCTGTTCCAGTCAGTCCAGCCCAATGAAATCCAATTCCCCCTATCTGAGAACTAGTGAGTCAAAAGGGAGACCCTAGTGTCTGTTAAGGTGTATTCTGGAGTTAGGGTATATGGCAAATATTAATTTCACCAGCAACTAATCTTCAGATTGCAGATTGGATTTAAAACACAGCACCGAACAATTACACCTCAGATGCCGGCATATGCATGAATGCAGCCTAGAGTCAACGGAGATTAACATTTATTTTGATTTTCTGGAATGTGGGTGTGGAGAAGGAGGTGTTTATGTAACTCTAAGGAAGCACTGAAGATACGTTGTAACAATAAAATTGTCCTGTTATTACCTTTGACCTTTAGCATCACCAAATGTCTTATAACATTGGGTTGAGCAGGCCTCTTCTTCCAAAAGTGTCTCAATATGATGCCTGTGGCTTGTTTTTGTTGAATAAACACTTATTTCCACTAGCTTCAGTGTCTCTCTGGTGACACAGTTACTACAATGTCCACCAGCTATCTGAAGACTATCAATGTCCACCAGCTATCTGAAGACTATCTGAAGAATTGAAGACACATTCCACTGCCCAACAGCCTATGACAAAGGAGGAGAAGAAGAATAAGGAGGAGGAGGAGGAGAAGGAGGAGGGGGAAGAAGAAGAAGAATAAGGCCCTTAACTCCAAGTGGAGTCATCGGGACGCCGTCATGACGGTGTTTTTTTTTAGCAGGCTTTCTTATTTTTACAAGGCCGAGTTGCTAGCTCGACATTCAACCCAGCACAGATAGAAAGCGTATAAGGGAGCCAGCTAGATTCGAACTCGGGAGCCTTCGCTCCGACGTCCAGCACTGACGCCATTACACCACCAGCCGGCTGATGACAGTTAACAGTCAATACCAAATTGAGTTTGATTCAGCCAGCAGCATGGAGTCACCACCTGCAATCTCCACTACATTCACTTTCATGCGAGATGGAACTAGAGGACCAAGCTCCTTGTCCCTCCGCACTCTGGGCAGGCAGTAAAATCTTAGTAGCAATTAGGTCTGAGACGGTGTACTACAGAGGTCTCATCCATGACAGAAAATGAAACTGGACAAGGAGCTTTGTCTTTCAGCAAACAGTCAAGGAATTTAGCATTTTGTAAGTGATCTTAAAAGTCATTAACATTGAAATAATCAACAGTTAACCCAATAGTTAACCCAAAGCACTTAATTTCATGCAGAAACAATAAAAAATTAACTATAGTCAAAGCATTACAATTTTAAATTTTGCCTCCTATTTTCCTGACATGGAATCCAAATTGAAATCAATTGGGTTTCTAATCCTCCTTCAGTTCTGACCTGGAATAAAATTAAAGGGACAAGTTCCAGCAGGGTCAGGTTCTGATACTGGACTTCACACTGTGACAGGTTTAGCACCATCTGTCACTTAACAAGTCATGGATTTCTGCATTCAATGGTACATGTACACAAGGCTGAGATATCCTGAAATTCAAAGCCTCACCCCATTGATGCCTATTAACAAACTGACATAGGAAGCAAATTGCAAAACACAGCCACACTAAACAACTTCAAATACATTTTTCTTTTTGGTTTGGTCAAGAATAATATGTGCAGAATTTAGCTCTCTTTTAAATGGAAACTAATTTAATATATTTACGAATTAGATTTATTGGCTATGTCTATAGATATTTCATCATCTGACCACATAGTTGCAACAAAGAACTTTCCTTTAGCAGCAGTTCAATAGTGTAGCATCAACTTTGCACAGCTCTTCTGATAGCACCTTATTTTGCATGGGTCCAGCAGACAAAAATATTAAAAGATATTTTAGCAGTGTTACCAACTTTCCATGACAAGTCAATTTAGGAAGTTCTAAAACTGCTGAGTTAACAGCTCCATTAGTACACAACTCATTTAACATTAAGCTTTGTGCAGGCAAAACAAAAGGCATCCAAATGTGGCAATGCAGAGATGACTAGTATTCCTGGTTTAGTTTCAGGTTTCCAGCATCTGCAGCATAGTATTACTTGTTTCTTTTATACCTGCAATATAGTAAGAGGCACATCCAGGCCCCTCTCCTCTGCCTAAACATTTATAACTTAAAAATTTTGGGCGTTGAGAAAAGACATTATATGAAAAGAAAAATGGCTACAGAGCCAAGCACAGTCTCCCCTGATAAAAATGTCAAGAGCTTATGTTGCAACTTTATAAAACTCTGGTTAGGTCACATCTGGACTATTGCATACAGTTCTGTTTGCTCCACTCCTGGAAGGATGTTGAAGCTCTGGAGAGGGTGCAGAAGAGGATGCAGCCTGGTTTAGAGGGCATGTGCTGTCATGAGAGGTTGGACAAACTTGGATTGTTTTCTGTGGAGCAGCAGAGGCTGATGGGAGATCTGAGAGAGGCTTATAGTTATGAGGTATAGATGGAGTAGCCAGGAAGTATCTTTCTCCCAGGGTAGAAATGTCTAATACTAGAGGGCATACATTGAAGGAGAGAGAGCAACAGCATAATTTGAGCCATGGTATCTGTAACATTGCCTGCCTTGGTTTCTGCCAGAGCTTCTCTGCTGCTGACACCCTCTCATTACTTCCAGGTTCCACTGGTCAAGGCACTAAAATTACCCTTAGCATGCAGTTGAGTGGTAGCATCTGGGAAGAGCTACTGGGAATATACGGAGAAATAAATAGAGTAACTGGGTGCTCAATGGTGAGCATAGGCACGTAGGCCGAAGGCTATCTTCAATGCTGTTTAATTCTAAATTTCCATCCTTATTTTCCATAATTAGTATAAAGTTTGGCTCACCCATTAATGCTGCATTTTCAGATTTACACTGGTTCACGTTAAGTATTGGCCCCATGGTTAAAATTGTCATCCTCGTTTTTCCTCCTCCATGGGGCCTCTTCCAACCCACATGCTAACTTTGGCCTAATTTTAACTGCTTCACCGTTGGCTGCTTGACTGAGGCTACACACACCCTCAAAACAAAACAAACATACAGACACTAAAAATCTGGAATAAAGATGGAAAATGCTGGTGATACTCAGGTAGCATCCATAGAGAGTGACAATGAGTTAACACTTCAGGTCAAATAAATGGCATTTATGTAGTTGACATGGCTCTGTTTCTCTTTCCAAGCTTCAGAATTTGCTCATTAAACTGCTTCATTTCTTTCTACCTCACTCCTCCTTTAAGATGACCCTTAAAAAGTAGCACTGTGAACATGGATCACTTTCCCTCATATAGCCATAAACAGTTGTTTCAAATTATGTTTGATAATACCACTGTAAAGAGGCATGTGGCATTTCATTGCATTAAATGCACAAGCTGCACTTGTTAATGCATATTATAATCTGCACTTACTGTCATTTTACCCTCTTACATTAACTACTGAGGAAGGAAAGGAAATGAGGTTGCCTACATACAAAAAAAATCACACTCTGCTCTTGAATAAATTATGTCTACCCACTTGAAGTTCTGAATTTGAATGGTTTCCACTTTTTCCAACTTCCAAATATACAGAACTATGACTTGCTAAAATTAAATACTATAACTTAACTTTGAGAGGTATAAAAAAACTTCAAAGTTCAATGTAAATTTGTTATCAAAGGACAGATATGTTACCATATATTACAAACCTGTACTTTGACAGTCATTTTCTCGCAGGTATTTACAGGGTAAAAAAAGAAATACAATAGATTAAAAAAAGAACTATCCATAGCAGACCAAGACTGACAAACCACCAATGTGCAAAAGAAGACAAACTGTGCAAATAATTACCAAGACCATGAGTCATAAAGAATCTTTGAAAGTGAGTCTGTAAGTCATAGAATCAGTTCACAGTAGTGAGGACAGAAGTTACCCACACCGGATCAGTAGCCTGATGGTTGAAGGGTAGTAACTACTCTTGAACCTGATGGAGTGAGACTTAAGGCTTCTGTACCTTCTGTCTGATGGCAGCAACGAGAAGAAGGCATGGCCTGGATGATGAGGGTCTTTGATTACAGATATTGCTTTCTTGTATCAGTGCTCCATGTAAATATACTCAATGGTGGGGAGTGCTTTGCATGTGTTGGACTAGGAAAGGGGTGTGCACCACTTTCTGTAGCCTTATCCATTCTTGGGCATCGGTGTTTCCATACCAGGCAGTGTTGCAACCGGTTATAATACTCTCTCCTGTGCATCAACACATCACCTGTGAAACCAGAGCAGCCAATACACTCGACCACTATTATATCATCATCAAGAACACTTACTATTGCCATTCCATGCCTGCACTTTGGAAATTCCAGCCACCTGGCTGTACTTCTACAGTAGTGTACAAGCAAAGACCAAAAAGGTACAGTCAGGGGAGGTGGAGGCGCACCTACAGAACTGCTTTGAATTGGTGGAAAACATTCAGGGATTTATCTTAGATTCAGGGATTTATCAAAGTTGTCACCAAAATCACCAAGACCTGCATGGATGAGTGTGTGCCTTCGAGAACATACTGGACATTCCCAAACCAAAATCCGCGAATGAACCATGAGGTTTGTAGTCTGCTGAGGGCTATATCTGTGGCATTCAAGATTGGTGATCCAGAACTATACAAGACATCCAGACACCTTATAGTCCGTCTGGGTAGCCTCCAACCTAATGGTATGAACATCAGTTTCTCCAACTTCCGATAATGGCCTCCCCCCACTTCACTATTCCCCATTTCCTTTTCCCTCTCTCTCACCTTATCTCCCAACCTGCCCATCACCTCCCTCTGCTGCTTCTCCCCCTTTCTTTCTTCTATGGCCTTCTGTGATCAGATTCCCCCTTTTCTAGCCCTTTATCTCTTTCACCAATCAACATCCCAGCTCTTTACTTCATCCTGCCCCGCCCCCACCTTCTAACTCTGACTGCTCTTCTATTTTTCTCCTGTCCAAAACATTGACTATACTCTTTTCCATAGACGTTGTCTGGCCTGCTAAGTTCCTCCAGCATTTTGGGTGTGTTGCTTGGATTTCCAGCATCTGCAGATTTTCTCTTGTTTGTGATTGGACTACCTTTTATGCCTGTTCTGAAAGGGAGAATAACACCACACCTGTGCGAATCCCTGCAGAATCCGGTGACCCTGTGATCTTTGTCTTGGAGGCTGACATTAGAACATCTTTCATGAGGGTGAAGCCACACAAGGTGTCAAAACCTGCCGATGTACCTGGCAGGGCTCTGAAAATGTGTGCCAATCAATTGGCAGGAGTGTTCAAGGACAGCTTCCATCTCCCTGCTGCAATTGAAGGTCCCCACCTGCTTCAAAAGGGTGGCAATCATATCAGTGCCCAAGAAGAGCAGGGTGAACTGCCTCAGTGACTATTACCCAATTACACTCACATCTACTGTGATGAAGTGTTTTGAGAGGTTGGTCATGGCCAGAATCAACTCCTAGCTAAGCAAGGACATGGACCCACTGCAATCTGCATATCTGCAGCGGATGCTATCTCACTAGCATTTAAACACCTGGACAATAGATTAGATCACCTATATCAGGCTGCTGTTTATTGATCACAACACAGTGTTCAACATAATCATACCCTCAATACTAATCAACAAGCTCCAAAACTTATGCCTCAGTACCTCCCTCTGCAACTGGATCCTTGACTTCCTCACTAGGTGACCACAGTCAGTGTGGATCAGAAATTACACCTTTTCCTTGTGGACAATCAATATGGACTCACGTCAATGGTGGGTGCTTAGCCCACTGCTCTACTCTCTGTACTCCCATGACCATGTAGCTGGGTACAGTTCAAAAGCCATCTATAAATTTGCCAATGACACAACAGTTGTGGCAGAATTTCAGATAGCGACAAGGAGGAGAATAGAAGTGAGACTGATCAGTTGGCTGAATGGTGTCAGAACAACCTTGCACTTAATGTCAGTAAGACCAAGAAAGTGATTGTGGACTTCAGGAAGGGGAAGTTGAGGGAACACACACCAGTCTACATCGAGGGACCAGCAGTGGAAAGACTGAGCAGTTTCAAGTTCTTGGGTGTCTACATCTCTGAGGATCTATCTTAGGCCCAACATATTGATGCAGTTACAAAGAAGACACAACAATGGCTATATTTCATTAGGAGTTTGAGGAGACCTGGTATGTTGCCAAAGACTCTTGCAAATTTCTTCAGATGTACTGTAGAGAGCAGTGTAACTGGTCATATCACCATCTGGTACAAAGGGGCCACTGCACAGGATCAGATAAAGCTGCAGAAAATTGCAAACTCGGCCAGTTCCACTATGGGCACTAGCCTCCCCACCACTGAGGACATCTTCAAAAAGATGAAAACCCACACATTCCATGGAGAGGAGGTAGATACTTTACCAGTGACATCAGAATTAAATTGCAAACTCTGATGCACTGATCCTATGATACTGAAATATATATATATACACACACACACACACACACACACATATACATATACACACATATATATATATATACACACACACATACATATATACACACACACACACACACACACATATATATATACACACACACACACACACACACACATATATATATATATATACACACACACACACACACATACATGCACGCACATTATACTTATAGTATGTGTGTGTGCGCACAGAGATATAGGGCATGGTTTGAGTATCTCTGAAACTGTTGATCTCCTGGGATTTTCATGCACAAAAGTCCTTAAGATTTACAGAGAATGGTGAACCCCCCCCCCAAAAATACATCCAGTGATCGGTAGTCCTGTGAGCAAAAACACCTTGTTAATGAGAAGGGTCAGACTGGTTCAAGCTGATAGGAAGGCGACATTAACTCAAATAACCTCACGTTACAACAGTGGTGTGCAGAAGAGCATCTCTGAGTGCACAACACATTGAACCTTGAAGCGGATGGACAATGCAGTGGAAGACTACAAACATACACTCAGTGGGCCTTTCTTAATTAGAGAAGGTACCTAATAAAGTGGCCACTGAGTGTGGTGTATAACATGTAGGGTATGGGGAACAGAGTCTGCTTAAGGTTTAACTATAATAAAATTCTGGTTAAGAGGTTATCATAACCTCATATTAATTTTGTGCATTAAGTAAACATATGAATTAGATCACAGCTGCAGTCATTGACTCCCTCAGATCTTGTCTTTGACCTGAAACATTCATTTTCATTCTCCTCCCACAGATGGGCTTCACCTGTTGAGTATTTACAGCATTTTTTGACTTTCTTTTAGATATCCCGTATATGAGGGATTTAAAAAAAAATCCATTTTTAGATCTTGGTTACCATGTGTATAAAACGCTTCTAAATTTACTGGTACAGAAACACAACTATTTATTTATTGTTTTTCCTTCAACCCTCTTTCACTTAAACACGAAGCACATTCTGGGTTTACTGTGAGGGTACAGTCCACTGTATGAAAGCACTCACTAAATATCCCCACTAATGTACTTTTCTATGATTTTCTGATGATTTTATAATCTGGGTAGTTGTAACTGGGTATGGGGGTGGAGGGGAAATCAGTGGAAGCAAAAGCAAGTACAAATTAAAATTGAGAAGGGAACCATAGTGGAAGCAGAAGAATTACACTGGTGGATACACAGCAGAACACATGGGAATCAATAGATCAGAATGACAGACAGCAAGGCTCAAGGGATCAGGTTTTTGATTGTAAAATTTGGTAACCAGAGAACTAAAACTGATTCCTCAGGTCACATGGAATGAAGAATGGCAGTTTGAGAACCAGGTGGCGTGACTCAACTACATTCACCAGAATTATTGATGTTAGAAGATGCCAACTTTCCCATTACGATAGGGTAATGCTGAGAGATGGGTGGAGAAGTAGAAATAGGTCTCTACCAAGGAGCTATAAGGTGCCCCTTCCCTCTGCTAGCTTGCAGGTTACCCTTGGGCAAGATGTAGCACCTGCTCAGCACCCCCTCCCCCCCACCCGATCAGGGTCACGTGAAGATGCGAAGCCATGGGAGCAGGTGGTGGTGGTCGTTTGAGCAGCCGGTGCATATTACAAGCCCTGGTTATGCGACCACTGACACCAGGCAGACAATCTCTGAAGAGTATCGATAATGGCTGGGGTCACCCGTCTTGTAAAGACACTGCCAGAAGAAGGCAATGGCAAACCACTTCTGTAGAAAAATTTGCTAGAACAATCATGATCAGGAAAGACCACGATCGCCCACATCATATGACACGGCACAGCACAGCACATAACAAATGAATCAACACTGAGAGTACGAGATTTGGACAGGACTATCCACTGTGTCCATGCAAAGGCAGTGACAGCTCAATCCACAGGGCTCTGCAGATACATGGGGAAAGTGGTTATATTTTCCCTCATAATTATAGAAACAAAATGGTTTGGTGGCTGAAGTAGCCTTGGGTAGAATGAAGTCACATGGTGCAGCAAATTGAAATTTCAGTCCCTGATCTATATTGAGCTGGTTAGGAGTGGTCTATTATAATCAGTCACATTACTTTTTGCTATTAATTGGCCAGCAATGTGGTATTAATATACATTCTAATATATCTGGTCTGAAGTTTCTTGGTTCCTACACTTAAGCTCTATGAATAAGTTCCCTGTTCAGTGCAGAACATGAAATTTCTTTGCTTCACTCATCCCTCCACCACTTTATACTGGTTATCTTCCCTCTTTCTTTCAGTCCAGATGAAGGGTCTCAACCTGAAATGTTGACTGTCCATTTCCCTTCATAGATGTTGCCTTAACCACTGAGTTCCTCCAGCATATCATGTGTTGACGTAGATTCCACTATCCGCAGCCTTTTGTGTCTCCCTTAGATCTGCAGAGAATCTGTTAAACTTTGTACACTTGGTTTCAGCTCCCTTTAGTTCACTATCGTTACTGTGTGCCGTGTCGTATGACATGGGTGATTATGGTCTTTGACCACTACTGTTCTTGGCAAATTTTTCTACAAAAGAGCTTTGCCATTGCCATCTTCAGGGCAGTGTCTTTAGAAATCAGGTGACCCAGCTATTGTCAATACTCTTCAGAGACTGTCTGCTTGGCGTCAATGGTCGCATAACCAGAACTTGTGATATGCGCCAGCGGGTCATATGACCATCCACCACCTGTTCCCAAGGCTTCACATGACCCAGATTGGGGTTTGGTGGGGGGGGGGGAGTGGGGGGTTGGCTAAGCAGGTGCTACACCTTACCCAAGGGTGTCCTGCAGGCTAGTGGCCAGTTCCTTTGGTAGAGAAATATCTCCACCCTGCCACCCAGTTAAACAGGGAAAATGAACCATAGTTGTCCATCTTCAGAGATCCATAAGTACATACATACACATAACAGAATAAGAATGCAGGAATAGCAGTAGGCCAACTCGGTCCCTGAAGTCTGCCCCTGCATTCAATAGGATCACAACTATTATTTCCCAGTCCACATCTGCTCCCCATACACTTTGATTGCTTGTTCTTTCAAAAACGTATCCACTCTCTTCAATACTCTATTACCCAGCCTCTTCATTCCTTTGGGTTAGAAAATTCCAGAGATGCATCACAGTAAATAAGAAGGCTTCAGTTTTAAATAACCACCTCCTAATCTGGTAACTATGTCCCCTCATTCAAGATTTTTCCATTAGTGGAAATATCTCAACACCTATCACATCATGCCACTTAATGTTTCAATAAGAAACATTCTTCTAAACCCCAAAGAAAAGAGAGGGATTGCTCAATACAGATACTGCAGCACAAGGAGACAAAAACAAAAAGACAGACTGTAAAAGGCTTCACAGACACATAGGGTAGAAATCCCGAGACATGACATTATGAGAGGTACATACTCAGAATGGAGAGAGCACTCAGTAGAAACTGCTGCAAGGTACAGAGAAACAGAAACACCTGGAGATTCAAATCCATAATCCCTTTTTCGTGTAAACACAGTCAGATAAAAGGAAATTGTAAATTGTTCTAAGTATGTCATGTTCAAAAAATGAATTGGAGTAATTTCATCCGCCCTGATACTTTAACAGGCAATGATTCCAAGAAGTTTGAATTGTTAAGCAAGATCTTATGGAAGAAGTAGGGACAGGGAGTTCAAGCCCAGACTGAGGTCAAAGAATCAAGTTCAAATTTGGGCATTTCCACTGTTGGAGACTAGAAGATTCACAATGACAGCAACCAGTGGAAAACTGAACTCGGGAAGAGAAAGTTGAGAGACCATCTTTGAGACAAACAAGGTTAGATTTAATAGAAGATCATTAAGGGTTTAATAATTGAAAATATCATACCTCTTTCAAACTATGATAGTGACTCAGAGGGTGGATGCACTGTCACCGAATGACACTCCACCCTGGGGGAAAAAGACAATCAAACAAACCACTCCATTATCCCTCCCTCACCTGCCTTCCTCCTTTGGGGAGACATACTGTTTAGTAAATATTTAATCATGATTTAGAAGCAAGTACACAATGATAACTACAGCTAAAGTAAGGAAGAAACAATGTAAAAATAATGATTAAAATTACAAACTGTGGGATATGTCACATGCTGAAGATTCATGTTTAAATAACAAAGCTAACAAATTGTGAATATAAATAATTCTAAAAACAACTGAATCATGGGTTCCCAACCTTTTTTTGGACTGTGGACTAGTACCATTAAGCAAGCGGTCCTTGGACCCCAGATTGGGAACCCCTGTTTTAAATGACTACTCTCAAAAACACAAGAAAATAGGTGCCCCTCAAGCCAGCCCCCTTCACTGAATGATTTTGGCTTATTTACTCCATGCCTCAAATTTTCTATCCCTGATCCCCATAATCCTTAATCCCCCAATCTATCACAAATGTAAGCTACCTCTACGGTTAATACTTCGATGCGCTACTTTCTGGGCAAGAAACCACCACAGATCAATCAGACTCTGCATTAAGAATTTATATATACTTCACTCTTAAACGATCTGTGCCTTGATCTCGAAACTATATCCACCCATTCAAAACTCTCTTATCAATGTTAACAACTTTGTGTCCACCTTGTCATGCTCCCTTAGGCTCTTATATGTTTCAACAATAATATCACCCCTCATCCTTGTAATTTTCAAAGAATACAGACTCATCGGACATGATAGGATTAAAGTAGAACACAAGAGGAGGCCCTCAGGTCAATGTCAGCTCCCAGTAATGCAATCCCATTGTTACTTTCCTGAGACATTGTAATTTGCTAACCGATCCTCTGTTGGTTCCTTAGACATTGACACCAGCCAATCAGATCTTGCTGAAGATGGGACAGGAACCCGGAGTTCCTGGGATGGGGGTGGTGGTGGGGCACCGATGCAGTCACAAGGAGAACATCCAAACTCCACAAAGTCAGCGTTAAGGCCAAGACTAAACCTTGGATGCAGGAGCTATGAAACCCAGTACTATCCACCCTGCATTCTGTTCAGTCTGTGGAAAAGTTATGGGAGATGACTTTGTTATATAGATGCTACATTTATAATTACACAATTACTTATGACTATAATGCTTAATTTATTCAGTGATAGATTAGACATTGAAATTAAATAAACATTTATCAAGCTGTACTATTGTTTGATGATTGGGATCTCAGATGAGTACAGATTCCAAACTAACAATAACAAAAAAATAATGTAATGTGGTAAATGTAGTGTATTATTTCCACTGCACAAAGAAAAGATAGAATCAAAAGTTCTGTAAGTGCAATAGAAAATATGCCTGAAGTATATGCCGACGTTCACAGCTTACAAGCATGTTACAATGATGAAGACTTCAGATGTCATAGGAAATGAAAACAACTTGAAATCCAAGTCCCTGTCAACAAAAGACATTCAACGTACATTATACACACGTAAGATATCTGCTTCACTTTTACAAAAGAACCCCACTTGTTTTCCCTGCCTCACGGTAAAATATCTGTCCTCTACCTGCTGTCACTGCCCATGATCCCACGCAGAACGTTCACAATTTGAATCAGAATCAGGTTTAATATCACTGGCATATATTGGGAAATTTGTTGACTTTGTGGCAGCAGTAAAATGCAATATATATAATAGAAAAAACTAAACTACTTTAAGTATATCTATTAAATAGTTAAATTAAATAATTAGTGCAAAAATAGAAATAAAAAAGTAGTGTGGTAGTGTTCATGGGTTTAATGTCCATTTAGAAATCGGATGGTAGAGGGTAGAGCTGTTCCTGAATCGCTGAGTGTATGCCTTCAGGCTCCTGTACCTCCTTCCTAATGGTAGCATGAGAAGAAGGCATAATGGGGGTCCCTAATGATGGACACCACCTTTATGAGGCATCGCTCCTTGAAGGTGTGGATACTACAGAAGCTAGTGCCCATGATGGAGCTAAGTTTACAACTTCCTGCAGCTCACTTCGATCCTGTGCAGTCGCTTCTCACATCCTCCCCCACCCCCACCCCACCCCACCATACCAGACGGTGAAACAACCAGGAAGAATGTTCTCCACGGTACATCTCTGAACTCATTATTTAATGAATTGAGTACAGTGGCCTGTGGATCATCATCCCAAACCACGGTAAACAGACAGCTGCAATGCTCACTTTTAGCAATGAAAGCTGTGAAGCAAAGATACTCTCAGTGCACCTTGTTCTATCACCAGCAAAGATTACGGAGAAAATAACTAAATGGTGTAAAGCTGTTTTGCTCATGAAACAAGAGTTGTCTGCCCAATAAGAATAAATTCTTAGGAGCAAAGTGAAAGTCAATATGGGCCTTACCACATGAAAAACACAGAATTTTTATGATAGCTTTTGGGACCCTCAGGATATTGTTCTTTGCAGGCACTGTTGCAAGATAAAATACAATACTGTAGCTAATTTATGTGCAGCATGGTCCCACAAACAGAATTAAGATAATGACTAGATAATTTGTTTTAATGATGCTGACTGAGGATAAATGGTAGACACAAGAAATCCCCAGGCATGAGATTTTTACAATTACTTGAGAGGCAGCCAAGGCAGTTTGAAATAAACCCCAGAGAGAAGATATGAGTCTTGTAGACAACAAAATCAGATGACGGATCATGAACTTCAACTACATTGCAGAAAATTCTGCTCATTCTCTGGTTATTTTGCTACACCTAGTATCAGGGAAACACACAAGATGATAAATTAATTGATACTTTGGATAAAGTGAGGCCATGGCACTTATCAGAGAAAATACGACTAATCTTAATTAAATATTTAAGTTCACATGGGATTCAGCATTATTGAAATCTTATAATGGCGTGACAGCAATCTTCAATTATACAGCACATTTAACGGAAATAAAGTGTTTCAGGGATATCTTAAAAAAAAGGAGACTGATGTCAAGTCACCTGTGATATGAATTAACTACAGGTTTTGCCAAAGATATTGGTTGCAAAGTGTCCTAAAGGAAGGAGAGCTAGTGAAGTGGGCAGGTTCAGAGAGGAAATTTCAGAACCAAGGATTAAATTAGAGAACATATAATTTACTTAATTATTGAGATACAGAGCAGAATCATTCCTTCTAGCCCTTAAAGCCACGCCATCCAGCAATCCCCCTGATTTAATCTTAGCCTAATCACAGGACAGTTTACAATAACCAATTAACCTACCAACCAGTAGGTCTTTGGACTGTGGGAGGAAACTGGAGCAATCAGAGGAAACCCACGCAGTCAGGTGGAGAATGTACAAACTCCTTATTGGTTGCACTGGGGATTGAACCCGGGTCACTGATAATGTACAGTGTTGTACTAACCACTATGCTACCATGCCACCATAATGGTCCTGTATTAATAGTACTGATATTCTGGCGATTAATAGGGTGTGAGAAGGATGTTCATTTGGAGAGTAGAATGCTGGGGAAGGATCTATAAACAATGATGGGAATATTAAACGCATAGCATAATTTTGCAGGACCAGTTTAAGGCAGTAAGCAAAAGAGTGGTGGGTACATGGGATCGGATATGAGTTAGAACATAGATGAACTTGACCTTTCAGAGCAAAGCGAGATAGGCTGAAGGGGTGGAGGAGAGCTTCAACCGAAATGAACAAAGGGTGGCCTCATCACAGAGGTGGCCCAGTCAGAAACTCAACACAAGGTCAAATAACATCAAGCTTGCAAGCCATCTGGTTTAGTTTCAGGGAGCTGTCAGGGAGAGGGATGGATGAATGGAAGGAGAATGGAGCTTGTGACGAGGCTCCAACCTTTGCCTTTGGTATTCTCTGTTTTTAATTACAGGACATTTCCAGTTATTTGATCCTGGACGTTGACCAATGGTCTGATTGCTTAGTGACAAAGGAGGGGTCATAAGAGGGATGGTTGAGAAAAAAGCACTTCTTTGGAAACTGATGGTATGTTTTTGAATTGTTGTCATTGTATGGCATGAAGCAGGTGAGATGTCAAGGCAAGCTTCTTGGGGGATATCACAGGTAACACTGTAGGCACAAGAAATGACCCGACTATTGGTAATCAGAAACTCTATCCAAAGCACAGTACTTCAAAAAGGAAAGGTGGGTGACCAGCTTACATACACACAACTTCAGGGAGAATGTATGTAATTATATGAAAACAGATATTATCAGCTATAGCAACAAATTGCTGGAGGATCTCACTTTGTCAGGCAGCTTCTGTGGAGGGAAATGGGCTGTTGACTTTTTTCAGCTCTAGAGACCCTTCACCCGGACAGAATTAAGGGTCCAAGACAATTATCAGGCTATTTTTAGTCCTGTATTTTATTGTGTACAAATTGGTAGCCATGTTTCAAAAGCACTTGATGGTTGTAAAGCTCTTGGGGATACCGTGAAAGGGATGACAAAGGCTCTATACAAATGAAACTCTTCCCTTTAGACAATGCAGGGGAGATGCAAGTAGAACGTAGCTACAGATAAGATGGAAATTGCGATCGATAGAGGCTACTGGCAGTTTTTCTTGGGGGGGAGAGGAAAAAACAGTAAGTGAGAATTGGCATTTTTCAAAGCATTCAATCTGCTTTTGGTCTTGCAGCAAATGTGCTATAAGACTGGCAACAAATATCAGTTACACTTTGTATATGTTCAAAGGAAACTACAGATGATCAGCAAATTTTGATTGTGCCAACAATACTCATATGCTGTGCGCAAGTAATGGAAAGTCATCAAAGAATTAATCAGGATTGTCTACTGTCCTGTTTTTAAACCAGGAACAAAGCATAATTAGACTTAAAGTAAATGTAGTTAGACTTTTTAAAAAACATTCTTTGATAACTAATGTTGGCTTCAACTTGACTTTTGCTTGAGGGAGCAATAAAAGGAGAGATAGTGAAATTGGTAGCCATGCTACAATATACTTCAATAGTTGTAAAACTCTTTGGGATACGATGAACAGGAAGCTGAAGCCCTGTAAAAATGCAAGTCATCTTCTTTACTCACTGGAATTCAGAAGAATGAGGAATGACGTCATTGAAATCTACCAAATGTTGAAAGGGCTTGATAGAGTGGTTGTGGATGTTTCCTATACTGGAGGATTCTAACACCAGAGGGCACAGCCTCAGAAAAGAGGATCCTCTTTTTAGAACAGAGATGAGGAGGAATTGCTTCAGTCAGAGAGTGGTGGATATGTGGAATTTGTTGCCACAGGCTCCTGCGCAGGCCAAGTCATTGGGTATATTTAAGGCAGAGGTTGGTAGATTATTGATTAGTCAGGACACAAAGGGATAAGGAGCGAAGGCAGGAGATTGGGGCTAAGAGAGAAAATGGATCACCATGATGAAATGGCAGAACAGACTCCATGGGCTAAATGGCCTAATTCTGCCCCTATACCTTACGGTCTTACTTAAACCAGGCAGCCCAACAGCATAACTTGTATTCACAGCTGAGTGACCTGGGCTCATTACCTTGTGTCCCATCTGTGTGGAATTTGCACATTCTTTCTATGACTGCATGAGTTTCCAGTGAGTGCGCCAGCTTCCTTTCAAAGCAACATGCACTGGTAGGTTATTTGACCATCATAAATTGCCCTTCATGTGTAGGTGAGTGGGAAAACCTGGGGCTAGTTCCATGGAATTGTGGACAGAATAAAATGGGTATCTTTTGGAAGCTTAAAGGACCTGTTCCTATTTCATCATGGCTGTATGAGAAGGAACAGACTATACAGGATATCAGGAGAGATGGTGATGTATATTTGCTACAAAGAGGAAAACTGCAGCTTTCTGGATAGGAGAGAGAGAGAGAGAGAGATAGAGAGATAGAGAGATAGAGATAGAGAGAGAGAGAGAGAGAGAGAGAGAGAGAGACCTGTAAACATGAACAACTGAGTGATGCATTTGATTTTTCAAAACTTTTGTAAGATCCTGTGCACCACTCTATTTCTCAATCTATTATTACAACCACACACCAACAAGTAATGAAATCAGTTTCCTTAAATAAAATATAGGAGAAAAGCAACCCAAAACCACAGAATTGAAACAAAAGAATTACCCCACACTTTAGTAAATGGGAAAAATTGAACATGAGCATACTGGCCTGTTGGGAACAGACAGATTAAACTTGATGATGCATTAGAGAAAAAAAAACACCCAAGTAAGAAATAAAGGGAGTGAGTGGAGAATAAGTACATTGCAACATTTCTAATATTTGTTTACTGATCATATAGCTGAACTTAATGCTAAGGTTGGAAGTATTCAGCTGACTTAAATTGGCAGATAATCTGAGAAGTTCAGATGCTTTGCACCTCTGTCCCCAGAAGTTTTTGGCAGCTTACAGAGTTAAGAGGAACCAGATGTGCGTGATTCAAAGCCCGTCTGAGAGATGAATCTCCTGACTAGACTGGAGGACACAGGGGGATAACCAGATTGGTAAGAACTAGCTTCAGAGTCAAATTGATTAAAACATCCAGCCAAGCAGCAGAACCACACAAGACTGCCATTGTGTGGATACTTACCTGCATCAGCAAAAAATGGACCAGAAGACGAGTGGAAGCCCAATAAAGATGAAAGGAAAAATTTATACTTATGTGGTACATTTCTTGATCTCAAAACAATTTCTGATCAATATCTTACTTCTTTATAATTGTTGGTATCTCAACACTGCTGGTAAGGTCAGCATTTACTGTGCATCCCTAATTTCCAAGGTGAACCACCTTGTTGCAGTCTTTCTAGTGAAGAAATTTCCACACTGCTGTTAGGTTAGAGAGTTCAGCATTTAGGCCCGGTGATCATGAAGGGACAGCAATATATTTCCAAATCAACTTGGAAGACAGCCTTACTGGTGGTGAAAATTGAGAGTTGGGCATATGATATCAGAGGGTCTTGATCTGAAATGTCGACTGTTTATTCATTTCCATGGATGCTGCTTGACTTAAGTTCCTCCAGCATTTTGTGTGTATTGCTATGGATTTCCAGTATCTGCAGGCTTTCTTGTATTTATGCTGTCAGAGTAGTCTGGGTGTACAACCATGGGGCATTTTGCCTTCGATACCATGCTGACCCTGATCTGTCAAGGTGTGGTGACTGCCTGTGCATCAGCCTCCCCATGTTAAACGAAGTCACACACTAAGGGAATAACCCCTCAGGAGAACATTTCACTCAGCTCAAGATCGCACTACAACCACACACTGTAGCCACTATGTGTTGGAGGTGGAGAAAAAGAATGTAGAGTGTGATGGATGCTGTGATATCAGAAACACTGTCGTCAAGTAATACACAATAAATTTTTCATTAATATTAATATAATGATGACAAGAAAATCTATTTTTAGATGTTGGTTGAGGAATAAATATTGGTCTATACAGCAGTGAGATCTACCTTATTCTTCTTTGAAATTGGACCAGAGGGTCTTTTGTATCCACCTGACAGGTCATTGATTTACTGTCTCACCTGAAACTGATACTGTGCAGAGCTCCCTCAGCGCTGTGCTAGAGCATCAGTCTAAATTGTGAGAAGTCCGAAGAATGGAATTTGATGTAGCAACTATTCAGAACCAGAGATAAAGGTTCTAACACGAGTACCGATTTTAGTACATACAGAGAATGTTAATGGTAGAGAGACTTTGTACTGGACATTACCATGATCAGAGTGCATAGAAAATTATGGTACTGTATAGGTTAAGTCGTAAATTCATGGAGTAAATTAGCATAGAAATAGGCACTTCAGCTCACCTTGCAGTGTTCCTCTAGCAGATTGTTTGTTACTACATGATAGAGGTTGCCCGATGTGTCCAACGATGACAGGAAGCCTGTGTGGGAGAGTTTTTAAAGTGTAAAAGATATTACACTGGGGCAGTTCCACTCTCTTGACCTCAGAAGTCCGAGTCCAGTGGTACCAACAGCGTCACAAACTGGGCTCTTCCTTGGTTGCAATGGATGACTATGATGTCTTCTGTGCCTTGTCACATGCTTCACTCTCCACAGAAAGTTGCAGTATCAGCTTCCTGGCCATTGGATCTCACTGTTGATCTCATCTGTGCAGTCTGCCAGAGTTGGCTGTACATCAGGGGTTTCCAACCTGGGTTCCACAGACCTCTCGGTTAATGGTGGAGTCCAAGGTATAAAAAAGGTCGGGAACCCCTACTCCACATCATAAATTAGTTCAAGTGGCAGTTTTAATTAACCAGCCTCATATTACACCATAACCTTACTCAGGTTCCTTTTACATTACAGATGCTAAAGATCTGCAACTTGGCTAAGAGATGAAAGGAGACAGGAGACAATAGAAAGGAGAATAGAAAGGAAGATAGAAAGGAGACAGTGATGATGAAGAAACCACATCATTCATCCTCAGAGCAAAGCAATGGACACAATTCAGAGATTAATGTACAGTCCGAACAACTTGCTCGGAGACACATGGCATGGGTGGCTGCAGACATGGCAGGATGCCAAAACAGTGCAGTATTCTGCTCAAATTTTGATGAGTAGACTTCAGCAGAACTGAGACAGAAAATAACCCTAACAAACACACTGTTTTCCAAAGAAGATTCACTGATGTCTGGGAGCAGGGAAGTCTAGACATCAGGAACAATTCTTTCAGCACTGTTAAAACTTGAGACAACTATAAACACTTAGAGAGTCACAACAGCAGCCAAAGAAAAATCCACTGTGGTGTTAAAGAAGAAGTGGTTAATGGTCCTTTTAAACAGCACTGACAGTGGGTGCTTTGCTGTGGCTGACTGCGAGGCTGGAAGGGTTGCTGAACAGGTTCACGTAGAATGTCGAACTTCTCACCTGGATCAAGATATCAACCTGAGATATCGAATATCCATTTCTCTCTGCAAATACGGCCAGACCAACCATACTATTGCTACAGATTCCAGCATCTGCAGCCTTGTGTCTTCACCAAGATGTCACGTGTATTACAGTAAACAATGCACTGCTAGAGGCTGAAGGGAAACTCGATGGAGGTTTATAAGATTATCAGAGTAGACCAGGGGTTTCCAACCTGTGGTCCACAGACCCCTTGCTTAATGGTATTGGTCCATGGCATGAAAAAGATTGGAAAACCCTGGATTGGACAGTATGAAGCATCTGTAAAAATCTCTCGTCTTTATAGTCTGAATCTTTTTTCCGCAATGTTGAAATATCTAACACCACAGAGCTTGCATTTGAGGTGAGAAAGGGATCGTTTGAAGGAGTTGTGTGCGGCAAATTTATTTTTACACAGAGGGTGGTGGGTGGTTTGCTATGGATGGTGGTGGAGGGAGATATGACAGAGGTGTTTAAGACACTCTTAGAAAAGCACACAAATACGTAGGGAATAGAGGAATTATGCATCATGGGCTGGCAGAGGAATTAGTTTAGTTAGATATCAATTGCTAAATATTAGTTAGGCACAACATGGTGAACTGAAAGGCCTGCTCCTGTGCTGTATGCTTCATTATTCTGTCAACACAGCAGGTCAAGCAGCATCTGGGGAAGCAGAAGGATGATCAACATTTCAGGTTGAGACGCTGTTCTCAGCAATCTTGCACAGACAAAGAAGCCTGAAGGGACCGTTTCTATGCTGTTCTATTTTCAACTTGGACATTAAAAAACAAACAATTGCAGATACTGGAAATCTGAATCTTAAAACAGAAAAAAAAGCTGATCCAAAAGCTGCGCAGTTATTACCTCCGATAATTTCTTCTTATTAAAATTATGCCCTTTTGGGCACACTATCTACTAATGCCGAGTCAGTCAACAGGATTATAATGTATTTTGACTTCGTCTCCTTTTTCAGCTCCTTCTCATGCTGCATTTAATTCTTCCTATTTTAAAATGCTTTGATATGTTTTTCCCCCCACAGAAAAAGCCTGTAAATAATGTAATACTCGTTCAAATTTGGCATTGTTGAGATTCCAGTAGCCATGGTCATTCTTGTCATCACCAAATCAGTGGGCATTTTCAATTTTTTACTTGCAGTTCTACTCACACTGTTGCTTTATTGAGTTACATTTCAAGAATGCTTTGCAGTTGCTAATTTTGACAAGTTCCAGTTGCTTTACTTCACAAGGCAATACAATGGCAGTGTGTCCTTCAAATGCAAGCTAGATGATAATTATGACCAGACCTAAATTATCCAGTGGCTGTTCTTCACAATCTTCTATGACTTCAAAGAACACAAGGTAGACCAAGAAGCATCTGTTGCCTAAAGTCAAAACAAGATCACAATATCTCAGAGACAATTTAGTGATACATGTCATTAGGAAGCTTCAGGTTTTCAGAGGACTCATTGTGTGGCAATTAACCCTATTAGGCTGTAACAGTGACCATAATTTTTATGTTACGACTAGTTAATAATTGTTGACTCTCATCTGGTTAAAGAGGGAAGGCTGTTTGACTCCTTGATCACCCTATGTTTTGACCTAGTTGCTATTCCCAGAGACACATAGTCAGGATAAATAACCCTGAAAGATTACCAATGAGTTTCCAAGAATTTATGGTTACTCTCCAGGACACTGCATTGAGAAATTTAGGAGATAAATGACACTTCTCTACCTTTGTTGAATGTTTTCATTGGTTGTAAAAATACTTGAGGTGGAAATATCTGATAGACCACTAACAATCCAGAATCACATAGCTGAACAACAAAAAGCCAATTGGTTTTCAGTTGCTGTTTGTGAAGGCAGTGTCCTGCAGAGTAATCATAAATCCTTGGAAACCCATTGCAACCAAAAGCAGGGGCTGTGGGTCAGGCGAACGGTCATTTGACAAACCATCCAGAAATATGCCCAGGGATATGGCAAAAGTTCTATTTACTTGACTTGATATTCAAATTAGAAGGAATATGATAGCAGTTCGAGACTCCAAGATTCTTTTCTAGAGAGTGTACTGTGACATTAATTACACCTTTGTCATCCATAATGCCAAAATCGAGCAGTTACTGCCTCCTAGTCTCTGAAAACGGCTGATCAAACTGATACTTGCACATTGGGTCATCTGATCAACCATGCAGATTAAGATCTACATCTCTCCAGTCATTCCAATGTTGCAATGGCAATCTCCGATTAAAAACAGGGAAGCCTTACAAAGATACCATTTCCTTGTGCCAAAATACAGGCACTATCTAACTTATTAGAAGCTAGTCCATAAAATAATTGGAGTGTTAGCTCAGCAATAAATCTCTCTTTCTGTAAATGGGAATAAATATCACAAATTACAATGTTATTTTTGGAGATGACTGCACATGACTGCAAATGTTATTAAAACTATCAGAAACATAGCAACAATAGCACAGTGTTTAGCACAACACTTTACAGTATCAGCGACCCAGGTTCAATTCCTGCTGCTGCCTCCATGGAGTTTGTACGTTCTCCCCATTACCATGTGGGCTTCCTCCAGGTGCTCCAGTTTCCTTCCGCAGTCTAAGGACCTACCAGTTGGTAGGTTGATCGGTTATTGCAAATGGTCCCATGATTAGGCTAGGATGAAACCAGGGTATTGCTGGGTGGCACTGCAGGAAGGGTGGGAAGGGCCTGTTCTGTGCTGCAGCTCAGTCAATTAAAAATTAAATGGTCATTCGGACTCTTGTAGCTGTTTCACTCATCAATGAGATATGGCCTCTTCTGTGCATTAACACCCAATTGCCTAAGATTTGTTTCGCATGTTCTCCTTAGTTACTAGAAATGTACCAACCTTGTGACTTAAAAATTAATAGCCCAGGTGTTTATGTTTTAGAACCACAGAGATATGACAGCATAGAAAAAAAGCCCTTCAGCTCTTCAAGTCTGGGCCATTCATCAGCCATGTACTTTTACTAATTCTACATTAATCCTCTTTAGTATTCTCCTCACTTTCTCATTACTCCCTCCCATCATGCTCTATGATTCTCCTATCATAGATTCAGCTACACACAAGAAACAATTTATAGTGACCAATAAGCCCACCAACCCACAAGTATTTGGAATATGGTTGGAAACCGGAACACCCGGAGGAAATCCATGCAGCTAGACAGTAAAAATATGGAAACTCTTCACAAAGGCAGCCCTGGAGGGCAGGACTGAAACTGGGATAGAAGTAACATGTGGCTGCAGCTTTACCAGTTGGGCCATTTTGGTGCTGCAAGGGAGTGGTTCTACCAGCTGCACCACTGTGCTACCAAGAGGAGCACTCGTAGCACTCTTAATTTGAAGAGGTCTGATGTTGTTCTGTCTTCTAGTTCTGAACTCACTCATCAATAGAAAATATTTCTCTGTTTACCCAAATATTTCCCCTTTCAACATCCTAAAAATTTCAACGAAATTAACTTTTAAATTCCTTTGAATAAAGGTTTAGTTTATATAATCACTCCTTGTAATTTAACTCAGGGAGCCCAGGAAACATTTTAACAGATCTCAATTACATTCCTTTCAAAGGATCCTTTCTAAAGCAACACACAGAAAATGCAAGAGGTACTCAAAAGGTCAGGCAGGATCGATGAAAGGAGTAAACAGTCGACATTTCAGGCTGAGACCCTTCATCAGGATTTCCAGTATCTGCAGATTTTCTCAGGTTAAGGATCCTTTCCACATTGCACTGCCCGATCTGTGCACAGCACCCCGGATGTGGTCTGACAAGGTGTTCCACAGCTGCAGCCAACTTCATTCTTCCCGGTTTTGGTCACCAAAAGAAAGTACTGGTCCCTTTCTGAGATTCAAAATTGATTATCCCAGCATTAGAAATATATTGTCCATAGTTTGTCCACTCATCTCTAGCAATTTATATTCTATCTTCTATATCAAAATACTAACCTTTCCCTAAAGTAGGTGTTCCCAATCATTTTTATGCCATGGACCCCTACCATTAACCGAGGAGTTGGGAACCTCTGCTGTAGAGAGTATTCACTGAGATGAGTGCTATCTTTTGTGTGGAAGGTGGGAAACCAATTTACTTCAATAATGAAGGTTGTTTAACATGTAGAAGTAACAAACCACAACTTCAATAATTTATTTTTGCAAAAGAAGTCCTGTGAGTGTTGACTAATCAGTGGTAAAATACTGTACAGGCATAAAATCAGTTTGTCACTGGCAGCAGTGAGGTCACTAAGCTTGATTGATGGCAGAACTAGGCATTGTCATTGGATACAACCTTTATCTGTAATACGCCATTGGGTGTTAGTGATTTTACAAGGACTTTTCACTCTTTATGGTCCTGCACTCTTCCCCAGGTTTTTGTCACAGGAACAAAATCCTCATTTCTTTCTGCAGTCCAAAACAGGCGATCCTGCAGTCAGCTGGACTGTAATCCATCTGCCACTGTTTGCCCACTTAATTCTACGAAGTTTACACATGTCAAAGTTACATAATATGCCAGCTATCTTTCAGGCATCAGTAAACAAGAAAATTGCTGAAGTTATCACCAGAAGCAGTGAATTTTAGGTACACAGCTACTCCTGTAACATTTATTTTGGGAAAACAACACAAATTTTCAATGGAACACCGATTCTCGAAACTGGTAACAAAATATTATAAGCCATAAAATTATAAGACTTCAATGTGTCAATTATAAGACTATGATGCAAAAAAGGACAATAAGTGAGTGATGAATAATAAAACTAAAATTCAAACTACTTAGACATTTCAGCTACAATTCAATATTTTAGTCCTAGATTTATTGCTTTCACTTGTATCTATATCGCACTTACATTTCTATAGATATACACTGTCTGATATACCAAAGCGCTGGTCTATAGACTGTAGTTTTGATGGACTCTGGATCAAGGACTCTTTGGGGGGGGAGGGGGTTCTGGTGTTGCTTGTATGGTGGGTGTGGTTTTTCTGCTGATGCAGTGGGGGGGTGAGGGGGGTCGATGGTTTTGCTGCTGTTTGTGCGAAGGGAGGAGGAAGCGGACTTCTAGACTTCAATGTTCCCATCATTCATTCTATGGGGTTTCTTGTTTCATGGATATCTGTGAAGAGTATGACATTTTAAACTGTAGACATACTCTGATATAAAATGAACTTTTGGTGGAGAGCATCCCAACTGGTTGCACCACAGGATGGTGCGGAGTCTCCAATGCACAGGATCACAAGAGGCTGAAGAGAGATGTAGACTCAACCAGCTCCATTATGGGCACACCTTCCCCACCGTCAAGGATGTTTTCCAGCCTCAAGTGGCCGCATTTATCGGCAAGGGCACTCACCGCCCAGAACGTACCCTCTTCTCATTACCACCATCAGGGAGAAGGTGCGTGAACTTGAAGTGAACTCAATAATTTAAGAACAGCATCTTTCTCTTTGCCATTAAATTTCTGAATGGTCCGTGAACTCATGAACACAATATCAATATTCCTTTCTTTGTGCTATTTATTTATACATTCTGTAATTTACACTTTATAATATCATTGCACTGGGCTGCTGCTGCAAAACAACAAATTTCATATCATAAAAATCAGTGATAATAAACCTGATTCTGATCTTTATCGAATCCTCTCAATCGCTTCAGGAGTTATGGCAGCATGCAACTGCTTTAAAACATGGGGACAAGAAATAGTTTAGTTTTTCAGTAATCAAATTGACAGTTCAGCATTAAGGCTGATTAGCGGGGTGGGGAAAGTCACCCAGTGGTCTCTATTAAAACATCTGTACAGAAAGATCAAGAAAGATTTGCTCAGGCACAGCAAACAGTAAACAGTAAAACAGTTGCTGAACATAATGTACAGAGCTATTTACCGCATCCCACCAAAATAACAAAAAATGTGAAATGGGTGAGGTTACTGCTGGAAATATTAATAAAGCCTGGCAGTGCCAATTGAGTCAATGAAATGTAATCAACCCATGTTAACCACCCTGGCTGAGATCAGATAAACCAAAATAAGATTAGGATTTAACCCAAGATAGTCCTGGTGCAAATTGTTTCAAAGTAAATCAGCAGTAGTGGACCAAAGAATGAGCCTTCTGTCATCAGATTTCTCAACTGCTTGTTGTCATGTGACAACCAGAGAGAAGTACTGGTAGATATGAAGCAGTTTCTATATTCAACAAAATGAAACAGTGCAGGCATCATATTGAGACCCCTTTTGGAGGAAAAGAGGCCTGCTTGACCCAACACTACTCAACATTTTATATGCTGAAGACTAAATGACAATTCAGGACAATTCCATATTTACAATGAATCCACAATGCTTCCTTTGAACTACACACAACCCTCACACCCCCCTCTTCGCACCCACACTACAGAAACCCAAATGACATCCAAATAATGAACTTAAATCAGCATTGTCTGTCTGGTCTTCCAATTAACTGTGGTTACAACAAGAGCTGTATAACTCATCTCCTTCTACCTAAGGCTACAAAATTATCAATCACCCCTACTGCGGACCACTTCTACAAAGAAGGGATCCGTATGCTCCACGACCGCTGGACTAAGTGTGTACATGTAGAAGGGGACTATGTTGAAAAATAAATGTGCTAGGCTTTCTAAAATTGACTCCTTCTACCTTAGACCACACACTTATCAATCACCCCTTGTACTTCGATTGTCCAGAACTTCCTAGATTCTGGTCATGTCTCAGAGGAGTGGAAAGTAGTACATGGAGACACTAGAGTAAGAAATTAAACCCTCATAAAAACAGAGGAAATGGGAGCAGAGTAGGCCACCTGGCTTGTCGAGCCTGCTCCACCACTCAATAAGATAATGTCTGATCTGGCCATTGTCTCTCATCCACCAACCTGACATCTCCAGGTTCTACTGATTCACTCTCTGGGGAAAAGGAGCTCCTCCTCATCTCAGGCCTATTTTGTTTCCTAATATAGTTTCCTGTTTTTTTTCTCTCCTCAATACAAGGAGAGAGAAAACAGGAAACTCTAGGGCAGATAGCTTGCAGCTGCAGTAACCAACTTGGAAAATTTCACAAAATGTACCGTACTCGGGCACGTACAGTATATAAATAGCTAGGGTGCCTAAGACTTTTGCACAATACTGTAGTAATTTTATCTATTGCACTGTACTGCTGCTGCTGCAAAAAAAACATGATCAATGTGAGTGCAGATAAACCTGATTCTGAATTGGGTCTCTATAGTGGACTGAAAGTAGAAAGTGGGTAGGGAGAGACAAGTGAGCAGGAAGCAACAGAGAGACATTCTGTAATGATCAATAAACCAATTGCTTGGAATCAAATGACCTTGTCTGGTGTCTCAGGGCTAGGCATGTCTGCACACCTACCACCCCCTCCTTGCCCCAGCACTCCTCCTCTATCAACACCCTTGCCATTCCCAACATCTTTTGCTCCTGCCAGATTTATTTTTTTATATATAAAATAATTCTGCACAGTACTATATGAACATTTTCAGAGTTCCTTACCACTTCCAGAAATTCTTTTCCTCAGCTGTATCGGTTCATCTTTCCTACTATAGCAAATTACTGCAGTTGCAACACTTTATTGATCATGTTTGCATGCAACAGGAGGCCATTCTCTGCTGGATTTGCCCAACACACACAGATAATACACTTTACTAGTAGCAAGATAGGCAATACACTGAATCAATTGACACTCTAGTTAATGCTGAAATACTCCTTGATATCCAACGCAAACATGGCCTCCTCTACTGTCGAGATGAAGTCACACTCAGATTGGAGGAACAACACCTTATATTCCGTCTGGGTAGCCTCCAACCTGATGGCATGAACATTGATTTCTCTAACTTCCGTTAATGCTCCTCCTCCCCTTCTTACCCCATCCCTAATCTTTATTTTATTTTAATTATTTTTTCTTCTCTCTTTCCCTCTCACAATAACTCCTTGCCTGTTCTGCATCTTTCTCTGGTGCTCCCTTCCACCTTTCTTTCTTCCAAGGCCTTCCGTCCTATGATACTCTCCTTTCTCCAGCCTTGTATCCCTTTTGCCCATCAACTTCCCAGCTCTTGGCTTCATCCCTCCCCCTCCTGTCTTCTCCTATTATTTCGGGTCTCCTCCTCCCCCTCTCAAATCTCTTACTATCTCTTTTTTCCATTAGTCCTGACGAGGGTCTCGACCCGAAATGTCGACTGTACTTCTTCCTATAGATGCTGCCTGGCCTGCTGCATTCCACCAGCATTTTGTGTGTGTTGCTCTGATATCCAAGTTGATTTTCTTCGGTCACTGGCATGGGGTCTTAATATTGTTATCAGTTGATGTTTAGTTAAGTTTAATAAGTTTCTTTCAGGTATTATAATTGTTTTACAAATGATAGAATTCACCCTGCAGTTTGACAGGGAGAAGCTAAAGTCAGATATATCATTATTTCAGTGGAGTAAAGGGAATTATGGCAGCAAGAGAGGGGAACTGGTCAAAGTTGGAAGGGGACACTAACAGAGATGATGGCAGAAGAGCAATATCTGGAGTTTCTGGGGGCAGGATACTTACATTCCAAAGATAAAGACGTACTCTAAAGAGAGGATACTGCAACCATGGCTGACAAGGGAAATCAAAGATATCATAAAAACAAAAGAGAGGGCATATAATGTAGCAAGAATTACTGGGAAGTTAGAGTATTGGGAATCTTTTAAAAATAAACAGAATGTAACAAAAAAGCCATAAGGAGGAGAAAAATGAAATATGAACATAATCTAGCCATTAATATAAAAGAAGATACCAAAATTTTTTTTGGATACTTAAAGAGTGAAAGAGAGGCAAGAATGGATATTGGACAACTGGAAAATAATGCCAGAAACGTAGTAATGGCGGGGGGGGGGGGGGGAGGGGGGGGTAAAGAAATTGCAGACTAAGTACTTTATATCAATTTTCACTGTGGAAGACACCAGAAGCATGCCAAACATTTGAGTGTGAGAGGGAGCAACAGTGAGTGTAGTTGCTATTACTAAGGACAAGGTACTTTGGAAGCTGAAAGATCTGAAGGTAGATACGTCACCTGGACTGGATGGACTATACTCCAGGGTTCTGAATAAAAAGTGGTTGAAGAGATCGTGGAGGCAATAGTAATGATCTTTCAAGAATCACTGGATTCTGGAATGATTCTGGAGGACTAGAAATTTGCAAATGTCACTCTACTCTTTAAGAAAGGAGGGAAGCAAAGAAAGGAAATTATAGGCCAGTTAGCCTGATTTCAATGGTTGGGAAGATGCTGGAGTCCATTATTAAGAATGAGGTTTCGAGGTACTTGGAGGCAACTAATAAAATAAGCAAAAGTCAGCATGGTTTCCTTAAGGGAAAACCTTGCCTGACAAACCAAGTGGAATTCTTTGAGGAAATAACAGGTAGAATAGAAAAAGATGATGTTGTTTACTTGGATTTTCAGAAGGCCTTTGACAAGGTGTTGCACATAAGGCTGCTTAATAAAAGAAAAGCCCATAGTATTACAGGAAAGATACAAGCATGGGTATTGGCTGACTGGCAGGAGGCAAAGAGTGGGAATAAAAGGGGTGTATTTTGATTGGCTGCTGGTGACCAGTGGTATTCCACAGGGGTCAGTGTCGGGACCACTTCTTTTCACATTATATATCAATAATTTGGATGACAGAATTGATAGCTTTATGGGCAAGTTTGCAGATGATATCAATATAGGCGGAAGGGCATGTCGTGTTGAGCAAGCAGAAAGTCTGCAGAAGGTCTTAGAAAGGTTGAGATAATGGGTAAAGAAGTGACAGTTGGAAAGTGCATAGACATGCACTTTTGGTAGAAGGAATAAAAGCGCAGACTATTTCTTTAAATGGGGAGGAAATTCAAAAACCAGAGGTGCAAAGGGACTTGGGAATCGTGCTGGATTTTCTAAAGTAAACTTGTAGAGTGAGTTAGCGGTAAGGATGGCAAATGCCATGTTAACATTCATTTCAAGAGGTCTAGAATATAAGAGCAAGGATGTAATGCTGAGGCTTTATAAGGCATTGATCAGACTGCTAAGAGAATTATGAGCAGTTTTGGGTCCCTTATCTAAGAAAGGATGTGCTGACATTGGAGAGGGCCCAGAGGAGATTCACGAGAATGACTCCAGGAATGAAAGGGTTACTGTATGAGGAATGCCTGATGACTCTGGGCCTGTATTCACTGGAATTTAGAAGAATAAGAGCAGATCTCATTGGAACTTATCAACTATTGAAAGGCCTAGATAGAGTGAATGAGAAGGGAATGTTTCCTATAGTGGGTGAGTCTAGAACCAAAGGGTGCGGTCTCAGAATAGAGGGACATCCATTTTGAACAGAAATGAGGAGAAATTTCTTTCATCATAGATTAGAGAATCTTTGGAATTCACTGCCATAGATGGCTATGGAGGTCAAGTCATTGGATATACGTATTTAAAGCAGAGGTTGATGGGTTGTTGAATAGTCAGTGCATCAAGGGTTATGGGGAGAAGGCAGGAGAATGGGGTTAAGAGAGATAATAAATCATCCATGATGGAATGGCGGAACAGACTCGATGAGTCAAATGGCGTAGTTCTGCTCCTACGTCTTAAGGTCTTACATCTATTATATTTCTTTCTATTTCCATTCCTAATCCATAGCATAAATTTTCATTAAGGTGGCTTGGTAGCAGACTAGTTAATTCACTGGATTTGTCCCAAGAGTCTTGATTCATTGATCTGAGTTTGAATCCCAATGGAGAAACGTTGCAAGTTAACTTCACATAATCTGAAATGAACAACTCCTATCAGTACTGGTGACTACAAACCTAGCAGGTTGCTGTAAATTCACATCTGGTTCTCTATCTTTTTCAAGGAAATTTGCCATCCTTACCTGGTCTACGTGCTAACCAAAACATTTCAACACAACTCCGTTTAAGGTAAATAGGGGTGGGTCAATAAATAGCAGCCTTTTTCAGGCTTATGGTCTTTATTCTTTCTCATTGCTTTTTTGTGTGGGGGTAGAGCTTTGAGGGTCAATGTTCTTGTTGTGTTTTGTGCTGCAAGAGGGGAGTTTGGGTCTCGATGTTCTTGTTGTGTTTTGTGTGGAGGAGGGGGATTTGGGGGGGTCAATGGTCTTGTTGTGTTTTGTGTGGAGGAGGGGGATTTGGGGGGGTCAATGGTCTTGTTGTGTTTTGTGAGGGGGGAGTTTGCTGTTTCCCTTTGAACAGATGTCCATTTTTTTTTTGTTTTGTGGCTCTCTGGAGAACAAGTATCTCAGAGTTGTATATTGCATACGTACTTTGATAATAAAATGAACTTTTGAATATAAGAGCGAATAAGAACAGCATGAAAGAGAATAGCAAGGTAACAGCCAAAATGGTTTATAAAAAATTTTGGGAAGTTTTGAACCATTCATTTTCTCCTTTCTTTTTGTGTTGTCTGATTGCTGCCCATGCACATGTAGCTTTCGGAATTTCATGAATGTGATTTTCATTCTTGTTCACTGCCTGCTGTTCAGTTGAGATTTAATGCTTTATGAATGTGAAGTTTGAATTAAAAAAGTGGCACATACAAATATAAACAAAGTGCAAAACCTGTGGAAAGGATGTAATATTTTGAAGAAACATGAGCATGTTTCATATGAGGTAAGTCCACATTAGATAAATTAAGAGGCTACAGACATTGCAATTTTAAAATCTTAGATCAAGTTGTCAAGTTTATTGCCATTTAACTATATACATGTATATAAGATATATAACCACCTCATGTACATAGAAACAAAACATTTCTCGGAACCAGGGTGTAAAGCATAGTAATACATACATCACACATTATACACAATAACTTATGAAGGTAAGGATAAAAACTACAGTTAAATCATACATAAATAACAAACTAAAGTGCATAAATTAACTATTGTAAGGTACAGAACAAATTAACCAATGACACTTTGAATACGATATGGCACGGAGTTCTGAAGCTTAATGGCCTAGGGAAAGAAACTTTTTCTCTTTCTGACCGCTGAAGCCAAAGAGAATGTTGGATGAATGGGTGGGATCCTTAATAATATGAATGGCCCTACGTATAGAGTGTTCCTGATAAATATCCTGGTAAGTGGTACTGAACTTGAATATCATTTTCTTTCAATACCACCGCTCAACCCTCTGCACCCTGACGCAAACTCCATCACCAATTGTCACCAAAACTGCAAACTGCAACTGATAAATTTACATTAGATGCTTTCAAAAGATGGGTAAATGTATGAAATAAGGGATAATTTAAAGATAACCTGCTTGCGGGGGGAGGGGGGGGGGAGGGAAGAGAAATTGTGAAGTTAATGAGATTTCAAATGGTGACAGTTTTACAACCTACCCAACTTTGTCATCCATTGAAGTAAAATATTCAATTTTCACTTTGAAGTTGCCGTGATGCGAAATAAGGCTCAGTTTGATTCCCTCAGTTTCACTCTTGATTGAACATGTTAAAATTACCCTTGTGATAGTTAATTGGAAAGTGGTCAGATCAAAACACAGCAACAAAGGCATTTCGACGAAATAGCTCAGCCAGAAGGGCTTGGTGTAGGCTTTGGCAAATCTCCAACTATCGTTGAAAGAAAAATGATGACCAATGTTCGTTGCAAACTTAGAAACATGTTAAGGTGCTCCTAGGTGAGATATTCATCACCGCCTAAGCTGAAGGCAAAGATTTATCTTGGCTTTACTTCCTGGTAGTTGAGTAGTTAAATGGAATAAACCCTGTCACATATCCTTCTAAATTACATCTTTTGACACTTCTATAATTGATTTCTGGCTAGTTGAAACCCCACAGTCCAACAATTTTGCCTGCACATTTACATCACCAGATAGCAATAACTACAGATGACAGCCTGGACTTCATACCAGAAAAAGTTTAATTGCTGTATTCATGACTATTTTTAAGGGTCCCTAAAGCAATTGTCAGATTGAGCTATTGAGTGGCCAAAGTGAATTACAGGCATTGATTGCATTATTGATTATTCATTAAAATATTTGTGTGTGCACTTGATACAGCATGATACGGTGTTTCTGAGTCTTTGCGGGTATACTTGGGGGAAAAACTGAGGGTAGCGCCAACAAAAGCTCACCTTTTAGACCAGGGGTTCCCAACCTGGAGTTCACTGACCCCCTCAGTTAATGGTAGGAACGCGTGGCATTAAAAAGGTCGGGAAGCTCTGTTTTAGACACTGCCTCTTATTATAACAACTATAAAATCTAGGGGAATTAAGGAGGGTACTACTTAAAAGGTATTCGGTCTTGGGACACAAGTTTCCAGAAGGTAAGCACCTGCTTCAGTATCTTTTTCCATTCATTGTCTGAAGATGTTGAAAATAACCAAATATTTAAATTAATGTACATGAAGATAAGTTATTTATAAACAAAGTTACAGAGACATATAAACCATGTGTCTGTTTGTCTGCCAACCACAGAGTCAGCAAGCTCTAGATTTAGAAGTCAATCAACAATAGTAAGAGTTGTGGTTACCGTAACATTCTAAGAGTGGAACAAAACAATATTACTATTCAAAATATATCTCCTTTAAAGAGATCACAACTAAACATCATTGTTTTACCTTACACACATTTATTTTGGCTTTAGTCTCAAAATACCTTAGTCATAAAATTGCTCTTGGGCAGGAGGAACCATTTGATCAATTGAGTCCACCTAGAGGTTTGCAGTCTATTCCATATTGCTGCTCTTTCCCAAAGTCCTGCAAATCATCTTCCCTCACCAGTTTATCAAATTCCTGCAATAACTGTACTGCCACTACCCTTACAGCGAGCTCCAGATCATATCTGCTCTCTGTGTAAAAACAAGTATGCTTACATTTCCACCCTTCATCCCAAAACCCACAGTCCACCTCATATGCCTTCTGCTTCAAAGCTGTGTCCCCTGGTTCCCATCATAATTTAGTCACTTCCATCTAATCTTCTCTCAACCACCTTTGCTCCAGTAGAAACAGCTTCGGTGTCTACAATCTCATTTTGGAGGGAGATCTTTCATCCTCAGAATCATTGCAGTAACCTTGAAACTTCAGTTTCAAATACTGCTGCAAGGAAGTAACTTATATCCTCCACGGTGAAGACCAATGAAAAATACCTGTTCAGTCCAGCTCCCTTCTCAACACACACAAAGTGCTGGAGGAACTCAGCAGGTCAGGCAGCATCTATGGAAAAGTGGAAACAGTTGGCTTTTCAGACTGAGACGTTTCATCAGGACTGGTCAGAGTAAGAAGATGGGAGGAGGGGAAGAAGTAGTACACAGTGGTAGGTGATAGGTGAAACTGGGAGGGAGTGAAGTAAAGAGCCAGGAAGTCGAGTGGTGGAAGAGATAAAGGGCTAGAGAAGGGGGAATCTCAGAGGACAGGACAGAAGACCATGGAAGAAAGGGAAGGGGGAGGATCACCAGAGGGAGGTGATGGGCAGGTAAGAAGATAGAGTGAGAGAGGGTAATTGGAATGGGAATAGTGAGGGGGGGGGCAATTACCGGAAGTTCTAGAAATCGAAGTTCATGCCATCAGGTCAGACAGAATATAAGGAGTTTCTCCTCCAAACTGAGTGTGGTTTCATTGCAGCAGTAGAGAAGGTCATGGACTGACATGTTGGAATGAGCATGGGAAGTAGAATTGAAATGGTCAGCTACCAGGACATCCTGCTTTTTGTGGCAGACAGAGTGAAGGTGCTCAGTGAAGTGGTCTTGCAATCTCCAAATCATCTCCCATCTCCTTCTTTTCCATGATAAGGGTTCCAGACTCATACTGACAGGACTTATGCTCACATTATTAACGCTTTTTTCTAAATATCTAAATAAACACTAACCATCTCTTTTCGCCTTTCTGGATGGCATTATCTCATGGTCTAATTTTTCCTTTCTTATTAATCTTTCAGTTATTTGTGCTGTCTTTTAAAATATTCTGTCCAGTCACTCGACTTGTCACAATTATGTACTTTTTCTTTAGGTTTGATATTCTCTTTAACTTTTTATTTTAATTAACTACCAATGGTGGGCCTCCCTTTTCAAATGTTTCTTTCTTCTTGGAAGGCATCTCCTCTGTGTACACACAAAGAGCCCTCTAAGTATCTGACACTACATATCAACCGATAATCCCGTGACCTACAACCAAATTTACCTTTACTCTTTTACCTCTGCTTTCATCCCTCATGTTTTCATCTGTTTAAAATGATGTTTTAAATTTTGTACGCTTGGGCATCTTTGCCCTTGTTCCACGACTTCAGGATATCCTGAGCACTTTACAACCCCGGAATTGCTTTTCAAGGTGTCATTAGAGAATGTGAAATCTGACAGCAAACGATGTCAAAGAAAAAAAAAGTGCTGGAGGAACTTCAGTGAGTCAAGCAGCATCTGTGGAGGAAAATAGACCTCTTGGGTCGAGACTCTTCATCTGAAACATCAATTGTCAATTTCCCTTCTGACATGCACAAAGCACAAGGTCAGAATTTGAACCCACAACCTTTGAAACCAGAAGTGACAATACTATCGCAGAGCCACAACTGCCACTAATAGATGGACAGATCTAGATTCTTGGAAAGATCATTTGGCTTCTCAGTGATGGAATCAATGGAACTGTAAACATGCAATGGGATTCTCACCCACAGAAGCAGAATAATATCAACAGTATAAAAATTTCTGTGGGAAGCCAGACATAGAGCAAAATTGCAGACATTGCTGGTGAAGTTGGCAACAGTACCGCAGGTATTGTGAGAAGATTGAAAATTTGTTTAAAAAAAAAGATCAAGAAAAGCTAAGGAAGATTATCTAGTTCTGAGCAGTGCGAACAAATTTGTGAAGAACAGATTACCTGTATAATTAGTGTGCACACCCAACAATTTATCAGATCTTGCATCATACCCAATTAGCTGTTAAGGCAGATACAATTTGTTCCACATGAATAAATATTCCAGAGTATAGATATATTCATTGGATATTATATTGTATTAAGTCAAGGCTCTGATTGGGAGCTCATTTGGTAACGTTCAATTTCCTCAATAGCATTAGAATCTTCAGAGACCATTCAGCCTATCACTCCCCTGCCTGGAACTTGGTTTGTATATCAAGGTCAAATCTATCCTGACAAGAGGGGCACATGAAGATTGCTACCATCTTGCTACATAAACAACAAGTTAAAAATGCCCTCCCTTTGGAAGAGATTTTTCTAAACACTGGTACCCCTAGTCATGCAGCATTTCAGTATGAAGAGCAATGCTTATACAGTATTCTGCATTGTTACATTTAGTTTGCCACAGCGACTGCATGCTAGATTTCTGCAGCTAGGACAGCAGAACAAAGGACATACAATAAAGGGGAAGAAATGCACTCAAAACTAATCATCATAGGGTTGTACTGCACTGAGTCAGGCTCTTTGTCCCACAACATCCATGCTGACCTTTGACTGATCTCTGCTAATTTAATTTGTCTGCACTGGGACTGTGCCCTTCTGCACCTTGCCTAATTAAGTCTCTGGCTAAATGCCTCCTAAACATAGAGATTGCATCTGATTTCATCACTTCTTCTGGCAGTGCATTCTAGAAATCAATCGCAAGACTTTCTTGTTCTCTCTTCTGGCATTTCAGATTTCATCTCTTTGTATTCACAGCTCTAGACACTAACTTTACCACCTCGCTGGCACAAATAGTAAATCCAAACACAAAAAAGTCTTCAGATGCTGGAAATCCAAAGCAATACACACACAACGTTGGAGGAAATCAGCAGGTCAGGCAGCATCTATGGGAAAGAGTAAACAATTGACGTTTCGGGCCGAGACCCTCTTCAGAACAGAGGAAGGAAGGGGGAAGGCACCAGAATAAAAAGGTGGGGGGAAGAGGAAGGAGGCTGGCTGGAAGGTGAAGCCAAGTGGGTGAGTAAGGTCAAGGGCTGGAGAAGAAAGAATCTGATAGGAGAGGAGAGTGGACAACAGGAGAAAGGAAAGGGGGAAAGTACCTGGGGGAAGTAATAGGCAGGTGAGAAGTGAAAGGTCAGAGTGGGGAATAGAGAGTACTAGTGTTACTGAGTTTCTCCTGGTCTCCTGCCTTCACTGAGTTTCTATTCACTCTCCATGCAATCCCCCACCCCCACCACCAACTGCCCTATGCCCACCTGCACCTTCTTTCCAACTTCTCTTTATATCTAAGTGTGCCCAACTCTTAACGGAAACTCTCTTTCTCTTTCCACAGAAACTGCATAACTTTGAGGCATTTCAGAATGATTTTCAGTCAAAAAGCTTGTGGGAGGTGGGACTGGAATTAGAGTAAAGGGTAAAGTTAAAATGCACACATCTGTATACCTGCCAAATTGCAGTTCATTACTTAAACAAGTGAGAGTCAAAGAGGGGTCTGCATGAGGCCTGAATGGCCAGGATAACCAAGTCAACAGAGTGAAGACATAAGAATATCGAGCAAAGCAGAAAGCTTGAAGAACTCAGCAGGTCAGGCAGAATCCACGGAGGGAAATGGACAGTCAACGTCTCATCTAGATTGACCAGAGACCTTGACCTGAAAAGTTGACTGTCTATTTCTCTCCTCCATAGATGCTGCGTGATGTGCTGAGTTTGTTCTGCTTTTTGTGTGTTGCTCAACTCATCTGTGTGACGCATGCAGCTTGTGTGTTCACCGATGAGTAAGATAAGTGCTTAGTTCCAGTCAAGATGGCACCACGTTGCAGTTTTATTGAGATCATGTTCAAACTCAAACAACAGGAATTCTGCAGATGCTGGAAATTCAAGCAACACACATCAAAGTTGCTGGTGAACGCAGCAGTCCAGGCAGCATCTGTAGGAAGAGGTGCAGTCGACGTTTCAGGCCGAGACCCTTCGTCAGGACTAACTGAAGGAAGAGTGAGTAAGGGATTTGAAAGTTGGAGGGGGAGGGGGAGATCCAAAATGATAGGAGAAGACAGGAGGAGGAGGAATAGAGCCAAGAGCTGGACAGGTGATAGGCAAAAGAGGATGCGAGAGGATCATGGGACAGGAGGTCCGGGAAGAAAGACAAGGGGGGGGGGACCCAGAGGATGGGCAAGAGATATATTCAGAGGGACAGAGGGAGAAAAAGGAGAGTGAGAGAAAGAATGTGTGTATAAAAATAAGTAACAGATGGGGTACGAGGGGGAGGTGGGGCATTAGCGGAAGTTAGAGAAGTTGATGTTCATGCCATCAGGTTGGAGACTACCCAGATGGAATATAAGGTGTTGTTCCTCCAAACTGACATGCCATCAGGTTGGAGGCTACCCAGACGGAATATAAGGTGTTGTTCCTCCAACCTGATGGCATGAACATCGACTTCTCTAACTTCCGCTAAGGCCCCACCTCCCCCTCGTACCCCATCTGTTACTTTTTTTTATACACACATTCTTTCTCTCACTCTCCTTTTTTCCCCTCTGAATATACCTCTTGCCCATCCTCTGGGTTCCCCCCCCCCCACTGTCTTTCTTCCCAGACCTCCTGTCCCATGATCCTCTCGTATCCCCTTTTGCCTATCACCTGTCCAGCTCTTGGCTCCATCCCTCCCCCTCCTGTCTTCTCCTATCATTTTGGATCTCCCCCTCCCCCTCCAACTTTCAAATCCCTTACTTATTCTTCAGTTAGTCCTGACGAAGGGTCTCGGCCTGAAACGTCGACTGCACCTCTTCCTACAGATGCTGCCTGGCCTGCATGGTTCAGACTCAGTTGTTTTTCTTTAAGTTCATAGGGATGGTTTGGGGCACAGAGAGGGGAGTTAGGAGTCAGGGTAGGGTTTAGGGACAGGGATGTGGAAGAGATAGAGGTCAGGGCTCAGCTCTGCATTTGAAGGCCAGTGACATGGACTGGCGACTAGGGACATCCACAGTCTAGGCCTCCAGTCCACATCTGAAAGGCCAGTGATATGGACATGGGATGAAGGACCCTCGGAGTCCAGACCACTGTTTCGTGCTCAAAGGCCAGCGACGTAGACATGAGGATGAAGGATGTCAGGCTGTCCCAGGTCAGTGACGTCCATGCAAGGAGGCCTGAGGAAGCATGAGGGCTGGAGAGTTGGGACACTCAGAGTTGGAGCCTGGAGTTTAGGGTCTCATCGGCTAGTCCGGGGTTGGTACCAAAGTATAATGCCTGAAGGTCCATTGGAGGCTCGTCCTAGAGTTGGAGAACAGTCTGTGTAGGTGCATGTAAGTTGGAAGAGAGGAAGAGGGCTCGTTTTGTTGTTGTTGTTGTTTTGTTGCTCATTGCATTCTATTTTGTTGTGTTCTGTGTTGTTCTACCAAGCATTGTGGGCATGCTACATTAGCACCAGAACATGTGGTGACACTTGCGGACTGCAACTCTGCACACGTCGGTTGCTAATGCAAACAACGTATTTCACAATATATATTGATGTACATTTGACAAATAAATCTGAATCTGATGTCATCTGATCTGAATCTGGTGTCCAGGGTTCTGTCCCCACTAGCTAAGGGTAGTTTATGAATAAAGGATACTGCATCAATTGCACAGGTCTGATTAATAAACATGGGGGTTGACTTTTTCGTTATTTGCACCAGTGACTCAAACTTGCGCCAGTTGCTGCCAGCTTTTGCTGCTGCATTTCTGAGCATTGTTCAACAGTGTAAAGTTACTGCAGCTCGCGCACACACACAAAAAAAATCGTTGATTGAGTGCTCACATTCACGTGGTGACAATGGCTGTTTTGTGGAAACTGCCAGCAGAAAATCAACAGTTCCTTAGATTACTGTTATCTTTGTCACCGAATCTTGAAACAGGCTGCCAAAGTCGACATCAGACTTGGAAATTGAATCCTTCGAGTTTATATGCAGCAGCAGAGCCCTGCAGTAACACTGCGGGAAACTAGAACCTTTCAGCAGACAGGGTTTCAACCTCTTCCACTTTCTGTAATGTTATACCCGGTTGCTCATTAATGCTCTTTATATTGATGTAGCTTTACTAATATTACAAAATGAATTGGATAGTTATCAGAGCTTAAGCTGAATTTTTTGAGTGGTTTTAGATTTACACTCATTTACTAGCTTAACCCTCAACTGTTAGAAAGCTACAGGGTCAAGATGTAGGAATTCCCTGCCTGACAGCAACATGAGTGAATGTCCACCACATGGACTGAATAGTTCAAGATCAAAGTCAAACTTTGTATCCTTCTCAACAGCAATGAGGATTGGACAGTAAATATTGGCAATGACTGAATTCTGAGGAAGAACTAGGGTCAAGGACTGTTTTCAAAACAAACCTCTCTTTTTTAAAAAAAAGGCTTTAATTGGGGATGTTGAAGCCAATGCAATAGCAAAACTTGCAGTACTAAAGCCATGCAAAAACTGGCAGCAATGCCATTGTAATGATATTAACCTTACATAACCATTCTAATCACTGAAAATCACGCAACACAAATAAAAATTGCTGGTGAACGCAGGCCAGGCAACATCTATAGGAGAGGTACGGTTGACGTTTTGGGCCGAGACCCTTCGTCAGGTCAAAATTGAGTCCTGACGAAGGGGCTTGACCTGAAGCTTCAACTGTACCTCTTCCTGCCTGGCCTGCTGTGTTCACCAGCAATTTTTGTGTCTGTTGCTTGAAATTCCAGCATCTGCAGATATGCTCGTGTTTGCGTAATCACTGAAAATTATTTTTTGTTCAGCTTCATGCCCCAAGTACATTTTTCCATTACTTTACAATCTAATCAAAAGAGGAAACTAAAGTAGGAAACCCTTCCATTGAGTTTACATGGCAATAACTGTATACAAGACACACAAACTTGGGAGATATTATAGCCCATGGAGGGACAGCAGTGTAAATTTATCAGGATAATCAGTTCACTCCTTGGGCTAAGTTATAATTACCAGGAATCTGAGAAGAATTGATCAATTTTTAAGATATTTATGTTATGTTGATTAGTTTAGGAGGGGAATTCTGTTGATTGTAGATTCTTAGCAAGAGTAGGTTTAAAAAAAATAAGAGAAAGGCCTTTCAGAAATTGTTAGGAATTAAGAGTAATAATGTTTAGAATTACTTTCTACATGTCAAGTTCCACTAAGAAAATTGATGAATAAAGATCACAAATTGAAAATTCCAAAGGAAAAAAAAATGGAGAAAAGGCAGCGTTTATTTATTTAAGCTGCAAAATCAATCATTATCTCCTTGATTAACAAGTCAGGTCAAATGGGGTAAATGATCCAATACTCTATGTTTTTCTTCTGTGTACAAATCCCAATTCGTATTGTGCCAGATGAGATATTTATAATGGAGCAATTATTGATATCAATGCCCTTGATAACAAGGTGGAAAATCACCAGATACTGCTCAAACACTATTATCTGCTGACATTAGAGCAGCAGAAGGTGAGCCTGCCATTGACGTGGTGATATTAAGGTTACAATTACAACTTACAAAGGTAAAGTACTTAAAATCATGGAAATCTGAAATAAAGATATAAAACCACAGGAAAGTTCAGCAGGTCAGATAGTATTTGTGGAAAGCTTTTTCTATGTCTTATATTAGGAATCTATAATATAGCAAAATGTTTTGCAACACACACAAAATGCTGGAGGAATTCAGGTAGGGAGCCTCTATGCAAAAGAGAAAATAGTCGATGTTTTGGCCAGAGACCCTTCTTTAGGACTGCAAATGAAGGGGGAAGACACCAGAATAAAAAGGTGGAGGGAAGGTAGGGAAGATAGCTAGAAGGTGATAGGTGAAGCTAAATGGGTGGGAAAGGTTAAGGGCAGAAGAAGAAAGAATCTGATTGGAGAGGAGATTGGACAATAGGGGAAAGGGAAAGAGGAGGGGATACCAGGGTAAGTAACAGGCAGATGAGGAAAAAGTGAGGGTCAGAGTGGTGAATAGAGGAAGGGTGGGGGGGCGGGATGGAATTTGTTCACTGGGAAGGAGAAGTCAATATTCATGCCATCAGGTTGGAGGGTACCCAGACGGAATACAAGATGTTGCTCCTCCACCCTGAGGGTGGATTTAATGTGATTACAGGAGAGATGATGAACAAAATTCAAAACTGAGCCACGTTGAAGAGATATTACATGACCAAAACTTGTTCTTAAACCCTTCCAAGGGACCCCTTACAGACTCTTGAGGTGTGGGCTCTCCCTCAGTTCAGTCCATGATGTTAAATACTCCCCTGTGGGCCACCTGTGCCTTTAGCTATCAAGGCTTTAAGATCTTACATTCCTTCCATAAACCAACATCTTCCTTTCGTGATCTTCCTTAAACCTATTTCTTTAGCTAAGGGCTGGAGTGCTAAAACAGGCCATTGCTTCTTTGTTGCAAGGCTCCTTTATCCTCGTTGAGAGGTCAGCAGCTGAAAGGGTGCGAAGCTTTAGGTTCCTGAGCATCACCCCATGATCTGCCCATCACCTTTACATTCCCCACCTCCCTCCCTCTATTCCATGGTCTATTCTCCTCTTCTATCAGATTCATCCTTCTTTAGCTCTTTGCCTCTTCCACCAATCTCTTTTGTACTATTTATCATAACTTGCAGTAATTTCCATGTCTTGTACTGTACTGCGGGAACAAAACAACAAAATTCCACACGTCATGGACAATAAGCCTGAATCTGATTCATTTGCAAGAATGACATCATACTGGAGCTAGAATAAAGAGCAGCCACACCTGTGTTTAGTCATCCATTAGTTATAAGGACCTGTAAACAGCCAGTTATTAGAAGCCTCCTGTCCCACCAGCAGAGGGAAAACTGCAGGCGAAAGAGCAAATACAGAGTTTTGGAAAAGGAGAAAATTGTTAAGTGTTTGGAAAGTAACAAACAAAAGATGCTGAAGGAATTCAGCAGGTCAAGCAGCACCTGTGGAGGAAAATGAGCACCTGCAGAGTGCCTGAAGGTAGATAAGTCCCCTGGTCCTGATGGGATGCATCCCATGGTGCTGAGGGAATTGGTGGAGGTTATAGTAGACGCGTTGGTAATCATTTATCAAAACTCTCTAGACTCTGGGCTGGTCCCAGCAGATTGGAAGACAGCAAATGTCACGCCGCTTTTTAAAAAAGGATGTAGGCAAAAGATGGGCAACTATAGGCCAGTTAGCTGAAAATCTGTAGTTGGGAAAATGCTTGAATCTGTCACTAAGGAAGAAATAGCGAAACATTTAGAAAGGACTTGTTCCATTAGACAGACGCAGCATGGATTCAGAAAGGGCAGGTCCTGTTTGACAAACTTACTGGAGTTCTTTGAGGACATAATGAGTGCAGTGGATAGAGGGGAACAGGTGGATGTCGTTTACTTGGATTTCCAGATGGCGTTCGATAAGAACATAGAACATAAAATAGTACAGCACAGTACAGGCCCTTCGGCCCACAATGTTGTGCCGACCCTCAGACCCTGCCTCTCATATAAGCCCCCACCTTAAATTCCTCCATATACCTGTCTAGTAGTCTCTTAAACTTCACTAGTGTATCTGCCTCCACCACTGACTCAGGCAGTGCATTCCACCCACCAACCACTCTCTGAGTAAAAAACCTTCCTCTAATATCCCCCTTGAACTTCCCACCCCTTACCTTAAAGCCATGTCCTCTTGTATTGAGCAGTGGTGCCCTGGGGAAGAGGCACTGGCTATCCATTCTATCTAGTCCTCTTATTATCTTGTACACGTCTATCATGTCTCCTCTCATCATCCTCCTCTCCAAAGAGTAAAGCCCCAGCTCCCTTAATCTCTGATCATAATGCATACTTTCTAAACCAGGCAGCATCCTGGTAAATCTCCTCTGTACCCTTTCCAATGCTTCCACATCCTTCCTATAGTGAGGTGACCAGAACTGGACACAGTATTCCAAGTGTGGCCTAACCAGAGTTTTATAGAGCTGCATCATTACACCGCGACTCTCAAACTCTATCCCTCAACTTATGAAAGCTATCACCCCATAAGCTTTCTTAACTACCCTATCTACCTGTGAGGCAACTTTCAGGGATCTGTGGACATGTACCCCGAGATCCCTCTGCTCCTCCACACTACCAAGTATCCTGCCATTTACTTTGTACTCTGCCTTGGAGCTTGTCCTTCCAAAGTGTACCACCTCACACTTCTCCGGGTTGAACTCCATCTGCCACTTCTCAGCCCACTTCTGCATCCTATCAATGTCTCTCTGCAATCTTCGACAATCCTCTACACTACCTACAACACCACCAATCTTTGTGTCATCTGCAAACTTGACAACCCACCCTTCTACCCCCACATCCAGGTCGTTAATAAAAATCACAAAAAGTAGAGGTCCTAGAACAGATCCTTGTGGGACACCACCAGTCACAATCCTCCAATCTGAATGTACTCCCTCCACCACCACCCTCTGCCTTCTGCAGGCAAGCTAATTCTGAATCCACCTGGCCAAACTTCCCTGGATCCCATGCCGTCTAACTTTATGAATAAGCCTACCGTGTGGAACCTTGTCAAATGCCTTACTAAAATCCATATAGAACACATCCACTGCACTACCCTCATCTATATGCCTGGTCACCTCCTCAAAGAACTCTATCAGGCTTGTTAGACACGATCTGCCCTTCACAAAGCCATGCTGACTGTCCCTGATCAGACCATGATTCTCTAAGTGCCTATAGATCCTATCTCTAAGAATCTTTTCCAACAGCTTTCCCACCACAGACGTAAGGCTCACTGGTCTATAATTACCCGGACTAGCCCTACTACCTTTTTTGAACAAGGGGACAACATTCGCCTCCCTCCAATCCTCCGGTACCATTCCCGTGGACAACAAGGACATATAGATCCTAGCTAGAGGCTCAGCAATCACTTCTCTTGCCTCGTGGAGCAGCTTGGAGAATATTCCGTCAGGCCCCGGGGACTTATTTGTCCTAATGTATTTTAACAACTCCAACACCTCCTCTCCCTTAATATCAACATGCTCCAGAACATCAATCTCATTCATATTGTCCTCACCATTATCAAATTCCCTCTCATTGGTGAATACCGAAGAGAAGTATTCATTGAGGACCTCGCTCACTTCCACAGCCTCCAGGCATATCTTCCCACCTTTATCTCTAATCGGTCCTACCTTCACTCCTGTCACCCTTTTGTTCTTCACATAATTGAAGAATGCCTTGGGGTTTTCCTTTACCCTACTCGCCAAGGCCTTCTCATGCCCCCTTCTTGCTCTTCTCAGCCCCTTCTTAAGCTCCTTTCTTGCTTCCCTATATTCCTCAATATACCCATCCGATCCTTGCTTCCTAAACCTCATGTATGCTGCCTTCTTCCACCTGACTAGATTTTCCACCTCACTTGTCACCCATGGTTCCTTCACCCTACCATTCTTTATCTTCCTCACCGGGACAAATTTATCCCTAACATCCCGCAAGAGATCTCTAAATATCGACCACATGTCCATAGTACATTTCCCTGCAAAAAGGTCATCCCAATTCACACCCGCAAGTTCTAGCCTTATAGCCTCATAATTTGCCTTTCCGCAATTAAAAATTTTCCTGTCCTCTCTGATTCTATCCTTTTCCATGATAATGCTAAAGGCCAGGGAGCAGTGGTCACTGTCCCCCAGATGCTCACCCACTGAGAGATCTGCGACCTGACCCGGTTTATTACCTAGTACTAGATCTGGTATGGCATTCCCCCTGGTTGGCCTGTCCACATACGGTGACAGGAATCCATCCCGGACACACTTAACAAACTCTGCCCCAACTAAACTAAGGTGCCACACAAGAGACTTATATAAGATACGGATGCATGGAGTCGGAGGAAGTGTTTTGGCATGGATAGTGGATCGGTTAACCAATAGAAGGCAGAGAATTGGTATAAATGGGTGTTTCTCCAGTTGGCAGTCAGTGGTGAGTGAGGTGCCACAGGGGTCGGTGCTGGGCCCACAGCTGTTTACCATTTACATTGATGTTGTGAAAGAGGGGACTGAGTTAGCATAGCAAAATTTGCTGATGACACTAAACTGAGTGGAAAAGCAAATTGTACAGAGGATATGGAAAGTCTGCAGAGGGATATAGATAGGTTAAGTGAGTGGGCCAAGGTCTGGCAGATGGAATACAACGTTGGTAAATGCAAGATCACCCACTTTGGAAGGAATAATAGAAGAGCAGATTATTATTTAAGTGGTGAAAGATTGCAACATGCTATTGTTTAGAGGGACTTGGGAGTGCTTGTTCATGAATCGCAAAAAGTTGGCTTACAGGTACAACAGGTTATTAAGAAGGCAAATGGAATGTTGGCCTTCATTGCTAGAGGGATTGAATTCAAGAGCAGAGAGGTCATGCTGCAACTATACAGGGTACTGGTGAGGCCGCATCTGGAGTACTGTGTGCAGTTCTGGTCTCCATACTTGAGGAAGGATATACTGGCTTTGGAGGCAGTGCAGAGGAGGTTCACCAGGTTGATTCCAGGGATGAAGGGGTTAACCTATGAGGAGAGATTGAGTCACCTGGGACTATACTCTCTGGAATTCAGAAGAATGAGAGGGTATCTTTCAGAGACATACAAAATTTTGAAAGGGATAGATAAGATAGAAGGAGGAAAGTTGTTTCCATTGGTAGGTGAGACTAGATCTAGGGGACATTGCCTCAAGATTCAAGGGAGAAGATTTAGGACAGAGGTGAGGAGAAATTGTTTTTTCCCCAGAGAGTGGTGAATCTGTGGAATTCTCTGCCCAGAGAACCATTTGAGGCTTCTTCACTAAATACATTTAAGAAACAGTTGGATAGGTTTTTACATAGTAGGGGAATTAAGGGTTATGGGGAAAAGGCAGGTAGATGGAGCTGAGTTTACGGACAGATCAGCCATGATCTGATTGAATGGCGGGGCAGGCTCGATGGGCCAGATGGCCTACTCCTGTTCCTATTTCTTATGTTCTTATGAACAGTTGATGTTCTGAGCCAAGGATCTTCAACTGGACTGGGTGGGGGGCGGGGGGGAAGAAGCCAGAATAAGAGGGTTTGGGGAGGGAGACAAGCATGGGCTGGCAAGTGATAAATGAGTCTAGGCGAGTCGGGGAGGGAGAGAAAGGGGATGATGTGAGAAAGCTGTGAGGTGACAGATGCAAGATACAATGCACTAAAGAAAGAGGCATTCAATAGGACAATAGGCCATGGAACAAAGGCAAGGAGGTGGGGAACCAAAGTACGGAGGGTGAAGGTAATGGGCAGTGGAGAGGAAAGAGAAGGGATAACAGGGCCAAAGGGCTAAGAGAAAACAAAGGGAACAGGGGAATGGACAGCGGTGCTCACCGCAAGGTGATATTGAAAAATCAATATTCATGCTGTCAGATTGAAGTATACTAAAACGTCTGGCCTTAATGGGGCAGTAGAGAAGTCTGCAGTCAGATATGTTGGTGTGGGAATAGGAAGTGGAATTAAAATGGCTGTGGCCACCAGGAGATCCTGGCTATAGTGGCAGCCAAGATCCCCTCCTTGCTTTCCCTTATGCATTTTCCTCTTCCATCTATTATCGCCCAGTTTCTCACATCATTCTCTTTCCTCCCCTCTCCAAATGCTCCTGCCTTCCCCTCTCAACAGGATTTACTTATCAGTTCATACTACTCCCTTTACCTGTCAGTTCATACTACTCCCTTCCCTGTACCCTTTATTCTGGTATCCGTCCTCCTCCCTTCCAGTCCTGATGAAGGGTCTCAGCCTGAAATGTCAACTGTTCATCCCCTCCATAGATGCTGTCTGACCTGCCGAGTTTCTCCAGCATCTTACGTTTGTTGCTCCAGGTTTCCAGTATCTGCAGTCTCTTATGTCTCAAGCATTTGAGAAGGGCAGAGACTGCATTACCAATAAAGGTAACTCTGCCAGCTGTGGCCAGGTATATTCACATTTAAACAAATTACCTCGTGGCTGTTGTTTGTGGGGCTTATTTTCTGTGTTTTGACTGAAACATTTTCCATTTTATGACAGTGACGATGCTTCAGAAAAGAACACACTGAATTTGGTGTCCTCTCATCAGGAAAGTGGGTGATGGGGTGGAGATACATCTTTATGAAAGGATGTGTAAAGAGCTCCTTCCCTCCACTAGCCTGCAAATCACCCTTGGGCAAGGTGTGGCACCTGCTTAGCTCCCCCCCCCCCACCCCCAATCAGAGTCACATGAAGCCATAGGAGCAGGCGGTACATGGTCGTATGAGTAACTGATGCATGTCACAAGTCTTGGTTATGCAGCCACTGACACCACCAGGCAGACAATCTCCGAAGAGTATTGGTAAAGACACTGCCCAGAAGGCAATGGCAAACCACTTCTGAAGAAAAACTTGCCAAGAACTATCACAGTTGTGGAAAGACCATGATCACCTGCGTCATGCAACATAGCACATAATGATGATGATGATGATGATGATAATGTGTCATGAAAGAGGTTTTGAAAATGCATTGCAAAAAATACTATGTAGTAAATCTGGATATTCCTTAAGAAATTAACTAATTATTCTGTCAGGACTAGAATTCTGGTTTAAGATGCACTTCTGTTTTAAGATGCCACTACCCCATACCTGCAATGGCTCACTGGTAGTTCGAAAGGAAAGTAATTCAACTAAAACCATTACTAATCGCACTTTATTTGAAGCAAATTGTGGTAAACTATCACTGTGGTATACAAGAGAAGGCAAAGCAAATTCACAGGACGTGCCCTGCTAGTCCACTGCAAAATTGACACCCTTGGAGTTGGAGCTGTGCTGGTTGGAGTGAACAATTTGGAGAGGCAAAGCTGAGAGGAGCTCCAATACCTAACCAACTAACCTGGGGCATGATGGTGGATTGCTCTAAACACCCAGCCAATTTGGAGAGGTCAAGAACAGCTTCTTCAGCAGCAAAATCCAGGTCTGAAACGAATCAATGGCCAGCATGTTCAAGGCCCGGAGCGATCCGCTGCGGTATGGCCTGTGTCCTAATGTGAGGTACAATCCACAGTTTGGACAATCCAAATGCTGGACCATATAGACTGGAAAGGCAGAAAGCCAAGAGTCAGACAAGGTTGGATTGCTCAGGGCGCTGAGCCAATTTGGATAGCTTGAGAATAACTCCTCCCACAGCAAAATCTAGGCCCAGAGCCATTCACTGGCAGCAGGGCCCGGGTCCTAATCCGAGGTATGGACAATTTAAATGCCAGCCCAGATACTCTGGGAGCTTCTCTCTCCACAACGCTAAGGCTGTGAGACTGTCCTGGCCGCAGTATTTTGTGTCTGTGAACTTTGTGACAATCTGACCCACTAATATGATGAATTGAATACCGAGGCTTTGGGCCCAGTCCAGTCTGCTCTGGGGCTTTGGGCCTACTCCAGGAATCTGGATACAAGGACTCAATTTGGTTTGGAATCCTATTGTTGTTGCCACTCGCTTCTATTGTTTACATGATTTGTTTAATTTTTTTTCTCTCTTTCTCTGTGGGAACTAGGGGTTGGTTTTATTTTCTTTTATCGGATTCTTTCAGGTTCCTTACTTTGCAACTGCCTGTAGGCAAACAAATCTCAAGGTTGTATAATTTATACATTCTTTGATAATGAATGTACTTTGAAATTCCTCCTGTGCAGTGCAACATTTGATGCTCTGTGTGGTTAAACTTCAGCAGGATGGGTGATAGTGTTTAGTGCGTTATTGTGGTTCCACTTACTCCCACAATGGCAGCAGGGGCCAAAAGAAGGTGGTGCCTGAACACCTTCCACAGTATTCAAAAGTGTGCAGTACATGTCTGAATACCACCTTGGGGTTGTTCGTGATGAAAGTGAGGCTTGTTTTGGTGAAGTACATAATGGATTTGCTTCAGCTCTGACTGCATGATGAATATCAAAAAAATTGCAAATGCTGGAAAACCTAGATTTAAAAGAAAGTGCTAAAAACAATCAGTGGGTCTGGCAGCATCTGTGAAAAGAGAAACAGTTTACAATGAACTAGAACTGGATGTAAAACACTATTTATTGAGATACAGTTTGGAATAGGCCCTTTCGGCCCTTTGAGCCACGTCACCAAGCAATCCACCTGATTTAACCTGAGCCTAATCACTGGACAATTTACAATGACCAATCAATTTACCAACCGGTATGTCTTTAGACTGTGGAAGGAATCCAGAACACCCGGAGGAAACCCATGCGGTCACGGTGAGAATATACAAACTCCTTACAGAGAGCAGCGGGAATTGAACCTGGATCGCCTGTACTGTAAAGCATTGTGCTAATTCTTGTGAAGGAATTTACTAATTTATTTGAAACTACAGCACATCTTCATTGCTATATTGTTGTGTTGGATAGATTTTTGTGTACAAGTCCACGAAGTGGAATTTGAACCCTGAAGCGTGCTTAAACTGAGCCACAGCTGATATCGACCATAAATTACATAGGAGTTTCAGTAGAGGAAACTGGAGCATCGATCTCTTCATGACAGCATAACAGCAGCACAATATACCACAATTTTACATTACTGCATACAATATAATAGCATTCCGTTTTAAGAATAAGTGGGTTGGTAGAGAGGTTGGGGGGTGCATTAAAGGCTGAATTATTTGAGATAGCACCACACAAAGAGGCCACTGGTTAACTGTGCCTTGGCTGAGTTTTTGAAAGGAACACTAAATTGATCTTACACCAATGTGGTGCCTTCATACATCTGAATCCATGTTTGAAACTTATGATTAATCTCTGCCTTCAGGCAGCAACTAGCAACATTTAGTGACAATACATGTTAAAATATTTGGGCAGACTCTGCTGGGCCATGGGGTTGGATTTTACAGTCACTATGCAAATGCTGGCTGTTAACGTCAAAGAAGTTCCCCATAAACATCTAATGATCTTTGTGGTAAGAAGTTCCTCTTTTCCAATGTCTGCTGCTGATAGGTGTCAAATCCCAGCTGTTTGCAATGGTGTTGTCATCAAAAATTTTTAAAAAACAAAAAGTGATGGGAAAAATCAGCAGGTCTGGTAGTCTAAATTGACTGGCCACCGTTAATTTCCCTGAGTTCGGAGAAGAGGGGTTGAATCTGAAAAGTTGGTGCAAATATGAGGAAAACGAAATAGGATTAGTGTAGGTTTAATATAACTAGGGACATGAGGGTTTGCATGGACTAGGTAACTGAAGGGCTTGTTTCTGTACTGTATGACAATGCTCCACATGCCCATAGATTAGCTCATATTTACAGTGTCTCTGTTTCTGAGGTAACTTTTTAGACCATAATATACAGGAGCAGAATTTGGCCATTTGTTCCATTGAGTCTGGTCCGTCCTTTCATGGTGGCTGATCTCATCTTCAAATTCTTCTCCCATATCTCTACATGCCCTGACTAATCAAGAATCTATCAACCTCTGACTTAAATTTACCCATTTTGCCTGAGATATTGGCAACTTAGCAGTGGAATATCTCTGAGAAAAGTACTTGCATGACCACACTTACCAACATTTATTAAGGAGTTCGTGCTAAGAACCTGTGGGTAAGGCCTACTGTTATCATCAAAAGATACAAGAAACAGGAGATGTTGTAATTTGGAACAAAAAAAACAGCTGCTGGAGGAACTAAGTGGGCCAGGTAGCATCTGTGGAGGAAAATGGACATTCAATCTGGACTAAAAGATAGAAAGCAGAAAGGTAGTATAACTTCCACTGCTTCTCTCCCATCCCCTCGCTTAGTGATGATATTGTTTGCTGACTGTGAAGTTCTAAACTCAAAGACCTTCAACGCTTTCCAATACAAATAGCCATGAGTACCCTCACTGAAGTTCAAAGCTCAAAGTAAACTTATTATCGAAGTACATATGTATGTCATCATATGCAACCCTGAGATTCATTTTCTTGTGGACATATTCAATAAATCCATTATAGAATAACCATAATAAAATCAATGAAATACCACACCAACTCTGGCTTTCAACCAGTGTGTAAAAGACAACAAATTGTGCAAATACAAAAAGAAAGAAATAATAATAATAATAATAAATAAATAAGCAATAAACATCAAGAACATGAGACGAAGAGTCTTTGAAAGTGAGTCCACAGGCTGTGGGAACATTTCAATAATGGGGCAAGTGAAGTTGAGTGAAGTTATCCCCTTTGGCTCAAGAGCTTGATGAGGGTGAGGGGTAATAACTGTTCCTGAGCCTGCTGCGGTGAGTCCTAAGGCTCCTGTACTTTCTTCCTGATGGCAGCAATGAGAAGAGAGCATGATCTGGGTGGAAGGGGTCCTTGATGATGAATGCTACTTTCCTGTGACAGCACTCCATGTAGATGTGTTCAGCCGTGGGGAGAGCTTTACCTGTGATGGGCTGGACTGTATCCACTATTTTTCGTCATGGATGTTATATTGTAACTGCTGAATCTTCAAAGACTAGTTCACATCCCTGTTTATTCTCCACGGTGAGCTTAGCTGCCAATAGCCACTATATGTGCAGTGGGATCCCCCTCCCTACCAAGGAGAAGATACTTCCAGTTAATAAAGTAGTTTAAACATTTCATTTATTTTTAGTGATACATGTTTAAATCCAAACAACATTTAAAACTCGGAGGATTTCTATCTTTTAAAAATTACAAACCATTTTGAAAACACAAAGGATTTCCAAAACTCAGGTATAGTTACTACAACGTTAAAAGACATACCAACGATGCAAACAAATCATCCACCACAGACATCGAAGACAGAGGAATGGATTCTAGTCACCCCGTCTTTTTAATCATTCTTCCTGATGACTTCTAACCATTCCTAATAAGGCTGAACTGTTCCCAACATACACGTTTTTTTTCTGCCATTTGGATCACTTACAACATGTGTGATATTTCCTCAGATACCCTTTTTACACAAATGGTCTAAAAGCTTCTGGGACACAGTTCCCAGGTACCCATAATCAGTGATAGGAAGCTGACGCCATAAGTACACAAGCCTTCCTATATTAGCCACTTGATATACTGTGATACTATCCATCTGGTCTGCAAGCTTCTTTGAACTAAACAACTCAGCCAGTGTTGCCTGGTTGAAACAAGAACAATTAAGTAACCAACTGTATTACAGTGCACCTCTTGAGAAATCAGTCCAGGTGCCTTGATGCATATTTAGCAAGTTATCCAGAGACTCTTAATGAGCATAGACATAAACCACAGGCATTCATGGTGAACCAAAAGATGCCTCAGTAAGTATGCAATGAGCAAACAAAAGTGAGAATCAACTCATAGCTCAAGTACGACACTGACTTTTCAAATATATATTTGACAAATTGGGTATTCCTAGATATTGGTGACCTCAATATTGTAGGAGTAATCATTACAATACATACAGTGATCTGTAAATGAGAAACAGCAGCTATTCACCTCTGGTATCTTGGCTTAAAATTCAGCCCATTCTGATGAGCTGAGTACCTGCTCTGATTATATATTAGCATCAAGCTGCATTTGATAAAACACTATTCTGCAAATTCCCTCTGGAATGGCTGGCCTGGAAAATGGAACAATCATGGCAGATTGTGTGTGAGAGAGAGAGAGAGAGAGAGAGAGAGAAAGTGAGTGATCTTTTGACACTGCTCACCAGGCAAATCACTGTGGCAGAGCAGATTCACCTTTACTGAGCATCTAATTACTTCATCTAAGCTGAAAATGCTCAAGATTGATGTTGAGTACTGTACCTTACACTCCCCAGAACTAACTTGCTGTACCTTAAATGCACTGAAATTCACCGTGTAAACATGCAGAAGTTTTACTGTACATGTTATGTTTGTGCCAAATAGACCAAAGTTGTAAACTGAACTACAGTACTTTAAGAAACTGCTTACAGGATGCGATTATTCTTAGGGACTCCTGTGAAACCAGTATAAGGGCTGTAAGAAACAATCACAGCATTGTAAAACCCCTGGTATACTCCCTCAGAAAACTTACTTTCAGATCTGTAATGCTGTGCCCTATTCACACAAGTTGTGAAAACAGTTCTTTTGGTGCTGATTCACAGCTCTCATCACAAATCAAAGAAGATGCTGCAAATGTAACGCGTATGTAGAGCCATTTATTGGGTACATTGAACCTGACAATGCTAGGTGCAAAAGTTGCAGGGTTGGGCTTTTCAGTAACTCCGTCTAAGCTGGCACAAGTTGAAGCAGAACGTTGGGTCCAGCAGCTATTGTATTCAACTTCTTTAGACAAGTAGGCTTGACACTTCAGGATGACACATCAACTGCAAGCAATTAATTCAAAGTGAGACAACTCTAATTCAGGCTTTATTTGCTGCACTTCAAACTTCAAGCATCAACTTGCATGTTCATTTCCAGTAAATACCTTTGGATTTCCACTCAATGTATACGAGTTAGAGATCTTTAGTACTCAAAAACTCCCTACCATCCTCAATTTAATTTCTCTCCTGACAATTATTGGTCATGTCCTTGGCAGCTGAGGTAATCACTTCTAAAATGGAACTAGTGGTGAATTTGATTGGTATGGCTCTGCTTTTGAATTTTACAAAATAGAAACAAGATGCTGGAGGAACTATCAGTGGTCAGGCAGCATCCATGGAGGGAAACGAACAGTCGGCAGTTCAGGTTGAGACCCTTGACCTGGACTGAAAAATGGAAAAGAAGTAGCCAGTAGGAAGAGGTGAAGGTAGGAGGTGGATCAAGAGCTAGCAATCACCAGCTGATTCAGGAGAATGAGGGATGATTTGGCAATGGTGATGATAGGGTTGATGATGATGGATAGCAGAGGAAGATCGTGGAATCAAGTGAGGGAGTTGGAGAGGCCAAGTGGGAACAGTGGGGAGGAAGGTAGGCTACTCAGTGGGGGGAGTGAGAGTGGGGGTGTGCGTGTGGGAGCGGGCAGTAAGTGTGGGTGTGAGGGTGTGGGGGGAGCGGGGGAAGAACCAGGGTGATGGGGCGGGGTGAGTGTCAGAAGAACTGGCATCTTGGTTCTTTGCTTCTAATTCCAACATTTGTACTCTCCCGTGTCTCTACTTTGAACACCTTTTTTATTTATACCATTAAAAGAGACGGGGCACTTGGCTCCACCAGATCCTCTTTAAATTATCCAGATTGCCGAGGCGCCTTTTCCATGTTGCTTCTCTCAGAAATGCCCAGAAACCCAAACACATCAGGTAAATCACCTGAGACCATTAGAACTGCGAACACGAGGAAATCTGCAGATGCTGGAATTTCAAGCAACACACATAAAAGTTGCTGGTGAATGCAGCAGGCCAGGCAGCATCTGTAGGAAGAGGTACAGTCGATGTTTTGGGCCGAGACCCTTCGTCAGGACTAACTGAAAGAAGAGCTAGTAAGAGATTTGAAAGTGGGAGGGGGAGGGGGAGATCCAACATGATAGGAGAAGACAGGAGGGGGAGGGATGGAGCCAAGAGCTGGACAGGTGATTGGCAAAGGGGATACGAGAGGATCATGGGACAGGAGGCCCAGAGGGAAGGAAAAGGGGAAGGAGGTGAAAACCCAGAGGATGGGCAAGGGGTATAGTCAGAGGGACAGAGGGAGAAAAAGGAGAGAGAGAGAGAGAAAGAATGTGTGTATATAAATAAATAATGGATGGGGTACGAGGGGGAGGCGGGGCATTAGCGGAAGTATGAGAAATCAATGTTCATGCCATCAGGTTGGAGGCTACCCAGACGGAATATAAGGTGTTGTTCCTCCAGCCTGAGTGTGGCTTCATTTTTACAGTAGAGGAGGCCGTGGACAGACATATCAGAATGGGAATGGGATGTGGAATTAAAATATGTGGCCACTGGGAGATCCTGCTTTCTCTGGCTACAAGGATAAGTGCCAGGAGGGATATCGGTGGGGAGGAATAGGGGGGTGGGGTACAAATGGAACTAGTGCTACACATGCCCTTACACTTCCTCCCTTACCACCATTCAGGGCCCCAGACAGTCCTTCCAGGTGAGGCAACACTTCACCTGTGGGTTGGCTGGGGTGATATACTGCATCCGGTGCTCCCGATGTGGCCTTCTATATATTGGTGAGACCTGACACAGACTAGGAGATCGTTTTGCTGAACACCTACGCTCTGTCCGCCAGAGAAAGCAGGATCTCCCAGTGGCCACACATTTTAATTCCACATCCCATTCCCATTCTGATATGTCTATCCATGGCCTCCTCTACTGTAAAGATGAAGCCACACTCAGGTTGGAGGAACAGCACCTTAGTCCGTCTGGGTAGCCTCCAACCTGATAGCATGAACATTGATTTCTCTAACCTCCACTAATGCCCCACCTCCCCCTTGTACCCCATCCATTATTTATTTATATACACACACTCTTTTTCTCTCTCTCCTTTTTCTTACTCTGTCCCTCTCACTATACCCCTTGCCCATCCTCTGGGCTTTTTCCCCCCTCCCCCTTTTCTTTCTCCCTGGACCTCCTGTCCTATGATCCTCTCATATCCCTTTTGCCAATCAATTGTCCAGCTCTTGGCTCCATCCCTCCCCTTCCTGTCTTCTCCTATCATTTTGGATCTTCCTCCTCCCCTTCCCACTTTCAAATCTCTTACTAGCTCTTCGTTCAGTTAGTCCTGACGAAGGGTCTCAGCCCGAAATGTCAAATGCACCTCTTCCTAGAGTTGCTGCCTGGCCTGCTGCGTTCACCAGCAACTTTTATGTGTGTTGCTTGAGACCATTAGAACACTAGGTATAATGTGCTTGCTACACTACTGAGCAGAGTGCGAGTTCACAAGATTTTTGAATGATGAAATGAGGTTAATTTTTTTTCCGCCGTCAAGCTAAATAAAACTCACTTCATTTAATTAGCTTAGCAAACTGGGGAAAAGAATTACAAAACTCAAGCATCTGAAGATTTAAATTTCAATTGTTAATCTGGAGCGACAAATGAACAATTGCATAACTTGGCTTTGTGTCTGCCTATTATTCGAAGTGTGATTCTCAGTTTGAGATGTACTGTGGTGCACCTCTCCAGCAGGGCTGCATGCAAAAACTGATCAGATATCAATGATACCTGTGCCTTTTCTTGTTGCAGCATCATGAAATTGTAGTTTTTGCCATTTTCTGCTGTTGATTTAAAATCATGGACAATACTGACCAAAATAATCCTCTTTTACCAAAGACAAAAGTAAACAATATCTGATACAGAAGATGGGTCTTGGCGCGAAACATCAATTGTTTATTCATTTCCATTGATGCTGCCTGACCTGCTGAGTTCCTCCAGCACTTAGTGTGTGCATCTCTGATGAAGACATTTTAAAAAATTGTGCAGAAGCACTAAAGTATATCCTCGAGCCCACAGAGATGATTTTGCATGAGCAACGTATGCATGAAGTCAGAATCAGAATCAAATTTAATATCACCGGCGTATGTCATGAAATTTGTTGTCTTTGATGCAGTACAGTAAGTGCTGCAAAAATAAAAATAATAAAGGTAGTGAGGTAGTGTTCATGGGTTCAATATCAATTCAGAAATCTGTTGGCAAAGGGGAAGAACCTTTTCCCAAATCATTCAGTGCGTGCTTTCAGGCTCCTGTATCTCCTTCCTGATGGTAGTTATGAGCTATGATGGGGATCCTTAACGATGGATGCTATATTTTTGAGGCAACGCTCCTTGAAGATGTCCTGGATACTATGAAGGCTACTGCCCATGATGGAGTTGACTAAGTTTACAACTCCACAGCTTATTTCGATCCTGTGCAGTATCCACACCGCACCCCCCCACCCAGTACCAGGCAATGTAGCCAGTTAGAATGCTCTCCTCAAACTCCTAGTGAAATATAGCCACTGTCATGCCTTCTTCATAGCTGCATTGATATTGTGGACCAAGGATAGATCCTAAGAGATGATGACACCCAGGAACTTGAAATTGCTCACTCTTTCCACTTCTGATCCCCTATGAGGGAGGACTGGTGCACGTTCCCTGGTCTTGCTCTTTCTGAAGACCATGATCACTTCTTTGGTCTTACTGACATTGAATGCAAGGTTGTTGATGCGACACCACTCAACTAGCAGATACATTGCGCTCCTGTACACCCTCTTGTCACCATCTGAAATTTTGCCAACAATAGTTGTGTTGTCAGCAAATTTATAGATGGCCTTTGACCTGGAAACTTCTGAAATCTGTTGATTAACAGCTTATAGCAACAGCACTTGTCTGAATCAATGTTCAGCAGAGCAACAACTGCACTGGGTTATTATACTGGGCTATTACACTGGGTAGGAACTGGCTCCAGTGCATTCACATGTCAGAAGGTAATTCGGTTCTATTCCCCCTGAATGAACAGCAGTGGCCAGTAGTGTTCAGCCAGCACTATGAACAGAATTGATAACAAAGCTCCTGTCCCCACAAGGCAAGAGCTCAAACTTAAATGAGTAAAAAAAAGTTTCTATTTCACCAATAACTTTCTCACTCTTTCAATTTTTATTCACCTCAAGATCCTTTTCTGAGTAGTTCACAGTACAAAGTACTCATCTTCAAGCAAATAAAAAAGAAGTTTGGCTTTAAATTATTTCCAATACAAGTTATTCAAACAAATATGTGTAGACAATCAGCTGTTACCTTGAGCAGCAATAAGTCATGCACAAGCAAGGGGGATCTTCAGTGGTAAGGCCAACTGTTATTTGCATAACTAGTGCACAGGAGGAATAATCAGCACTGTTGGATCTAGATTATACTGGTCATTGAAGCAAATAGTTGCAAAACAATTATCTACTCAAGAATAAAAGTGTTAAAGAGAAACTCACACCAAGCTATGACTCAATAATCTGTTGTATATATCTGGGGGTAGCAAGAAGTTCAGCTGCTGTAAGTGGCCCACTGAACGGTCAATCAGCTGTGCATAAAAAGACACCACTCACATATGTTGTGCAATTGACGTTGGACTAGAAAGGTCTCTGGATCACCACCACACAGAAGTACAGTACACCATGTTCGGTAAACAGCACGATCCCGCTTCCTGTTTCAAGTAATTCTGAAACATAAACAAAAGACAAAAAAATTGACCAACATAGCATCTAAAAAAAAAGTCATGCACATTATTTTAAGCAATAATAGATATCATAATTCACACAGCGAGGCAAATGGTTGGGCATTTAGAAATCAGGAGCATTACTTTTTTTAAAAAAGTGTTTACAATGCAACAATATTTTGATGGTTCTTATTCGTCAAGTGGAAGTTTTTTTAAACATATAGGACTCTGTTGTAATCAAGATAAAAGAGGGTGAATTAATGATGATGCAGAGAGCATAACAGCACAATACAGGCTTTTCGGTTCACAATGTTGTGCCGATTTTTTTTATCTACTCTAAGATCAATCTAATCTTTCCCTCCTACATGGCCCTCCATTTATCTTTCATCTATTTTACCCACTCATGTGCCTATCTAAGAGGTTCATAAATGTCCCTATGCATCTTCCTCCACTATCAACCCGGCAGGACGTTCCACAAACCCACCACTCCGTGTAAATAAATTATCTCTTACATCCATCCCCTCCTCGATACTTTTCTTCAATCACCTTAAAATTATGCCCCTTGTACTAGCCATAACGTTGGCTAATGCTGTTAGCAAACTTGCTGAATTCTGGCACAGAAGGCTGTACAGGTCAAGTCTCTGAGTATATAGACAGCACAGAAATTGACAAGTTTCTTGACAAAGCATCTCCTGCCCTGCAAAATCATTGACTTGCAAATACCTATTTATCTCTCTTTGGAATGCTACAATTGAATCTGCCTCCAAAATTAACTCTTGACTTCCTTTCCAGATCCTTAATATTAGCTGTTTAAAAACTGTTTTCTCTGTGCCATTTTCCAGTTTTTGTCAAGCACCACAATTCTGTGTCCCCTAATTCTTGATGTCTCTGCCAGTAAGGAAATATTTTCTCTATCAATTGTTTGTACTCTTCATAATTTAAAATATCTTTTCCAGGTCACCTCACAACCTTCTCCATTCCAAAGGGGGCAACCTGAGCTTTGAGACAACTAAAACCTATTATCTCTGGAAACATGGCCAATCTTTTCTGCATTCTCTCTAAAGCCCCTTACCTCATTACTAAAAGCAGGTGTCAAGAATTAGATACAGTTCTCCAGATGTGGCTGAACAAATGTATGGTGTCATTTTGGTTAGAGATTTCATCAAAGAAAAAAAAATATTTTTCTAGCGTATTCCTTTCTCACTGGCATTTAAATGTTAACCTGTAACTTAAATGTGCTTTTCAAAGCAATTAAAAACTGCTGCAAATATGGCCAAAAGATTATTTCAATTTAAATTTGAATAATCAAATGAATAGCTCCAAATATTCAGGATCATTTGAACAATTCTCCAGAAATGTAATTAAAAATATGTACTGAAGTGGTAGAAATTTATTCCAAAGCAAAATAATGACCCAAACCAATTTGCAATCCCCCCCTCTCTCTCTCTCTCTACATATATATATATATATATCATGATAGTCTGCTGCCTCAGATATTTGACATTTGTCTACTACAGGAAACACATCATGAATAATCTTTCTGAAAAAACACATAGCATTTTGCACTCTGTTCAATTAGAAAAGTTATATTTTTTAAATGCACACTTTTTCATTAAAACTTTTTTTTCTGTCCTAAATTTGGTTGAGTGTTGGTTTTGTATGTCGAATTGACAAGGAAATAACAGGCTCAGCTGACAAACCACGGTCAAAGAAAACAACTTGCGTCAGAAATCATCTGTAGCGCATAGATTTTAAAACCCAGCTAGTGTACAAATGCACACTTTTGAAAACTTTCAAATCTAACCACTATTAAAATTTGTGCGTCCACATTTGTCTTGTCCTCAGAGAGCTATGTTGGTTTAGCTGAGAAAACTACCCACACACAAGTGATATTTTCCATTTTTCTGCAATTCGTTTACAGTGTAGGAGCAGCAAGTTACATGTGGTTTTCTCTATTGGGAACGAAAATGACTGAGCTAAATCATACTAAATGCTAGTAATGGAAAAAAACAGAACGTGGCAACAAAGGCAACATTCGACATAAAACGTGTTAATAGCTTAATACTAAAATTAATATGAATGATATTTTGATTCGTTTCCATCTGACTTTTTTTCTAGCATATTAAAGAAGTAGTGGTGCACTTTATTTTGCAGTGGTTATTTCAAATGCACAATCAATATGCAGGTTTTTATTTCAATTGTAATTAAATTGTAAAAACAGAACCTAGAGGTTTAGTTGAAGCTTTTCCAAAAATCAACTGTATTTTAATTAACAAATTATATGGGGTTTGTTTAAAAACAAGAGAGACCAGATAAGTCCCATTTTTGCTTTGCACAGTTTAGTCAAAAAGCAACGATAATTTGTTTTTTTTGTTTGGTTAAAGGAGGAGGATGATGGCTGGAGACCGTCAATAAACTAGATCAGTTTGTGAGATTTTCCTTACGTTCAATGTAGGCAGTGAAACAAAGCTATACCTATCAAAATTTCCCTGCGGGTGATTACACAAAATAATCAGCAAAGCCATCAAGTTTCAGTTTGACTTATTTATATATGTATATTGTATACAAACGTACACATGCACATGACTACATAAAGTAGAACATAACCTTACTTTGTCCCACATTTTAATTGCTGCTTACTTAATGTTCCATCAGTGACTTATCCTATAATGCAAATTTACAAGCTAGATGATTAGCCATTTTAAAGCATGCTATTTTTAAAGTATCGAGTACAATATTAGTGTATCTGAATGGACTAATCTCATCATACTCAGCTGAAAACCTAAATAAACTGATTTAATTGTATGAAAACTTACAGAAAGTTAATACCATAACATTCTGATTGATTTGTTTTCTTTGTGAGTAATTCATGCCCCAAACACACACAATCAAAGATTTTGGTGGTCGTCTGCCTTTGCACTTGCTATTTTCTAAATGTTTTTGTGTGCTTTGCTTTGTTATCAGCCTTGTTTATCAGTACTTGTGGCCAGATCTTATGCTTTGTAGAGAGCTTTTTTTGTTCGCTGTAAGGTACTCGCAATGCAGAGAACTATTACACATAGGCTAAATGAGTTCTGCGAACAGCCTGATCCTGTGCTTAGTAAGTCGTAGCCAATTTCAAGAAAACAATTTTCATCGAGTAACTACCAACAATTCATTCCACACAGCTTTCAATCTGTGACTTCATATTAGTTTTCACCCTTACTAATAAAGCAGATCAAAGTCTACTCTGACCTTCACAGAAATTATTTCTACATTTACAAGGCTCAACAGGTTGCAGAAGAGCAGTAATATTTACAGCACATACACCCACAATTATACAGATTATAACGTATACAAAAGTTCGAGCTCTTGCACATTACTTTAGTCTAACTGGAAGAAGGCTGCAGTGCATTTTACATAAGTGCGCTCAACCTGATATTCTAAAAAATAATTTGTCTCTTTTTTGGCATGTTAAATTCAGGAGCAACACAGCATGTAAACTGTAAAAGTGTCTCTAATTCAAATTGTGGTTAGAGATGTCAATGTCTTAGTACCAATATAGAATGCTGAAACTGCTTAAAATATGTTTCCACCTTTTTACCCAATATAGTTTAGCTAATGTGCCCACACAGTGCATGAATGAAGGAGTTTAGAGTCATGACACATTCTGAAACTACCGACTATATAGCTTTTATTCTTCATTAAATTTTTGCACTCAGAATATCAAATGTATCTATTCCTCAAAAGCCGGATACCCCTAAGGTGGGCCATTGTGAGCGCACATGTAGGTCTCCACATTTTCAAAAAAGCTGCCTTCTTCAATATGATTTCTAAAATATAATTAATATTCATGCCACCGAATTAAAACAGCCACCTATACCTATGTGTATTTATATAGAAAAAAAATGGTGCTATTATAATTAAATCTTTATACTGAGAAGAAAACCTTGAAATAAATTCTGTTTAAGACATACAGCTAAGCTACTTACAACCACTAAGAAATTGTAATGGAGTACAGTAGAGCTAAACCAATTCAGCAGTCAGACACAACAACTTCTTGTGAAACAGTTAGACAAAGAATGCAATAACAAATTGTCAATAAGGACAACTTTTATCTTTTGACAACAGCATGGACACTACAATACTTCAAAATTACAATTTATAAAAAAAAAGTTATACTACACCCACACCATCTACCCAGTACAATGATTTGATGTTTCAATTTGTATATTGAGATGGAAAAACCTGCAGATTATCTGTGCATGAGAAAACTTAATGTTTTAATTCAACCGCAACAAGTAATAGATTGTATGCATTCACTGGTATTGAACAAATAAAAAACAGGTGCCATGTAGCTGTCTGATATCCAAATACATGGAAAGTTTACTACAGAAAAATTCTAACAAGGTCTCAATAAATTGGAAGTATATCAGTTCATTATCAATGCCTTTAAAAATTATGCCTTTCATTTGGCTGAGTTCAATTAGCCTATTAGAGGGTGGACATGATCTTGGTTTTACTAAAGTAGGTAGTCAACTACATATATTTGTTTTCTACATGAGAGCTTCACTTTCCTTATTGAAAACATATTCCACCGTCATGAAAAGGAAACTATTTAAGAAAATTGAAATTTCAACTTTAAAAATTAAGGGTTTATTGCTGATACTAACATACAGAACTCTAATAATTTTCTCTAGCAATGTAAATAAAATTCATTATTCTACAGAGTTAGTTAAGTTCTTGATTGCAGCATACTTTACATATAAAATATAATGGAGCAGTCCATTCTGTAAAAATGACTAAATTGTAATGATTCTGGATTTATTAATATATTCTTTTAGTTGAACAGTTCTCTGATGACTGGTGGAGAAATTACCACAGAAATACTGTACGTCTTAATTTAAATGAAATGAAAGAGTTGCAAAAAATTACAATGGAAGCAAGATGCAATAGGTTAAAAAAATTATCAAGGTAAAAATTGTGAGGATAAAATTGAGATGATTAAAATTGAGAGAATAAAAATTGAGAGGATAAAATCTGATGTAAAATTAGTCAGTCATGACCAAGAGTTGCATTTTCAACCAGCCTACCTTTGTGTCATATTTCAAGCTTCAGAAAACATACTAATTTCACAAAAAAAATCAATCATCACACCCACTGAAAAAATATGAAGAGCAGTTCAGGTTGAAGATGGTTTTGCAGTTTTACCAAGCCCACACATGATAAATTTATGAAACTTTTAAGCTTCTGTGCGATGCAGTTAATATGACACAAAACAGTTTCGCAATGACAATAATTAGGTCATTGTTGTTGGGTGTTTTTCCAAACTGATTTCACATTAAAATGCCATGGCATTTCCTTGTTTTAGTTTCTTTGATACCATAGTATTGAAGCAGATGTGGCTGTTAAAGTTTTAAGTTACAGATAGCCTACGGCCACTATCAATCATCAAACCTCCATACATTTAGGGACTAATTTTAGTTTCAGCAAAAAGCACAATTTGTGGGTTTTTAATTACCGTGTAAGAAGCAAAAACCTTTCACCTTTGTCCCTTTGGTGAAGAATAGAAAAATGCAACTCAAATGGTTACCAAATACATGGCAAATATAAATCCAGCCTCTCCACATGAGACTACCTGCTATACGATAGACCATTTTTATCCACAGCCTTTCTTTGTCACAGTAATTGCCTGGCAAAATTCGAGTCACTGATTTTGAAAAATAAGCAAATAAATAAATAAAAATCAATTTTCTTTTTTTTTTAAAAGAGAAGTGCCACGCTTTGGAAATTTGTTTTAATCATACAATTTGCAAGAAGAAAGGAAGTAAGCTGAAGCACACAATAAATTTTCCTTATCATCATTACTCTCAGAATGAAATAAAATTCCTAACCACATAATTTATGCAGTATTGAAAAAACTCCCCTTCCAAAAAAACACATATGCTTTAGTTACAAATCATATTTAGTAAAAATCAAATAGTAGAAAGTGTTTTACTGATAGAAAATGTTAGAGACTGCAATTTGAATTGCCGTTAATTCAGTTATCAGCTTTCAGTAGCAATGACCTTTCAAGGGATACCTAAACTAGTAGTTGCTACACCCAATGACAAAAAGGGCTAATTGGTATTATCTTGCATCTATTTCAGTTTCATAGTAACAACTTGAAATACATTGCAAAGATATGCAAAACAAGTAATTACAATTTTAAGAATGTTGTCTTGATGATTCTGCCTGGTTTGCATTGCTGTTAAATTCTGTTTAAGGTAGGTAGATTGAAATCTGAGAATGGGTTTGGGTTGAAGGCAGTGTTGGGGTGGGGGGTTCACAGTGCTGGAGAAAATGCTTCAACTGAGTGAAAGTTGAGCTGTAAATAAAGCAATGCAAAAATATCCACAGATACCCACGTAGGTCATATTGAAGCAAATTAACTATCAGAAACATAAGATATTTTTCCCCATTCCTGATGAAGGGTCTCGACCCAAAATATCGACTGTTTATTATTTTCCATAGATGCTACCTGGCCTGCTGAGTTCCTCCAGCATTTTGTGTGTGTTGTTTATCAGAAATATAAATTTGATGATACCTGCAAATACTGCAGCAAACTTGTATTTTAAATTCTTATTTCTACAAAAATTCTAGGGGAGTCTAGAATGAGGAAAATATCTGTGAATTTTATATTAATTTTTCAGACAGGTTGGTACCCAATATTTTTGAATCCCACAATGTCTGTGTCTCCATTGCCTGGTAGAATTATTATCCTTTGATTGCAGCAGTTCTTCCTGAATACAAGTTTCTCATTTACCTTGAGTCATTTAAAAGTTTGTTTAGAAATTCACCTCATTACACACAGTTCCCACGAGAACTTCCCAAGTGAGCTCCCTTAATTGCTACTTCCCAGGTGACATGCCAGATATATTTAGTGAGCCAGCAAGATAAATATTATTAAAGACTAAGAAACACACTCTGCTGCGTGGCAATAACCATGCACGCAACAGACAAATCCTGCAATTTGTTATCTACCATGAAATAAAATTTGCCACACAATAAATGATACTGTAAAGGTCATATAATACTAGGTGATTTCACATCGAAGCAAATGCTAACCTGACAGCCACAATCGAAGGCAAGTAAATGTTATAGGTACTTTAGTTTTCAGTGCTTGCGTGGTTATTTGTGACTCATTGCAAAGTGTCTGATAACCTTTATTCATTTAGTTATCGCTCATCTCGCAGTACCATTTTCAATAGAAAATTTAAGAAAAATAAAAAAAATCTAGTTGTGTTTGTTTAAGATTGAGCTTGATGCAAGGTGGTTTCAAGTGCTCATGATGTAACCTATTGAGTATCAAGTGTGCAAAACAGGATAGGAATTTGAAAAAAAACATGCACCTAAGACTGACTGCTTTTAGTTGTTAAGAGAGCAGTGCAGATGACAAATGTTTTCTGCATGGAATCACATTTACAGCTGCAGAAATTAAAATGTACATTGCCTTCTTTAATTTGATTCTGCACAGGTAAAATATATAGTGAACTAATAAAATTTTAATGCTTTTAAGGAGTTATTTTCTTCTCATAAATAACCAGAATAGACAATAATGCCTAATTGCATATATGTTGCAAGGGTTTGTATTCAAGTCGCTATGTTTATGATGGTCAGTGTTGGCAGGAGCTTTGGATAAGAGAAGCCTGGATTGTTCACAACTAGAGATTAAGTAACTGGTTGGCAGTCCACTTATGAGCCATCTCAAGAGATTTTTTTTTAAATCCCCATTCCCCAAGCTTCATGAACTGAGGCTAAATACAGTATATCCAAGAGTTATTCCCTGACAGCCAATGTGTCCTCCTGGCTGTTTCTTGCTGGCAGTGAAAGAAGTCTTGTCAACAAGGTGTTTGCTTTCTTCACTTGGTGAAGAAAAAGAGCATCAAAACTTGCTTTAAAAATGAAAAGGGAAGATAAAACTTCCACTTTCATAAGAAATTGGCTCATGTGCACACCTCCCCCCCCCCAGAGTAGATTCAAATATTCAATTGAAGGTGACTTAGACCTTTAAATATACACAAATTGTCATGATCTAGAATGTTAGAAGAGGAAGCAGAAACTGTTGCAACTTTCTAAAGGGAATTATATAAATATCTGTAAAAGCAAAACTTACACAGGGGATTGGAGAAAACATTGGGAAGTTGGACAAATCTTGCTTCAAGAATTAGCACAGGCGCATGACCTACTGTGCAGTAGGATTTAATGCTTCTGTGTAAATGTTATTCCAAAGCTTCATCGAGCTATTCAAATATGTATATTTATAAGACCAAGTGCACTGTGAAAGTTTTGTTCTTTTTGAAATCATGATGCTTATGAAATGCACAGTAAAAGCATACCGTACAAGTACAAAGCGGCTGAGAATGGCATTATACACAAAAAATTCAACAATCCTAAAGCTTTGTCCGTTCACAGATTCAACAAATTGTGATCTGTACAGGAAATGCCAAAAGATAAGTAAGATGGATGGTGGAGGAGGGGATTGAGGTGGGTGACTGGTGAGGATGTAAAGGGGAAAAAAGTCAGGTTACACTTGAGTTCTTCAAATAGATATTTAGCTCCACCTGGCTGACACATACCACAGTCTAACCCAAATGGCACGCCACATCACATTAAAAATAGAACTGTAATGGTTTTCCCCCTAATAAGATATGAGAATACTTATCATAGAGTATAATAAAATATTTGGCCAAACAGAACCAGAAGCTGATGACATTAACTATGTTTGAAGTAGTTGTCTTAAGACTCAGCAGGTTTAATGTCAAGAGCTTTAAGGAAGTGCAAGATCAGACCCGAGGACCTGAAGGATGCTGCTGCTGACCGTACCACTTGGCGACAGCTGTGTAGGGACGGGGATCGTATTCTGAAGATGGAAAGAAAAACCAGAAGACAGCAGAAGAGAGTCAGGAGGAATGCAGCCATGGTTGCCACCACTACCACATATACATATCCCACCTGCAATAGAGCTTGTGGTCCAGGAAAGGACTGTATAGTCAAAGATCTCACCGCCAAAGGAGTGGACGTCGTCATCTGATGTCGATGGACAACCGAAGAAGAATGACAAGAGCTTAGGGAGTTTAATGCCATAACTCAAAGCAATTTTTCCCCCACCTTTCCAGGAATGTCAGCAAAAAACTTACATTTCAGTGGTACCTTAAAAATTATCCCAAGACATCTCTCAAGTTAACCAGAAAAATCTGGCTTTGCATTAAGTAAAACTGAGAAAGGTGATCAAGGAGGTGAAGTGAGATTTAAGTAATGTCTTAAAGGAGAGAAAGTAATGCAAGGTGAAATGGTTTGATTAGCAGCTCCAGACCCCATTGTTAACACAGATGTCAATGGTCGGTAAAAATGTGTTACAGAAGAGGCCAGAATTTCAGGAGTGCAGATGTCTTCAGGATTGTAAGGCTGGGTAAGGTTATGAAGGATAAAAGAGCCCGAGTTCATGAAAAGGTTTGGGCAGAAGTTCATGCTGCTGCAGATTTGTGGATTATGGGTGATGTAAATCATGGATTTTTGCACATGTGAGATCCAGGTAACAGGGAGTACTGCCAATGGAGCAAGTTGATGGTAGTTTGGTACAGTGGTTCCAAACACTACGTTGCAGAAACAGACATTCACGTGGCTCTGACAGAAGGGCTCAGAGAGTTATGTTATGTGGTAGAGACTCCAGGGATTTCACTCCCAGTGGGGTCAATGTATAAGTAAGTGAGGGATAACACAGTCAGTGAATGCAATCCGGAAAAAGAACATTCCAAAAAGTGAAAAAAAAAGACGTGTGCATTTTCTTATTTCTAATCAACCACTAAACTTAATTAATTAAACTATTAAATTTACATTTCCTTCTTACTCCAAAAAAAAGTGAACAGAACAACCACTGTGAGATTATTTAATGACATTCTATTGACCTAGTAAGAAAATACGAACTTCATTTTGCCCTTGAATGGAGTTAAAACACCAAATCTCCCCATAATGGATACTTTCAGAGATTTATGAAAAATTTGTTGTAAAAGATACTTGTACTTAAATCTTCAGTACAAAAACTATTAACCTATGTCATGTACTGCCTGTCATATAGTTTGGTCAGAACTATAGCTCTAACAGGGAAAATTCGACACAAAGTTACTGTGTGAATTTTGTAACTAGCATTCGATAATGATCTCTCGCCCATTTAGATATAATGTGCCTATCAAAAATTTAGTGTATTTCAGAATCACTTTCTAAGTAGCATTTTCAAGCATAATTCAGGTAGATAATGGAAGCAAGGAGTATATCACTATGTTAGTGTATCACCAGTTACTTAATGAATTTAATTTGGTTTGAAGCTTGGAAGTAATCCTCCTTTACATTGGAGAAGAACGGAAGAGAAGTTTACAGCGATAGACACAAATTGCTTGAGGAATTGTGCAGGCCAGGCAGCATCTATGGAAAAAAGTAAACAGTCGATGTTTTGGACCAAGACCCTTCACCAGTTCTGATGAAAGGTCCTGGCCTGAAACGTCAACTGTTTACTCTTTTCCATAGATGCTGCCTGGCCTGCTGAGTTCCTCAAGCAATTTGTATCTATTGTTTTGATTTCCAGCATCAGCAGCTTTCTCTCATTTGAAGTTTACAGCAAGACTCATTGCTCCAGATCACGTTCACACATAGATGCTCTTTTTATGTAATTGTTATTAATTTTGAGTAAAGCTTCAGCACTAACTGGATGTCATTTTTCAAAAGATTTATTTTTGGTTGGCTGAACAAATTTCTAACCCGTTGAACTGTCCTTGACAATCACATTGTTCCAATCTAACCCCAAAAGGTTTAAGTGTGAAAGTACAAAGGAGGAGCAAGGATATTTAAAAAAAGCATTTTATAAATATTCCACAAAGCAAAGCAGTCGCATTCCTGTACCATCAAGTAATCGGAGATCCCCTTTCTCCCATGCTCAGCCTTTTTCATAGCACCACCTAATTACTAGTTTTTTTCCTTCTAAGTATTACTGCAGGTTATTTGCACAGACTTCCCTCTATGGTTTTCTTTTGAAAACAAACAACAATTTAAGGCATAGAAAGAGACCGAACTCTGCACAAGAGCTTAAACGGAAATAAATAGCACGTAAATTATTTTAATAGCAAATGAAAATAGTTTACATATGCGGCCTATTTTGAAAGTTATATTTTAAAATTAAGAGCTAACCTGATAGATACTAGGTATGGGTTACTTGCAAATAATGTACAGAATCTCCTGGAGAAGAATGCTCACAATTTGGCAGAACTTCACATTAAGTTTGAAAGTGGTGTGGTTAAACCTGAAACTAGGGCCTTAAATTTAAACAAAGTCAGTAATGGAGGTATGAGTGGTGAGCTGACCGAAACGGATCAGGAAATTAGATTAAAAGAAACAATGGTAGGTAAATAATGAAAGTGTTCAACAAAATACCTCTTAGTTCCAACGAACATATATCTTTTTGAGTAACAAAATCTCTATTGCAAAAGCAACATTGCTGTGACTCACTATGGTTTACGCTGGTTCAGATGTAAAGACAAGAAATAGAAGGCCACAGTGATCTATCTGTACATGGCTCTAGTTAGCAGTTCACAATCTGTATCAATGATCTGCATGAGGGAATCAAGTGTGATATATACAGGTTTCCTGATGATACTAACTTGGGTGGCAATGAGCTGCAAGAAGGATGCAGAGAGATTTCAGGAGGAAGTGAGTGGGAGAGAACGTGGCAAATGGAAAATAATGTGGGAAAAATAAGGTCATCAATTTTGATCAAGAAAAGAAGTGTACGTTTTAAAAAGCAAGAGCAAGAATAGTGCTGGAATGGAGAGGGGTGTAGATTTACTCAAATTAAACATTCAGGTACAACAAAGCAAGCAGTATAGAATATAGAAAGGCACAGAAGAGGAACAGACCCTTTGGCCCAAGATGTTGTGCTTAACTAACTAAGCTAATGGCATCTAATATCACCTTCTGTCTACACGTGGTCCATATCAATGGCTCAATGGTTCCATTTAATATCAGAGAATATATACAATATACAACCTGAAATTCTTACCTCCACAGACATCCTTGAAAAGAAAAACCACAAAGAATGACAGCAAAAAATTGAGAACCCCAAAGCCTCCTGCCCCCTCCCACACACAAGCAGCAGCAAAGCAGCATTACCCTCCCCTCCTCCCACTTATCCTAATATAAAGCATCAGCACTCCCACCACCCACCATACAAGCAACAGCAAAGCCCCCAAAGAGAGATCATAGTCTACAGTCCTTCACAAACTGTTGTTCATTCCAACAGTTCGACATCCCTCAGCCTCTCTCTCACTAACATATTCTTGCACATAAAATGCTTCTATCGTATCGGTTTCCACCACCACTCCTGGCAGTGCAGTATGTAGATCTCTATTACAAGATGATTTAAAGTACAGGAGTAGAGACACCCTGCTATAATTATAGAGATGCTGGTTAGACTGCACCTGGAATATTATGTCTGCTCTTCTTATCCATGTCTGATAGAAAGAATGCCATGAAGGGTCAACAGATTGGTTGCTGGGATGGGAAGTTGTGGTTAGTGGGCTGGATCTGTATGCTTTTGAGTTTATATTAATGTGAAGTAATTTTAATGAAAATATACAAAGTCCTTACAGGATTTGATATGGTATATACAAGATGGCATCTCCTCTCAATGCACTGCCTTGAAACAAGAGCTACTGTCTCAAAATGAAGGGTCAGCCATTTAGATGAGATGAGAACAACTTTCTTAAGCCTTAGAGTTCTCTGCTCAAGAGGGCGGTTGAGGCTTGGTCTTTGAATATTTTTAAGGCACAGACTGATAGATTTTAGAATCTTAGGGACTCAGAGGCTATGGTGTTAGTGCAGGAAGCTGGTGTGAGGAAAAAGATCAGCATGATGTTGAAAAATGGATCAGGCTTATGGGCTTGATCCTGCTTTGATTTCTTTCAATCTCAAGATAAAAATAGCTTAAAAAAATCAGCAAAGAATGAGAAGGCAGAATACAGGAGAATAGCAAACGTGCAAAAAACAGATGCTGGAGCTTTGAAAAGTAGACTATTAAAGGCAGATACAGGAGAAAGTTATGCAATATAATCCAGAAGTGTTATTAACTGAGAATATCCTAAATTTGTAACTCAAAAGCATCACTTTGATGTTGAGTATTGTTATTAAAGACTGGAGATATTTTAGTGTTTTCCCTTATGTGAAGTTTGCTTTAACATGGATTTTCAGCAGTAATGTGCTAGATAATTAATCCTTGGTAGGAACCATAACCAAAATTTGAGTATCTAAGCTGTCACTTGACAAAACAATTCAAATTGAATATCTCTTTAGTTGTTTAAAATATCTAAATAAATCAGTTTTTTAAAATTTAAAAGTAAACTTTGAAAGTAGGATACTGAGATATGACCCTGCAAAAGTGCAAAAAATAGAACTTATATTTGTAACAGTCGCGATAAACCATATAAAAGATAAATGCTGAGGAGATAATTTTTTAATGTAAAGATGAACTTATGTAGAGAAAGCCAGTGGAAAGCCTTACTTTAAATAAAACTATTAGACAGTTGTGGGTGTTTGGAAATAAAACTGCATATTTGTTCCAGTTAGAATTGTTGCATAGGATAGATATTTATTAGCCTAAGCCCTCAGATTCTACACTGGAAAGTATAGAACTCATCTTCCACATTACACAACGTTCATATTGGCAGCCCTGAGTTACCCAGGTTTGAATTTTGAACAGTTCAGCACTATTTCACCATCTATCACCACTAGTAAGAGTTGCAGCGACACAATCCAACAAGGAAGTGGAATACAAATAACAAGAACAGGAACAGCAAGCAAAATCTAACCTAGGTCGCCCATTGGGAAATTGACAAGAGTGCACGCACAACTGCTTTAGTAGCCTGACCAACTTACTTTGCAGTGAAGTCAGCAGGCAAGGTACTTGTCCAGTGGGGCCAACCAAATCCTCAGTTTCGTTACCCCATTATGTACCTACTTATAATGAAGGGCAAGCAAGGACTAATTGTCAGACTTGCTGCTTTCTGTAAATAACCAGACATTATAAACAATATTGGTTTACACCTATGAGCTATTGCAGGGGTTTCCTGGACCCCTCGATTAATGGTAGGGGTCCATAGCGTGAAAAGGGTTGGGAACCCCTGAGCTATTGTGTTGGCTATGTTTGGTTATTCCATGCTGAATCACCAATGTTCAACCATTCAAACCAAATTCATTGTCAGAATTTAGCATGTACTCTGTGGAAGATGGAATCAGGAAAATCAGCTCCTATGGGAAGCTAAAACCTTCAAAGGGGTTGAAGAGGGCAAACTAAAATTTATAACTTACTTTGTTTTAGAATAGAATTTCTAATATTTATAAATAATGGTGGTTTATGTAGATCTGGTTTTTAAATGCTACTATTTGAATAATATTAAAATATTTCTGAATGTTAGAGATATTTAAAAACTATTACTTTGACAGACAGCTATCCTAGATGGCAAAGCAAAGCAATGCCATCTCCATTGCTACAGTTTTGCATCTGTGGCAAAAAAAAATACAGAAAGTATGTCTCACTAATGTCAAGAACAAGAAGACTGTAACAGGACTACTGAGCAGTCTCTGAGTTCCATAATATAGCATTAGGGGATAAAGTAACACAACCTGCTCCATTATGACTTTGCCCCCTTATTGTATGCCTGCCTTGTAACTGTAATACTTAACTCTGCACTCTGTTATCGTTTTACCTTCTGTTACCTCAAATCCGGTTTAATGAATTGATCTGTATGGAGAGTATACAAAGGCAAGTTTTTTTTACTGAACTTTAGTAAATGTGACAATAGTAAACCAATTTACCATCTGTCAACACATTCAAAGGTGGAATGCCCATATGATGCCACATCATCTGATCACTTGACTGGTTAAGAGTGGACAGAAGAGCAGGCCTACTTGACCCATGCCCAACAACATATGCAGAGTATTGAAGAAATTATGTCCTTGAGTCAGATCAGGCAGGATTTTTCTTCATAAAACATTGGCCCAAGACTCAGTACCGTGAGATATGATAGGATGTGTCTGATGAGCTCAAATAATAAAGGGACAGACAGCAGTTACTTCTCAATCTGTGGCTTCATTGGAGCTTAGCTACCTGTCACAACCTGATGGAACCTTATCATGTGTTGAGTGTCAAAAGGATTTCATCCTCAAGATTGTGTTAGGTTCCAAATGAAGGGACTTACTCCGGTTGGGTTTGGATTGGCCAGGCTGGGTTTGAACTTCAACTAAATAATGATTTATACCATCCTTCAGGATTTTTTTCTACCAGCTTGTCTGTCGCCAGCTTGTATTCTGTTTGTCCACTTCCTGTTTTATAAATAGTAACACCATATTTGCAGTCTACCATTTCTCTATCACCAGGGAGAATTGAAAAAAAGCCAGACCAGCAGAAACTAACAACAAAATGAACAAACCTCGAATTTCTGTGTGGACTGTTGTTTCGATCTACTATGTAAATACAGCAGTTCACAGCATTTAATCCATTTCAACAGGAACTCGACAACAAGATGCTACTTTGTCATTAACAAAGGAGGGCAACAAAATTTAGGACTGCAAAGTTCAAAAGTCTGCACTCAACTTCAAATCTCTCCTCATCTGAAGTTACTGTTGTAAATTTTTATAACAGTATCATGGGACAATATAATGACCTGGACAAGAATTCCAAGCCCACCATGGCAAATGATGAATTTAATTTCATTAATTAAATAATTAGGACTGTAAAGCCTTCATCAACAATTAGGATAATAAAAGGAGTGGATTATTTTATATGTTCTTTAATATTCATTAGCCAGCTAATTTGACTCCAATTTTGTGATCTATTATGAATATTATTGCACACGTTTCTTAAATGTGTGATATCCAAAACAGTGCTGGCCAGCAGTTATCCTCAACCTACATCACTGAAACTGATAAGGTATTACTGTACCAATTTGTAGGTTGTAAAATAGCTGCTGAGTTTCACACGTTACAGCAGCGAGCACACTTGAAATTTAATTCACTGAATGTAAAGTGTGTCATTGTGCCCTTAATTCATGAAATATGCTGTATAAATAAAGTTCTCTGTCTTTATGTTGTAAGGAATCATTGGATGTATTGGACAGCAATCTTCAGCCTTATTATTTACTCCTTGCAACATTTCGAGAAAAAAATACTATTTATTGTCTCGTTTTCTTCAGAGAATGCCGTATTTCCCACTGATTAAGAACGAAATCAGTGAAAAGGATCTGAAATATATTGTGGTGCATCTATGAATCATCAAAGAGACACAAATAGACTTAAATCTAACCGATCCACTCCATAGAGTTACATGTTCATAAAATATTGCATTTAATGTACATCACCCTTAATTAATTTGAAGTATCCTTTTGAAAAGCTTCTCTGTCTAATATGCCTCAAGTTTCCCAGGAAACTTGGGGTACAGCATTTTGGCATGTTACTGGGCTAGCAATGTATAGACATGGACTAATGACCTGGACAAGAATTCCAAGCCCACCATGGTAAATGACGAATTTAATTTCATTAATTAAATAATTAGGACTGTAAAGCCTTCATCAACAATTAGGATAATAAAAGGAGTGGATTATTTTAAATGTTCTTTAAAGTAAGAAATCTGCCACCCTCAATAGTCCGTCCTATGTGTGATTCCAGATTCACAACAAAGGTATTGACTCTCAACTGCTTGCTTACTTGTCCACCGACACACTCAGCACAAGAGTTATTAGAAATGTATAGAAAGTGATGAGGTAACCAGCAATGCCTATTTATCCAAAATGAATTTACAAAAAAAAAAGCATCAATCAAAAGTTGAGCAAATCAACATTCATCATCTCTCACCAACTTCAACCAAATCTGCTGATCAATGGTCCTTAGCGTTGTTGCGAATACACAGTGACTCATATCAGAAATGTTTTGAAGTATCCACTTAATCTTATGAAGTTATTTTTAAATTCAAACATTATTTTAGATTTTGTTAGGAAACAAGAAATTCCATTTCAATAGTACCTACCACAACTTTAAGGCATAATAAAGCACTTTGTAGCCAATTAAATGCAGGTGAGATGCATCCAATTTCATCCAGTAAGATAAACAATAATAAAGTAAATAGCCAGAACATCTACTTTTATTTCCTTAGGACATGTTAGCTGGGGGGATAAACACCAACTGGGTTACCAGGGAGGACTTGTCTGCTCTCTTTTGGAAAAACAAGAGGATAAATGCCTCATCTGAGAAGTGGCAACTCCAATGACACAGCAACTAGATGGTGTGTGCAAGTCTCCAGAGCCAGGATTAGTGATTGTAATCTTTTGAACTTGCACTTTCACAAAGTTCACTACATCTGGAGCAGAATAATCAGAATCTGAATAATCAGTTGCCATATAATCGATGATTAGATAGAAAACATTTAATACAGATGTTGATTATTTGACCATTGTGTCCGCGCTACACAGCCTCATCCCACCATCTAGCCTGTGACCTTGCAGATCCATCCAAGTACATTTGAAATACATGCAGGTTTCTGTTTCTATCATCCTTTTGTGCAGTGAATGTCAACCTCCTACCACTATAGGTGAAAATATACTTTCTCATCTTAGCTCTTCTCCATCTCCTCTTTTCCAAAGACGACAAGCCCAATTTGTCCACTATATTATCAAAGTTACGATTTTCCAGTTCTGGTAACATCCTTTTAAACATCATCTGCACCCTCACCAGCGCAATCAAATATTTCCTGTTACGCGGTGACCAGAACCATATGAAGTACTCAAGCTGTGGTCTAATTTGTGTTACAAGCATCCAACACAACTCTGCTGCATGTTTTTTTTTCTTTGCTTTGGATATAAAGGAAATAACCTTGTATGTCTTTTTAAACCCTATTCACATTCGTAAACAAAGCTGATATTCTCCAAGACCCCTGTTACTCCCCACTTTCAATATCCTTCCTCCCACAGGTATTCCACAAAGATGTGAAAGTTCAATCTATCTTTACTATAATGATTAATACTCCACTCTCTGCTCATCGTACCATGCATTCTCCATTTATGAAATTTCAGTTAATGGACCACTTTCCAGGAAACCAGCCTGCTTCTTAATGGCACGTACCTCCATGGATGCATTACCCCAAGACTGAATTCTATTTCTCACTGTTCCAAACCATCTGCACCTCACTATATTCTAAAGTTTTACATCTGGTCACCTCATTACAGGAAGGATATGGATGTATAGAGAGAGTGCAGAGGAGATTTACAAGGATGCTGCCTGGATTGGAGAGCATGCCTCATGAGAATATGTTGAGTGAACTTGGCCTTTTCTCCTTGGAGCGATGGAGGATGAGAGGTGTATAAGATGATGAGAGGCATTGTTCGTGTGGATAGCCAGAGGTTTTTTCCGGGCTGAAATAGCTAACACGAGGTAACACGAGGGGACAGTTTTAAGGTGTTTGGAAGTTGGTACAAGGGGGAAGTCAGAGGTAAGATTTTCACACAGAGTGTGGTGGGTGCATAGAATGCACTGCCAGCAACGGTAGTAAAGATGGATACAATAGGGTCTTTTAAGAGACTCTTAGATAGGTACATGGAACTTAGAAAAATAGAGGGTTATGCAGCAGGGAAATTCTAGGCAGCTTCTAGAGTAGGTTATATGGTTGGCACAACATTGTGGGCTGAAGGGCCTGTAATATGCTGTAGATTTTCTATGTTCTATTTCACTGTCAAACACACTGCCGATTTTTGTTTTGTATGCACACTTGCTTCTCATGGCCACAGCAGTTAAAAAGAAACCTTGGCATCATAGCAGCACAGAAGGAGGCCTTTTGCCCCAGCATCACATCAGGTCTCTGGAAGATCAATTAAGCCAATCTTATTTCCTACTCTTTCTCTGAAGCCCTACAAATTATTTTTCAGAGATGGAGCTGTAGGTCTTAATCCAGACAAAATCTTTCCTTATTTTCCTTTCACTTTGAACCCTTCAAATCAACTGTTGATGGGAACACTGATGGGATAACTTCACTTGCCCCATCACTGAGATGTTCCCACAACCAATGGACTCATTTCCAAGGACTTTTCATCTCTGGTTGGTTGGATTCACGGAAAATAGATGCACTGTGTTTAAATTACTTTGCAACACACACAAAATGATTTAAGAACTCAGCAGGTCAGGCAGCATCTATGGAAAAGAGTAAACAGTCGATGTTTCAGGCTGACACCCTCCTGCAGGTTTAAATTACTTTGTTAGCTGGAAGTATCTTTTACTTGGTAGAGAGGGAGGGCCTACCACTCAAATAGTGGGTATTGGCTGCTAAACCTGCCATGGAGAATAAACAGGGAAGTAAACTGGTCTTTGAAGATTGGACAGTTACAATATAACATCCACTACAAAAATTAGTGGGTACGGTCCAGTCCATCAGGGCTAAAGGCCTCCCCACCACTAAGCACATCTACCCAGGAAAGCAGCATCCATCAACATGGACCCTCACCACACAGGTCATGCTCTCTTCTTGCTGTGGACATCAGGAAAAAGGTACAGGAGCCTCAGGACTCATCACCACCAGGCTAAGGAACAGTTACTATCCCTCAACCATCAGGCTCTTGAACTAAAGGGGATAACTTCACTTGCCCCATCATTAAAATGTTCCCACAACCTGTGGGTTCACTTTCAATGACTCTCCATCTCATGTTCTTGACACTTAATATCCAGGAAAGCAAAGGAGTTGGGTTGCTTGAAGTTCTTGATTGAGGGTAGATACAAAATTAAAGGTGGGGGTGTGGGGAGTAGTGTATTGGTCAGAGCCTTAAGTTATGGGATGTAGTTCAGTAGTTCACAAAGGAGACAAGGAAGTGTAGAATTAAAGTTGGCATGAAGAGATCTGGAAATCATGGGCAGAAGATTGCTAAGTGCAAAGGGTCATCTGGAGATTGTGTTGGGGTGGGGGATGGTTTCAGAAAATGTGCGGAGTTTGCCACGAGTGCAAGTATAGTGAGTGACCTCAAACTGTGTGGTATTAGGGTGTTGATGGTTGGAACCGGATCACCAGAAGGGTGATTGGAGATGTCTCAGAACTGAGAGGGATAGAACTACAACCAGAGAAGGTGTAGACTAGTGCTGGAGTAGTGGAGTAGGCAAAGTGGGCAGTGGGTGGTTTGGATTACAGCAAGCTTGCCGAGGTAAGGAGATGGGAGGTGGTTCTGGTAGAAGCACCTTTGCTTCATAAGCAGAGTTGGTGAACCTCTAAACTGCTGAATCCAGAACTTATAGCAACATACAGCATCTGCAGATTTCCTCGTGTTCCAGAACTTATAGCTGGGTTTCCGAGATACCTATAAACAGGCTGGCGATACTAAAACCAGATGGTGTTCAAGGTCTCATTAACATATATGATCAGTAAATTGGCACCCAAGAAAAGACCATTGTATTGCAATGCTCCAATCCTCCAGCCTTCCATCTCATTAAACCGCCCTCCCCACTCTAATTTGTCCCAATTAATCCTGACACAAGCATACCTGAAGATTCAATCCTTTTGCATACACAGTCCATATCATTCAGACAAAGGGAGAAAGTTAAATTTAATTGAATAATAAAATTACTTAGTTCTATTCACATGTTGTAAACTTTCCAAGGATAGTAACATGGCTGTTTCAAACTTTTTAACCTCACCAATCCCTGTTAAAATGGTGGAAAATGTGAGTCATATCAATGTGTTAACCATTGACACTCTCATATTGCATGCATTCATCTGCAGTCTTGCTGCTCAGGGGAGGGAACTAAATATTGCAAGTACAAAATGATATTTGTAATATAATACTCAGACAAATGCAAACAGTAAGAAATTGCCCACGCATTTGTCTACATTCTCTGCACAGATTAGTGAAAGTATGTAACCTTACAAAAGGCTAAATATAAGAAGAGATGGGAAATAATACATAAGAGAGCAGGCAGCAGAATGTGGTTTGCAAATCAATGTTCTCAAACTGTACATAAGAGAATCATTTATGCAAGTCGAGCATATATCCCATGCAGGCATAAATCCATCTGTGACAAACAGCCGTGAAACTCGCAACATGCCAGACACTGGCTCATATCTCACACAAGTCAAGAGGTCATGCAATGGAATGACTCGGCAGTCATTGTCTGCACAGGATCTATTTAAAACAATTTCCATTCCCTTTATTTTATCAGTGGCAAATTAATGCAAAGGGAGTGAACACTGCTCTTTGTCTGTAACCGAGAGACTTCCAGTTTAAGATGGTGCTGGTGAATCTCAGCGACTTCTGGCAGGTGACTAACTAGACAAAGTAAATAACTAAATACTTTGTTAATCACACTTTTTCTGGCAAACGATCATCACAAGTAATAGTCTGCAACTTCCCTTTGGATTTGGAGGCAATTTGATATGGCAGAACCAAGGTGAGCCAGCGGGCCTGTCACTGAGAGCGAGGAAGACCTGAGGCCCGATCAATTTAGGTGCCGTGCCAAATTGGAAGAGTCGGGTACAGGCCGAATCGAGGCAGTGGGGTGCAGGCCCCAGAGTGTACTGAGGCGATTGAACCCGAAGTTTGGATTTGAAGATTTAAGCACTGGGCTGAATGAAAAGGTCGGGTACAGGCTGAATCGAGGCAGCGGGGTCCAGGCCCCAGAGTGCACTGAGGCGACTGAATCTAATGCTTGGGCGTTAATTTTGGTGCAGGGCGAGGTTGAAAAGGTCAGGGTGTTAGGGCCTGAGGTAAGGGATGGGGAAGTTCAGCTCACCCCTCTGCAACATTTACTCGGCTCTGCGCTGAACTACGGGTCTCGGACTCTCTTTGTGGACCAGCTCAGAACACTATTTGTGTGGTTTGTTTCTTTTGTCTCTGCACGTTGGGCGTTCAACGGTCATTTTTTATATGGGTTCTTTTGGGTTTCTTTGTTTCATAACGAGAGCATCTTGGATCTCCAGGTGGTCCACAGTAGGGGTGATTGATAAGTTTGTGGCCTTAGGTAGAAGGAGATGAGTTATACAGCTCTTGTTACATGTACATGCAGTTCAACTCTGAGTGAAAATGCAGAAAGTTTGAAGTTAATAACTCATCTCCTTCTACCTTAGGGCATGACCTTATCAATCACCCCTGCTGTGGACCACTTTCTGGAGGTCCAAAACGCCAACTTCTACAAAGAAGGGATCCGTATGCTCCACGATTACTGGACTAAGTGTGTAGATGTAGGAAAAATAAATGTGCTAGGTTTTCTAAAATTGACTCCTTCTACCTTAGGCCACAAACTTATCAATCACTCCTCATATATTAGAATTTTTAGAATTTACAATTGGTATTGGCACAACATGCCAGACAGGAGTTGCTCTTTATGGATTTCACTGTAACACAAAAAAAATCATTCATCCAGTGACTCATCACAACAAAATGCTCAAAGGACTTCATGTATTTTAAAGACTACTGCTCTTCAGGGAACTGCAGCTGGTAGCCTACCCCAGGAAAGTCTCAGAAACAGGGAATTAAGTGTAGTTTAAACGGGAACATCCAACACTACTTTCCAATCAGTGCTGTGGATTAGTACCTTGAGGACAAGCTGTTTTTTTTCTTTTCTACAGTTTACTAGATAGGCTGCTAATTGAAGCAGCTGAAAATGGTATAGCTTTGGAGTGGTAAAACTTACAGGTGCTTCCTGGAACCTGCTGAAAAGAGCAGTTAGCACAGAGTTAAAATCCAAAGTCATTAGAAGCAATGATATGTCACAGCGTGCACATTCACAGCAACTGGGCTGTTTAGCCCATCAAGACTACTCCGCTATCAGTTGCGATGGTTACTCCACCCAGTGAGACTGTGCTAACTCTTTCAAAGGGAAAAAATAAACAATTAGTGCCATATAAAAAAAATAGTTTGAACATAGTGTCAGTCTATGGCCTCCTCTACTGTTGCGGTGAGGCCACACTCAGGTTGGAGGAGCAACACCTTATATTCCATCTGGGTACCTGATGGCATGAATGTCGATTTCTCAAATTTCTGTAATGCCTACCCCCTTCACCGTTCCCTTTTCCCTCTCTCACCTTATCTCCTTATCTACCCATTACCTTCCCCTGGTGCTCCTCCCCCTTTTTTCTTCCTTCCATGGCCTTCTGTCCTTTCCTATCAGATTCCCCCTTCTCCAGCCCTGTATCTCTTTCACCAATCAACTTTCCAGCTCTTTACTTCACCCTTCCAACTTTCTTCCTCCCCTCCCCCATCTTCACACTCTGACTCATCATTTTTTTTCTCTAGTCCTAATGAAAGGTCTCTGTCCGAAATGTCCTTTAAAGGCCGAAGACTATACTCTTTTCCATAGATGCTGCCTGGCCTGCTGAATTCCTCCAGTATTTTGTGTGCATTGCTTGGATTTCCAGCATCTGCAGACTTTCTTTTGTTTATGCTTGAACTTCATAGTGTCTTTTATACAGGTGTCAAAATGCTCTTTACATTGCTAAACTTAAAATCATTGACACACAAAATGATTTGTGCCGTCTGCCCGAGGCAAGGTCTCGAAAGCCAAAAATCTACATCCATCAATTGTGAACATTTTTTCAATTATGTTCCAGTAATATACTTGAGTTGAAGACAAGTTGGGGGCCAAAGCTCAAGTCACTTGATAGTCGCCAACATCACATTATGTCTGGTGGTCAAAAAGGTTAGGAAGACATTTACATTTCTGATAGAATCCATTGAACAAAAGTACATTGGAATAACAGGAAACAAATATGTTCCATTTCACAACACAAAAACATTTAATAAGACTACAAGAGCTAGAGAAGATAAAAGAGGATACAGGCTATAGATCATTCTTAAAGAGAGGAGGCTAGCTAAATTATTTTATTCTGCTTCCTTGGTTCAATAAATCATACTCATGGAATACATCAGAAGCTTTTTCCTCTCTTTAACATGCCACCAATATACTGAGTGTCTCAACACACTGTGCATTCTAAATGTTTCCTTATAAATTATGATGACTATGTTTATTGATAAAATTTTAAAATTATCCCTCCTTGCAACTTCCCCATCACAACATCAACTGTAGTCACTTGTTTCCTCCATACATAGACCAGCAAAGCTTCTGACCAGTACTGTCTGTAATTTGCTTTGAAATATCTGGATACTTCCCTTCCCTTCAACAAAAGGTCTCTCACTTTCATCTCCTCCCTTGATTTTTCATCCACCTTCTGTTTAGTCTAAATGTGCGACTTGCCATCGCTTCCCCTGACTGAATGAGGGACTTTGGTGTGGTCTACCAAATATACAGGATCCTTTGAAGCTTTGGGAGCAGAAGATACAGTCGCATGCTGAGTGGGGGTGTGGGAACCAAATCAGTGGTCATAAATACATGACCATCATTAACATAATCTCCTTTAACCAGAATATGTTAACATTGTGGTTTTAACTGCTCCATGGAGTGCTGAGATGAATAAGTCATTAATGAGTCATGAAAGGCACAGGGGAAGAAACAAAGGATCGACAGCAAGCAGATGGGAAGAGGTTTTGAGCCACATAAATGAGCAGATTTACTTCACTTCTACAGACTCTGTGTTCAACTCCTGAGTAAACACAGATGCAGACAATTTATTTAAGATTTTTTCCCCATTTCTTTTGGCTCCACACGTGGATTACCATTCTGATCTTCCAGAGGACTAATTTTGTCTCTTGCAGTCCTTTTGCTCTTAACGTATCTGTAGAATCCCTGAGGATTCTCCTTCACCTTGTCTACTAGAGCAACCTCATACCTTCTTTTAATATTGATGGACTGACTAAGGCAGATGGAAGGTGGTTATGAACCACATGAACAGAAAGAGATGAGATGGACCATATGGACTGTTTCATTATTATAAATTATAAATAATGCAAAGTGGAAAGAAGAGAAATGTAAATAATAAGCATACAATGCAAAGGACAATGAGAAAATACAAATGATTGAGTGTTAGCAACACACATAAAAATTGCTGGTGAACGCAGCAAGCCAGGCGGCATCTATAGGAAGAGGTACAGTCGACGTTTCTTACTATCTCTGACTATCTCTTCTTTCAGTTAGTCCTGACGAAGGGTTTCAGCCCGAAACATTGACTGTACCTCTTCCTATAGATGTTGCCTGGCCTGCTGTGTACACCAGCGATTTTTATGTGTGTTGCTTGAAATTCCAGCATCTGCAGATTTCCTCGTGATTGAGTGTTTAATAAGCTGCCATAATGTTAACTAAGCTTGCCTTACACCTGTATGGCAAGCCTAAGTTACTTAGGGAGCATTGTGAAGGACCCCACGCACCCCTCATACAAACTCTTCTCCTTCCTGCCATTTGGCAAAAGATACCAAAGCATTCGGGCTCTCACGACTAGACTGTGCAACAGTTTCTTCCTCAAGCCATCAGACTCCTTAATATCCAGAGTCTAGACTGACATCTACATCATTTATTATTATATAGTAATTTGTCCTCTACTGTGCCTATTGTCTTGTTTATTATTTACTGTACTGCCCTGCACTGTTTTGTGCACTTTATGTAGTCCAGCGTTGTTTTTGTGTTGTTTTACGTAGTCTAGTGTGGCCTTGTGCTGTCTCACATAATCTCGTGTGGTTTTGTGTTGTTTCACGTAGCACCAGGGTCCTGGAGGAACGTTGTTTTGTTTTTACTGTGCACCGTACCAGCAGCTTATGGTCGAAATGACAATAAAAAGCGACTTGACTTGAAGCTCCAGTTTCAATATCCAGTCTCTAATTTTCTGTAGGTAATTGTTATTGAGGAATTTGTACTTTTGGACTCTACAAGAAATAGATTGCATACAGCTTACCTGGGATCATTTGAATTTTTCAGACTATATTAAAAACATGATATAGCCAAATGAAAACTTTGAGAAAAAAATAATGAAGGTGCAGTAGCTTAGGAGATGGGAAACCTGATGGTTTTGGTCCTGTAATATTGAACACTGACTTCCTGGCCATGCGGCTAAGTTTCAAAATGTTATCCTTTTGGCTTTGAAGGTCTACCAGAAGAGTTTGACATGCTTCCACTATAAAAATAGAAAGAGCCAGAGGGATGGGTAGCAGAGGAAAGAATTTGACAGGTTTTTTCCAGTACCCCTAGTGTACCATGGTAGTGTACCGGTTAACACAATGCTATTACAACTCAGGGTGTCAGAGTTCAAAGTTCAGTTACAGTGCCATCTGTAAGAAGTTTGTATGTCCTTCCTATGAGCGGTGGATTTTCTCCCACTTTCCAAAGAAGTACTGGTTAGCAGATTAATTGGTCATTGTAAAATGTCCTGTGATTAGGCTGGTGTTAAATAGGTGGGTTGCTAGGTAGTGAGGCTCGTTGGGCCCAAAGGATCTGTTCCAAGCTGTATTGCTATATAAGTAAAGCACACAGCTCAAGACTCTTTTGTAAGAGTAGGCAGAATGTGATGCAGATAAGGGAAGAAATATGAAGCCATGATATTCAGCCTACTATGCTGAGGGGTAGGCCTGAAGTACACTTGATTTTTTTTTTAATGACTATTATTATTTTTTAGGCAGGTTCGATGTTGTCATTTAAAGTAAAATTGGATAGCTATATGGACAGGAAAGGTATGGAGGGTTATGGGCTGAGTGCAGGTTGGTGGGACTGGGTGAGAGTAAGCATTCAGCACGGACTAGGAGGGCCGAGCTGGCCTGTTTCCATGCTGTAATTGTTATATGGTTATGATGTCAATTCCCTGCACTATCTTCAAAGTTGGGCCTTGACAATTTCCAAAGGAAGGATAATGTTGAAAGCTACTTGGAGTCGAGATCAGTCAAGTTTGTGAAGTGATGCATCAAATCTCACCTTATTTTCCTAGAATTCGCCAAATGCCTTGTGCAGCAGAAACGTTTTTCCTGAAAGGTGCATTTACATAGTCTCTCAATTCCATGATTCAATTATTTGAGAAAAGTCAAAGTCCTTTGAAGATCTGGAGGCATTTTGTTAGAATGGAGTGCCAATGAAGATGTAGAAATATCACCTGCTGAAATACAGATTAAGAAGAGTTTCCATGGCCACCTTAGGCTCTTGTCAATCTGATCATTTATTTCACAACTCACAACCCTCCAAGTAGAAACAAATATCACCATCAAACATCATCAGGGATGAAGCATGCCCAGCCCCCAAGTTATTTAAATTACTTTGCCTTCTGACCTGCCAATGCAAGCCTGTGTGTGGATTGACTGAGTGGGACAGGGTGTTGGAATGTGTAACAGAAGATTAGCAGAAGTACTAAATATTGGACAGGAACAAGATGGACAGGGCTAAGAGATACAGGGCTATGTAATTCCTGCAGAAAAGATGACAGCCTGTGTGCCATCCCTCTGTCCTATCCGGTATCAATCTGCTAATGTGAAAGACATTATTTCCAATTGGCACTGACTATGAGTAGAGAGAGGTATAGAGAACAAGATTTTGGAGCGTATTAGTTAGAATTGAGCATATGATTGTGCTGAATTCTGGGCTGTAGTAAATTATCGGTAGCCTGGCATAGGTATTGCTATTGTCCAGGTGACCCAACGCCGAATGGAGAGCCAGCAAGATTGCATCCACTGTAGACCTATTTCAGGAGTAGGCAAATTGTCCAGGTCTTTGTTTAGGCAGGAGTTGATTCTGGCTATGACCAGCCTCTCAAAGCACTTCATCACAGTAGATGTGTGTGCCACTGAGCAATAGTCATTGAGGCAGCTCACTCACCCTGCTCTTCTTGGGCACGGGTATGATTGTCACCCTTTTGAAGCAGCTGGCAACCTCTGACTGCAACAGTGAGAGAATGAAGATGTCCTTCAACATCCCCACCAGTTGGTTGGCACAGGTTTTCAGTGCCCTCCTAGGTACACCATTAGGGTCTGATACCATGCAAAGTCTCACCCTCTTGAAAGATGTTCTGACATTGGTATCTGAGAGAGATCACAGGGTTACCAGACACTGCAGGGTTTCGTGCAGGTGTAGATTTATTCTCCCTTTCAAAATGTGCGTAAAAGGCATTGGGCTCATCTCAGAGTGAGGTATCACACCCATTCATGATGTTAGGTTTCGCTTTGTAGGAAGTAATTGTCTGCAAGCCCTCCCAATGCTGATGTGCATCTGGTTCCATTTCTAACTTCAATTGGAGAATTGCTTTCTCGCTCTTAAAATAGCCTTCCGTTTCATAGCTGGACTTCTCATATAATTCTGGATAACTGGTTTTGATTGCCACAGGTCTAGCCCTCAGCAGACTATAACTGTCCTGGTTCATCCACAGATTTTGGTTTGGGTATGTCCCGTATGTTTTCGAAGGCACACACTCGTGCATGTAGGTCTTGATGAACTCAATGACAACCAAGGTGTATTCATTCAGATTTGAAGATGAATCCCTAAATTTGCACATTCCACCAACTCAAAGCAGTCCTGTAAGCACTGCTCTGCCTTCCTTGACCAAACCTTCCTGGTCCTCACCAGTCGTATTGTAGTCTTTAACCTCTGTCTATACACTGGGAGTAGAAGTACAGCCAGGTGATCAGACTTTTCAAAGTGTGAATAATGTGTGGAAAGTGTGTTCAAAAGGTAGAATCTGGGATGAGGTGGGGAAGAAGGGGAAGTGTGTGGGGAGGATTTTAAATAATGAGATTAACATTGGACCAGTGTAAATGGGTGATTGCCGGTCGGTATTGTCTCAGTGGGATGAAGGAATAAAGTCTGTGCTGTACCTCTCTAGTACTCTGTGACAGCTCCCATGAGGCACAAACCAACCTTTCAAATCAACAAAAACAATGCATAGAGACTTCACACACTATTTGCAGTGGTGGTTACCTGGCCAGTAGTCACAATGTGACAGGAAAGGAGTTGATCCTTGGCTGATGGTCTCCTGGCTCCAGAAAGCTTCCTACAAGAGGCTGCCAATTGACTCCATGTGCTCAGTTATCTCCTGCATTTGCTCAGCCAGGCCTCACATGTTGCCCAACTCGTTGCACATCAACATCCATGTTGTTATGACTGCAACTCAATAGGTTACATGGGGTGTGCATGGGTAAGACATCAGGGGTGCAGAGTGCAGTTGGAAAGGATGGTGCTGGGTGGATGGGGTAATGAGCATTGTATGTGTGCATGCACTCAAGACGACTTTCTGTTGCTCTTCAACTTGTATTGGCTTCTCTTGCAAAAATCATGAAATTTCATCTGTTGTTCCTTCGTGCAAGAATTCTGTAAGAAACAGCTGTGACTACCACTTGCCACACTCTTCCGATAGCAAACCTTGGTGCACAGGAGTTTTCTTGTCACCTTTACCTCTGTGAAACTAGTGGAATGCCCTGCTCTCAGCTCCTTTGTGGTGTGCACAATGCCAGCGTGAAATCCAATTTCACAACATTAGAACATCTTACACAGGCAGGCTGAAGCATTTTAAGTCTAATTACTGTCAGTTCCTAAGGTTGTCATAGCCAGGAGTGGTAGTGGGGATAAGCTCCCACTACCTATAAAGTGCCCCAAGTGGCTGCGTCTCTAACAGCCTCTGACAACCAAGTCCGACTCTTCAACTTCACATGTGGCTTAGCTACTAGGCCCAGCAGAACTGTTTCTACTGACAAGAGAAGGGTCAAAGGCGGGCCACTGGTGCCTCAAAACCAATTGCTTGGGACAGATGGGGTTCATCAGCCTTGGATGGCAGCCCACCTAGGAGGAGGAAAACTCTGACTATAAATCTGGCTGCTTTGCAGCCAGACCCACCCTTGGGAAAGGCTTTGGGAGAAAATCCCAAATAAGAAGTTCGGAGCTGGGGTCCCTAAGGCAGCTTGATGTTGTCAACCTTTGCGATGACACTGGAGCCAAGCTGTATCGACGCTTGCCTTTCCCTTGGACTACATCAGTGACTTGGAGAGGGGGATCCCGCTGCATGGGCAACAGCCAGTTCTTCAAATCTTGCCACCCAGGCTTACGCCCTGGGGAGGACACAGTCCATCAGAGGCGCAAACCCATGATCTCCTGGGTTCAACAGCTGTCTACTGTATTGTACTGTTGGAATGTAGGAAATAAAATTACGAAATTAGTCAGCAGGGGATATCCTTGGGTTTCAAGAGTGTAGCTTGTGCAATGCAATGGTGTTGAGGGATACAGTAAGAATGCAGGTAGATGGTGGAATTAATCTCAGAGAAAAGGATATGTACACTTACTTGACTTCCACCTAACTCAAAAGTTCCTATGTTCATGCTATTTAATTGCAAAACTTGTTTTGCAAAGCAAACATATTTTAATTACAGTTGATTCTCTCAATTGTTTATATTTTTCTTTCCTTATACAAGGAAAAATCATGACTATTCTCACACAGTTTATGCATAACTATATCACTAACAACCCATTTCAACACATTCAGACTTTGATGGCAGCCAAGAGTTATCCCGTACAAGCTGCTTTGACTGCATTCCAGCACACCAATAGTAGAAGAGCATTGAGAAATATAGTTACAAAGACACAATAAACTTCATGCAAAATGCATCAATTTTCACCTCGTGAACCACCCAATTTTATGCAAGAGCACCAGTTATAATGTACTGGGGGTTAAGTAGACTATTACAATCAAGGTCAATGAAGGAGGAATGACAACGGAATTTTTAACTTTCTCATTTGTTGCACTCTTCTTGATTCTTGTCTAAATACAGAAAAAAAGCATATCCCTCACTGCAACCATCCCTGAGCTCCAGCTCCCTGCCAGAGATGTGAAAAAAAAGAGGTTCACTTATCTTCTACACTCAGCCCAAAACAGCAGTTATTGTTATTCATGGCTGCAAAGCAATGAAAAGAATAAGGCATCTTGCATCATGAGTAGGACTCAAAGACTCACTCAGTGAGCTAAACCAAGCTATGAAGTGGATCATGCTGATCCTATGGGGAGCTGCTGCCTCAGAGCTCTGGGAATTCTGACTGTGTCCGTCTGAGTGTGTGTCTGTGTCTCAGTTTACACATTTTGCCAGTGAATGCATGGCTTTCCTCTGGTGTCTTTCCCCATCCCAAAGACCAGCAGGTTGGTAGGTAAATTGTTTGATATAAATTACCCCTGGTAAAATCTGATAAAAAAAGTAAAACAGGATTAGTGTAAATGGGTGTTTTGATAATCAGCAGAAACTCAGTGGGCTAACGAATCAGTTCCATGCTTAATGATTCTATTCTTGTTAACACTTTCTTAGTGTCTAGTCATTCTTAAGAGTGAAAGTGACCTCTATCCTGAAAACCACTAAGATTAAATTAGCTATATCATTTAGAAATGTAATAGTTATTTCCAGTTCTGAAATGATTAAAAATCAGTTCCCTGGTTCATTATTAGTCTTCTTCCCCAGACTAGAGTACATAGTCTTACGTGGTTTACGACATTTGGTCAGGTACAGTGTATCACCTGTTCTATATTTGTTCTCCAGTGAAAATTCACATAGATCACACAAACTTGGGAACTACAAGCCATGCTTAAACCAAGGCCCTTGATGTCTGCTCTTGATGTCTACTAGTGCAATCACTGAGGAATAGTTCAATTTGGAGGAATAGATTGGATAGCAGAGGACAAAGGAGAGGGATTAAAATAGGTCAAATTAAAAACAGATTTTTTTCTTGACTGCAGAAGGACAGACAGGAAATGTATATCAATTATGAAAGATATTGGAACTACGTTTTTCCTACGTTGGGGCATGTGGGTGTTACTGGCAAGACCAGCATGCGTTGTGCATTTGTAATTGCCCTTGAGGTGGTGGTGGCAGTGTGTCGATTTCTTGAATTGTTGCAATCCTCAAGGAGATGGTATTCTAAAGAGGTTATTGGGTGGGAACTTGCAGGATTCAGATGCAGCAAAATGACTATGTAGTTCCGAGAAAGAGGAGTGGGCACAGTCCCGCCCATCTCAGGCACAGTCCTCCCCAAAACTGACAGCATCTACATAAGGCACTGACTCAAGAAGGCAGCATCTGTGTTCAAGAATCCCCACCATCTGGATCAGGGCCTCTACTTGCTGTTATGAGGCAAGAGGTACAGAATCATAAACACGAGAAAATCTGCAGATGCTGAAAATCCAAAGCAATGCATGCAAAATGCTGGAGGAACTCAGCAGGCCAGGCAGTATCTATGATAATGAATTAAGTCTGGTCAGATTCAGGACAGCTACCTTTCAACAATTACCGGATTCTTGAATTAACTTACACAACCGAAATTCAATCTCAGCGACATAACACTATAGACCACCTCTTGCATTACCATGAATTTCCTCTGATAAGACATTGGAGCACAAGTAGGCCATTCAGTCTACTGAGACTGCTGTGACAATACATCATGGCTGTTTATCCCTCTCAACCCCACTCTTTGCCTCTCCTGTAACGTTTGACGTCATGACTAATCAAGAACCTAATAATCCCCGCTTTAAAGCCATCCATTCTTTACTTCCTATCAGTCAACCAATCTTCTATCCATGCTAGTTTCTCTCCTATGGGCTCTAATCTTGTTAAGCTGCCTCATATGTGGCACTTTGTCAAAAGCCTTCTGAAAGTCCAGGTAAACAACATCCACTGACTCTCCTTTGTCTCTCCTGCCTGTTATTTCCTCAAAAAATTCCAACAAATTTATCAGACAAGATTTCCTGTTAAGGAAACCATGCTAACTTTGGCCTATTTTTACCATGTGTCTCCAAGTACCCCAAAACCTCATCCTTACGAATGGACTTCAACATTTTCCCAGCCACTGAAGTCAGGCTAACTGGCTTATAATCTCCTTTTTTTCCCCTGCCTCCCTTGTTAAAGAGTGGAGTGACGTTTGCAATTTTTCAATCCTCCAGAACCATTTCAGAATCTAGTGATTCTTGAAAGATCAATCCCTTCAGCTCCCTCCTTCAGAACCCTGAGGTGTAATCCATCTGGTCTGGGTGACATATGTACCTTCAGATCTTCCAGCTTCCCAAGCACCCCCTCCTTAGTAATATCAACATTCACTTCTGCCCTGGACATATCTGACTTGAGCTTCTCCCTCTCAAACTGAAGGGTGAATTCTATCATCTTATGATCATTGCCTTGTAAGTGTTCCTTTAGTTTAAGCTCCCTGATCAAATCTGATTCATTACACAATACCCAATCCAGAATTTCCCTTAGTAGGCTCAACCACAAGCTGCTCTAAAAAGCCATCTTGTAGACATTTCACAAATGCCATCTCTTGGGATCCAGCACCAACCTAATTTTCCCAATCTACCTGCATATTGAAATCCCCAAATACTATCATAACATTGCCCTTTTAACATACCTTTTCTATTTCCAATTGTAATTTGTACCACATGCTGGCTACTATTCAGAAGCCTGTATATAACTCCCAGCAGGATCTTCTTAGCCTTGCAGTTTCTTAACTATATCCTCAAGGATTCTACCTCTTCTGATCCTATATCACTGCTTTCTAAGGATTTGATTTCATTTTTTAACCGACAGAAGCACCCCACCCCCTCTGCCTACCTGCCTGTCATTTCGATACAAGGTGCATCTTTAGATGTTAAGCTCCTAATTATGATCTTCCTTCAGCCATAACTCAGTGACGCCCACAACATCATACCTCCCAATCTCTAACTGCACTACAGGATCACTTCTTCAGCTACCTTATTCCGTATACTGTATGCATTCAAATACAACTCCATCAGTCCTCTATTCATCACCCTTTTAGAGTTTGCTCCCGTGTTACGCTTCATCTCATCCCACTGCCTGTAATTTTGCCCCATCATCTATCTGTCCTTCTTCACAATTTCAATACACACTGTATCCACTTGCATACCAACTGCCCCATCCTTAGTCCTATCACTCTGGTTCCCATCCCCCTGCTAAATTAGTTTAAACCTTCCCAACAACTCTCACAAACCTGCCCGCAAGGATATTGGTCCTCCTTGGGTTCAGGTATAACCTCATCCTCTAACTAGACATATACTGCAGTTTTCCAGATTCAGATCAGTTTGGTATTTTCAGACAAATGGCATTTCTGGCATCCTTATGTTGGATTTCCAGCACCTCCTCCACATTGACAATTTTACATCTGCGCTTACAGCTCCTTGTTTCTCTCTCTCCACCTTCTTTCATCTTGTACCATGACTTCTTACGGCATTCGGTCTCACTTTCCTTCAGCATTCCTATCATTTTTCCCTTCTCCCCTTTCCTTACTCTGCATTTTATATTTTTTTTTAACCATTTTCAGAGGTTTGCTGAGGTCACTGACTTGAAATATAGACTCTGTAGAACAAAACCAGCATTTGCTTTTATTAGCCAGGAATAGAGCCATCTGGTGTACAGGCAGAGGAATGGACTGAACATACTGTATGTATAGATACAAGATGATTCAGCAGTAGTCTTCATAATATAAACAGTAAGTTTCTCATGGGTGAGCTATTGCTAAGGTGAGTGCTGAAAGATGGAATACCCAATATGAAAAATTTCTAAAAGGGGACAAGGTCTAGCCATTTGGGACAGAATGGAGGGGGAATTTCTTCAAGCAAACCCAATAAATCCTCAGAGTTCTCTGCCTCAGAGGGTTATGTATGTTAAGCCATTGAGTGCATTCAAGGGTAAGGTGGACAGGATACTGGAATCAAGGGATATGGAAACTGGGGACAAGGAAGTGAACTTAAGGCACAGAACTACCCAGTATCTTATTCAAAAGTAGAACAAGCTTGAAGTGTCTACTTCTGCTCTTTTTTTGTTTCCATTCTTGTGTTTTGGCTAGAGATGGGGGAGAAAACATCCTTAACACCTACTTTTTATATAAGCACATAACACACATCTGCATGTTATCACACTTTTTTTAATTCCAATCGAAGTTTTACAAAACATTAAACTTAAGACACTTCAGCCAGTTGAGATCAACCCAAGGAGACAATGGAACGAATTGAGTTGCCAGAATCAATAAATCAGCCCTTTCTGATAATACAAACTTGAGCTGCATTCTCCATCTGTATTTGACCACAGGTGATGCACCAAAGGATAATCATAATCGCAATGAAGTCTGATCATGGCACAAAGGAGGTGCATAGCATTGAAGTATTGATATCAGAGTATATGGCTACAAGGTGCACTCTGGCAAGTTTGGGATTTAGTGCAATTAATTTGATCATTTTTAGGCCAACATCAGAACAAAGACAGTGGCTTGAGCCACTTCTATTTGATCCAGCATGTCCAGCTGTCTATACTTTGAAAAGTGGTGAATATATCTAATCAGTTATATGAACAATTATTATCAAGTAGCCCAACATGGTGATGAAGATGTTCCAGCTGGATTACACACACGCATACACACACACATATAGTCCTTGTGTAGGATTCTCTAAAGGTAACTTGGAGGTTGAGCCAATGGTAAGGAAGGCAAATGCAATGTTAGCATTAATTTCAAGAACACTATTATATAATAGCAAGGATGCAATACTGAGGCTTTATAAGGCACTGGTAAGGTCTTACTTGGAGTACTGTGAGCACTTTTAGGCCCCTTTTCTAGATTTGCTGGCATTGGAGAGGGTCCAAGATTCACAACAATGATTCCGGGAATGAAAGGGTTAACATATGAGGTGGATTTGATGGCTCTAGGTCTGTACTCACTGGAGTTTAGAAGAATGGGGAGGGGCAATGTGGAATCTCATTGAAACATATCAAATATCGAAAGGCTTAGATAGAGCGGAAATGCAGAGTATGTTTCCTACAGTGAGTGAGTATAGGACTAGAAGGCACAGCTTCCAATCAGAGGGACATCAATTCAGAACAGAGATGAGGAGGAATTTACTTAGCCAGAGGGTTGTGAATCTGTGAAGTTCACTGCCACAGAAGGCTGTGGAGGTCAAGACATTAAGTATATTTAAATCAGAGGTTTATATGTTCTTACTTAGTCAGGACATCAAAGGTTATGGGGAGAAGGCAAGAGAAAGGGGCTGAGGAGCATAAATAATCAACCCTGATGGAATGGCAGAGCAGATGAGATGGGCTAAGTGTCCTAATTCTACTCCTACTCTATGTTTTCTGGTTTTATGGTCTAATCTGGTACAGCATGCTTGAAAGGGTAATGAAGCAAGATTCAATAGAAAGCTCAGCAGGTAATTATATAAATTGCCAAGGGGGAGAATTGACAGGTCCATATGAAAAGGGGAAGAAGACAATTAGGTTGCTCTGCTAGAGATAGCATAGGAAGGATGGTTGTATATGATCCCATTCTGTGTTGAAAGGCTCTATAAAAATTTCCAGTGGAATTAAAAATGGATTTGCACAGCACAGGAGAGAAGTCAGCCATAATTTAAGTCAGCAAGGACACTCACTCAACATCATCTGATCAGTTTCAAGATTTCTCTGCCTCCAGAGTTTTTGAGGGAAGAAAATTTGGAATATGGATTCTATCAGACCAGGGAAGGGATTTATGGTATCTAGGCTCTATTTTCAAGGGTAATAATTATTACTCTGTTAACAATTGAATCCTTTATGGAGAAAACTGCAAGCACCATGCAATTAAACATTTCTTTAGATTAGTGAGTCACTTGATCAGAGACTTACTGTGAGAACAACAGACAAAATGGATAAACTATACTACACTACTATTGGCATAATACCATTGCTCTTACAAACATACAGCATTTTGATTCAGTGCAAGTTACAAATTAAGTGAAAAGAATATTGCCCAAAAGTGATTACTAATAATAACTTAGTCATTCTTATTGACTGTACAAGGAGTACTAACTTCCTACCGCACTACAACTTCAGAAGACGTGCAGGTACAGCGGTGCTGCTGTCAGACCTTCTGTCTCATAGCTCCAATAGCCTACAGTATTGTGCAAAAGTCTTACCTAGGGTGCTTAAGACTTTTGCACAGTACAGTATTTGTCAACGCGGAGCAGAGAGCAAATTTGTTAAGCTGGTGGGAGCAAAGGATGTTGGGAATGGTGAGGGCAGAGTGCCGTGGGAGGGGGTGTGGGACAGGTGGGAGAGAATGAGTGTCAGGGGTGGGGGGGGGTGTGACATGGGTGCAGACACACCCATAAGACACCAGGCAAGGCCATTTGACTCCAAACAATTGGTTCATTGATAATTACAGAATGTTTCTCTGGTGCTTCTCACTCCCTTCCCCTTTTCCCAACCATGATTCCCCTCTCCCTGCCCCCTTCCCACTCAGTCAGCAATCGAGACCCACATCAGAATCAGGTTTATCGTCACTCACATACTGTATGTCATGAAATTTGTTTTCTTGAAGCAACAATGCAGTACAAGACATAAAATTACAACAGTAGTGTAGAAGTCTTAGGCTCCCTTGCTATATATATATATATGTGCCTCAGCCTTCGCAAGATACTGTAATTCAATACTGATCTTCACAGCTGTTTGCATGGAGTTGCAGATTCACCTTGTGACCATGTTGTTTCCTCTGAGCTCTGGTTTCCTCCCACATCTCATAATAAAAGAGGTTTAGCAGGCTAAGTGGCCACTATAAATGATACCTGGTGTGTAGATGGGTAGTAGAATTTGGAAAGAGCTCATAAACAAAACGTTATGGGATCAGAGGTGGAGAGGGTCAGGTTCAGAGATGAGAGGGTCAGTACCTTTAAATTTCTTGACACTATCATATCAGACGATCTGTCCTGGGAACAGCATGTAACTGTCATCACAAGGAAGGCACAACAGCACTTCTACTTTTCCTTTAAAAGTTTACGTAGATTCAATATATCATCTTAAACACTGACAACCTCCTACAGATGCGCAGTGGAGAGCATCCTCACTAATTGCATCATGGCTTGGGTTGGAAACACTAATGCCCAGGAATGCAAAAGCCTGCACAAAGTCATGGATACAGCCCAGTCTATTACATGCAAAGCTTTCCCCATTACTGAGCACATTTACATGAATTGTTGGCACAAGAAAGCAGCATCCATCACTAAGGATCCCCACCATTCAGGCCATGCTCTCTTCTCGCTACTACCATCAGCAAGAGGTACAGGAGGCATACGCCCTACAGCTCCAGGTTCAGGAACAGTTGTTTCCCTACAAAACATCAGGCACCTGAACTGGTGTGAATAACTTCACTCACCCCAACTCTAAATTGAATCCAAGCACTACAGCTCTCTGGCACTGGGTCTGACTTTGTGGCTTAGAAGGGGGAGGGGGAAGAAAAGGAGTGCAGAGGTGAGAGGGGATTCAAATTAGCAGTGCAGACAGCAGGTTCTATGGATGCGAATGAGACAACTGGACATGCTGCCTCCCAGATGTCAGGGTCAGAGACATCTTGGATCAGGTCCATAGCATTCTAAAAGGGGAGGATAAGCAGCCAGAAGTCTTGGTACATATTGATAGGAAAAGGGATGAGGTCCTGAAGAGGGAATATAGGGCCCTTGGTAGGAAGCTGGAAAGCAGGACCTTAACGGTAGTAACATCTGGATTGCTGCTTATGCCATGTGTCATTGAGGCTAAGAATAGAATAATTTGGCAGATGAACATGTGGCTAAGGAATTGGTGCACAGGGAAGGCTTTCAGATTTCTGGATCATTGTGATGTCTTCTGTGATGAGATGATATTGATACGATCTGCACAAAAAGGACAGGTTACACCTGAACTTGAAGGGGACCAATGCCCTTGTGGGCAGGTTTGCTAGAGCTATTGGGGATTGGGGGGGGTGGTGGTGGTATTAAAGTAGTTTGGCAGGACATTGGAAACCAGACTGATAGGTCAGCAGAGGGGACAGTTAGTGTACAGGTAGTTGCAGTGTGCCAAGAGCTTGTGGGAAGGATATGCAGTTGATGGGGCAGAACCGTAGTCAGTGAGATGGGCTGAAATGTGTCTCTTTATCAGAGCATGGTTCAGTACAGTACATGGAACTATGATGTTGTAGCCATTACAGAGCCTTGGTTACCACAAGGGCTGGAATGGCTGCTGGATATTCCGAGCTTCAGATGTTTCAAAAGGAACAGAGAGGGAGGTTAAGGAGGTGGAGTGGCATTGCGAATCAGACAGAGAATCACAGCTGCAGAGGGGCAGGTCATACCTCATGAACCTGATTGGATTCTGAGGACGTGACAAAGCACATTGATGAAGGATGTAGTGTACATAGATTTTAGTAAGGTGTTTGATGAGGTCTCCCATTGTAGGCTCATTCAGAAAGTCATGAAGCATGGGATCCAGGGAAACTTGGTTGTGTGGAGATAACTTTGACTAGCCCAGAGAATAGAGAGGGCAGCAGTAGATGTTGAGTATTCTGTCTGGAGGCCAGTGATCAGTTGCATTCTGCAGGAATTTGTTCTGGAACACCTGCTCTTTGCCGTTTTTATAAATGACTTGGATGAGGAAGTGGGTTAGTAAGTTTACAGGGGATGACACAGGGGGTGGAGGAGCTGTGGATAGTGTGGAGAGTTGTTATAGGATGCAATGGGACATTGACTGGATGCAAAACTGGGCTGAGAAGTGGCAGATGAAGTTTAACACAGAAAAGCCTGAAGTGATTTATTTCAGAAGGTCAAATTTGAAGGCATAATACAGTTAATGGCTGTAGATGGCTTTGTTGCCAAGTTTGAAGCTGATATAAAGATTGGTGGAGGGGCAGGTAATGTTGAGGAAACAGGTAGGATGCAGAAGGACTTAGACAGATTAGAAGAACGGGCAAGAAAGTGGCAAATGAAATACAATGTTGGAAAATGCATGGTCATGCACTTTGGTAGTAGAACTAAATGTGCGGACTATTTTCTAAACAGGGAGAAAATTCAGGAATCTGAGATTGAGAGGGACTTGGGAGCCCTTGTGCCGAACACCCTGAAGGTTAACTTGCAGGTTGAGTTGGTGGTGAGGAAGGCAAATGTTAGCATTCATTTCAAGAGGTCTTGAATACAAGAGCAGAGATGAGATGCTGAGACTTTATAAGGCACTGGTGAGGCCTCACCTTCAGTATTGTAAACAGTTTTGGGCCCTCATCTTAGAAAATATGTGCTGACATTGGAGAGGGTCCAGAGGAGGTTCACAAGGATGATTCCAGGAATGAAAGGGTTATCATGCGAGGAACGTTTGCTGGCTCTGGGTCTGTACTGGCTAGAATTCAGAAGGATAAGGGGGGATCTTATTGCAACCTTTCAAATGTTGAAAGGCCCAGACATAGTACATGTGGAAAGGATGTTTCCCAGGTGGGAGAGTCTAGAACAAGAGGGCACAGCGTCAGGATAGAGGGGCACCTTTTCAAAACAGAGATGCAGAGAAATTTCTTTAGCCAAAGGGTAGTGAATTTGTTGCCACATGCAGCTGTGGAGGCCAGGTCGTTGGGTGTATTTAAGGCAGAGATTGATAGGCTCTTGATTGGACACTGCATTGAAGGTTACAGGGAGAAGGCTGGGAACTGGGGTTGAGGAGTAGATAGAAAAAAGGATCAGCCATGATTGAATGGTGGAACAGACTCGATGGGCCAGATGGTATAATTCTGCTCCTATGTCTTATGGCAGGATCCTTGACTGTGCAAAGGAATAGAGGAATCTTGGGATACACATCCATCGATCCCTCAAAGTTGCCATACACATTGATAGGGTTGTTAAGAAGGTGCGTGGTGTTTTGGACTTCATTAGTCAGGGGATTGAGTTTAAAAGCTGCAAGGTACTGTTGGAGCTCAATAAAACTCTGCTGAGATCACACTTGGGAGTATTGTGTTCAGTTTTGGTTGCCTCATTTTAGTAAGGATATGGAAGCTTTAGAGAAAATTTACCAGGGTGCTGCTGGACTGGACGGCGTGTCTTATGAAGATAGGTTCAGTGAGCTAGGACTTATCTCTTCAGAGCAAAGGAGGATGAGAGCTGACTTAATGGAGGTGTTTAAGAGGATAAGAGGCAAAGAAAGAGTGGTTGGCCAGAGATTTTTTCCCAGGGCAGAAGTGGCTGATATGATGGAACATAATTTTATGGTAACTGGAGGAAATTTAAAGGGGGATATCAGAGTTAAGTTCTTTGCACAGAGAATGCCGAATGCGTGGAATCCTCTGCCAAGGGTAGTGGTAGAGGCAGATACATTAAGGGCATTTAAGAAAATCTTAGAGAGGCAGATGGATGACAGAATATGGAGGGCTACATAGAAGCAAAGGTCTAGATTAATATCAACATTAAAAAGTCAGTACAACATCATATGGGCCGAAGGACCTGTACTGTGCTATAAAGTTCTATGCTCCACTTTCTATGTAACCTACAGACTACTCCCAAGGACTCTACAACTCATGTTATCAATATTATTTATTTTTTAATCACAAAATTTATCTTCTTTTGCACATTGGTAGTCAGTCTTTATGTATACTTTTTCATTAATTCAATTGGAAAATTTTCTTGCAGGTCATTTTCCTGTAAATGCCTGCAAGAAAATGAATCTCAAGGTAGTATATGGTAATATATATGTATTTTAATAAACTATTTAATTTGACTTTGATTTGAGGGTACAATTTGTGTAAAAATGGAGTGCTTATTGATTGGCATGGGCTCAGTGAGTCAAAGGGCCAGCTTCCAAGCTACATCACTCAATGACTCAATGCTCTGGTACCTCTAGTGCAGTTTGATGGTCTAATTTAAATATTGTTTGCCCCCTGGCTAAGAGGATCTGTGACACAAAATAGTATGCTTTATTACTCTCAATTTGATGGCTCAGATTGAGTTTATCTGACCCACCCCAGATTGCTTTTCATTGCTTTACCAAATCTATCAATCATTCTCTTATTAACCAATTAAACTTTTGCTTGAAAAAGGAAGTCAGGGTGTATTTGAGCAATTCAAATCCCATTTGCTGGTATCATCATTAGTCCAATTTGGTAAGTAGGAAATTAAAGTATTAAAGCAATAGTTTGTTTATTCATACCAGTTGTTCAAAACTTTATAAAGCACTGGTGAGGCCTCACTTGGAGTATTGTGAGCAGATTTTAGTCCCTTATCTTAGAGAGGATGTGCTGAAACTGGAAAGGATTCAAAAGAGGTTCATTAAATGATTCTAGGATTGAATAACTTGTCACAAGAAGAGCATTTGATGGCTCTGGGCCTGTATTTACTACAATTCAGAAGAATGAGGGATGACCAAAGTGAATTCTGTCGAATGCTGAAAGGCCTAGATAGTGTGGATGTGGCGAGGATGGTTCCAATGGTGGGACAGTCTAAGACCGGAGAACATAGCCTCAGACTAGAGGAATGCCCCTTTAGAACGGGGATGAGGAAGAATTTCCTTAGCCAGACAATGGTGAATCTGTGGAATTCTTTGCCACAGGCAGTCATCAGGTAATTATGAAGTATATCTAAGGTTGATAGATTCTCGATTGGCCAGGGCATAAAGGGATACGGGGGGGGGGGGAGGGGAGGTGAGGGAGGAGGGTGGACGGTGGAAGGCAGGAGATTGGGGCTGAGACGAAAATTGGATCAGCCATGATGAAATGGTGGAGCAGACTCAATGGGCTAAATGGCCTAATTCTGCTCCTATACCTTCTGGCCTGTGGTCTTAAAACACATTGTAGACATTTCATATTCTAAATTTTAATTGGTCAGCAATAAGACACAGGACCATGCATCAGATGGTATCATAAACCTTTTTCTTTAAATTTCTACCTTTAATCCCTTTCTTTCAGGTATATTCCCCCTCTAGACAACTTTCACTTCTTATCATTTCTAAAAATATTATAGCCCTATTATATATTTCCATTCTTGTCCAGCTCAGTAGACTAATGGAAAGAAAAATTCACATTTATAGTCTGTCAGGAAAACTACAGGTGCTTTATTGAGGAGTGTTTGTGTACAGTCTCATAAACAATAACTGTCCTGCATCATTATGTGCAGTAACATTACATTTAAAAAGTCTTATGTGTTAATGAAATGAATTATTGTAGGTGGCAGTCAAAGCCTAGAATATTTTATGGGGAAATTAGATAAACACAGACTAAAAGTTTAGAAAAGACAGGGAGAATGGTACATTGCTCTGATGTGGTGGGGTAACTCCACATTGAGTATGAGGCCAAATAATCTCCAAGATGGATACAGGAGATTGCAGAGGCTTGGATATGGAACAATCCAGGTGAAAGTTCTTGGCATAAATGTCAACTGTCCATTTCCCTGCACAAATGCTGCCTGACCCACTGAGTTCATTCAGCGTTCTGTTTGCTACTCCTTCAAAATGAAAATGTGTGCAAGTAAAATTAAGCAGTGAATGGATGTAATATTGAACATTGCTCTTAACATTCCATCTTCAATTCCATATCAGAACCAAAGTGGGCAAGTTGGTTGAGATGGTGGTGTTATTTACCTCCCTAGAAATTGAATAGCTCCTATAATAGGATTTTAATAGGTTGCTTCACAATGAGTCAGCTAGTGCTTAGATAAAAAATTCATTATTGCACAATCATCAGCCACCCAAGGCCAAAGGCATTGCATCACGATCAATGGATTTTGTGTGCAGCTCCAAGACTGGGTTTAAATTATGGGATGGGGAGGACCCAGATTAGGAAAACCTGTGGAGAAAATGGTAGAAGGCCAGAGCTCCAACAGTCTAGTGTCATTGGGGCTGGAAGTGAGGTCGCAGTCATGAGGATCTGTTTCCCACCTCCAAGGGAGAGCTATTTTGACAAGTAAATAGATTTAAAGAGCTGGGCTCCCAGTGCCCGACTTCAAGACCCGGTTCCTGCTCAGAAAATTCTCCTTTAAATTGTGGCAAAGCAAACTTCCCAAGTATTATGCAGGTCTACTTCTGCACAGCTGAGGCATGCCACCTGTGAATGACACACCTGCGATCAATTGCAGAAAATAAATTAACTTGGATGCAAAGAATCTGAACAAATAATTGATTTTGTGGAGCAAGTCCAGGATCTTGGATTTTTTAAAAAAAGATACAGCACGTTTAACAGGCCCTTCAGCCCAACAGGTCCGTGCCACCCAATTGCACTCATGTTATTAATTAACTTACTAACCCATATGACTTTGTAATGTGGGAGGAAATCGGTGCGGCCAAGGGAAGAACGTACAAACTCCTTACGGGCAGTGGAGGTGTTTGAACCCTGGTACTGGCACTGTAAAGCACTATGCTATCCACGATCCTACTGTACCCACCTGAGACTGTAATCATTTTATCACTTTGCTATGAGTTTCAATTTTTAAAGCACTGAGCTCTCTGGCTAAAAGAAAACTCAGCAGAGGGAGATGGGATATAATCAGCCAACTGCTCTTGTCTGCCATCTGGTGACTTCTTTTGGAGATGCATCTGCATGGATACTATCTGAGAGGTCTTGTACCAGAGCATTACATTAATCTGCTGACATTAACACCCAGACCCACACAAACAGGTCTCTGGGATTTATCAGCAAGAGCAATTGTAACTGTAGAGCAATACAGCTGCAGTGACTTCACCTTCAGTCAGATGCGATGACATTATTGAATACTGTGGTTGTTGCTAAATGGGATAATGTGAGGCAAGAAACTTCCATGCAGTTTTAAAGTGATAAGATTTATATAGACACTGAGAGGAGAAAGGAAGAGGATGGTATATTGATAGCATGTCAAGAAACATTCCTTGTGCAGCATAGCGTCAATCTTGCAAAGCCATTGACAAATTTTAGATTTGTAAATTGCTGCTGTGTTGCAAAGTGAGAAGATCTCACTTGAAGAATTAATACAGAGGAACAGAACATGCATCCATTAGATTATCTACGTGGGACTTTAGATAGGGAAGTGAGAATGCAGTTCAAATTGTAGACAGAGGGGAAGCATTGAGAGGAACATGATCTTTCTCAAAACGTCCCTGTGCCATTCTTTGGGGGGGGGGGGGGTGTGTGTGTGTGTGTGTGTGTGTGTGTGTGTGTGTGTGTGTATGTATGTGTGTGTATATATATATATATATATATATATCTGTGTCTGTCTGTCTGTCTCTCTCTCTCTTCCCCCCCCCCCCCATATCTTGGAGCTGCCTCCAGTGTCTAACATACTAGCTTTGTCTCAGACTCCTGATCCTCAAGTTCAAATTTGATTGTCATTCAGCGATGCACATGAATGTAGATAAATGAAATAGCATTTCTCTGGGGCCAAGGTGCAAAATACAGTCACACGTAGCATATATAATTACAATAGAGGAAATAAAAGTTACAAAAAATAACAATTTTGCCCAAGTCCCCGAGTGTCATGCCCTGTAGATTGATGGTACATTCATGTTGTCCTGGGGTCATGTTTTTTGCAAAAACAAGCCCGCAGCTGTTCCTCACACCATGCAGTGCACCCGTAGATGAATGTAATCTAGCTTATCTTCCACTGAGTGAACACTAGAGAGCAATACCAACGGATGGGGCCAGCCCCCAACCCAGCTCCAGTGTCTCCTGCTGGAGTCCCAACAGCCAGCTCCAGTGTCTCCTTCCTCAGTGGCCACAACGGGTGACCCCGAGGCATGAAGGCCCTGGTCTGCACCACAACTGAGATCACGCAGCTCCCAGGCCATCAGTCTCCCAATGAGACAGTGAATTGGACTCGCAGTATTCTAACATTAGCAATGTCCAACAGGGTCTTGCGATCACAACAAAATTGTCCAAGACAATCATCTACACTGTCCGCTGGACCACGCACCACCTCTGACACCTTCGTCTGAAGGTGAAGCAGGCTGCAACATGGTGTGCAACAAGTCCAGCTGCACTACTACCGAGCAACTCACTACTGGGGTGGAACTGTAGTACTTGATATTCTTGATAACCAGAGCAGTGTCTTGCAACCATGAAAAAAGATGTAAAGGATGAACAATTACACGATTAGTCGGACCCAGAGAGGCCTTGGCATCTGACCACACCACCATCTTACCAAAAGCCCAGAACTTACATACCAGAGAATGTGACATGAACTTGTGCATCAATGAATCAAGAACTTAGTAAACTAGCAGGAGTCGACTACCTGCCCCTCACAAGCCTTTCAGTATGATCATGGTTGATCTACTACAGATCCCAATTCCTCTTATATTCCAGATCCTCATGGTTGTCAACTTCCTGATCTTACAAAAATGAGTTTTCCTCCACAACTTATTTATTCATTGAGATACAGTGTGGAATAGGCCCTTCCAGCCCTTTGAGACATGCTGGCCAGCAATCACTTATCCTAATCACGGGACAATGTACAATGAGCAATTAAACTGCCAGTTGGTATATCTTTGGATAGTGGGAGGAAACTGGAGCACCCAGAGGCAAACCACGTGGGCACAGGTAGAACGTACAAACTCCTTACAGGCAGCTGCGGGAAGTGAACCCAGGTCGCATGTACTGGAAAGTGTCGTGCTAGCCAATATGCCACTGTGCTGCTCAAGGTAGAGACTTCCAGAGATTCACTACCCTCTGCAAAAAGAAATTTCTATGTACTTCAGTCTTAAATGAGCAGCCTCTAATGTTGAACCCATGTCCCGTCATTGAAGGCTCTCCTGGCAGTGAAAATATTTACCCTGCCAACCCTCTGATAGGATCTTATACTTTTCACTAAGACCATCTGCATTTTTCTAAACTCCAAAGAGTTTTTTTTTATTTCCCTGCACCTTAACTAATAGTCCACGGGCTGTAACTAGAATTGTAGATCGAAGAATTACGACAAACATAATTATCACAAAATAGTTCAGTAAGGAGACTAAAGAAAGACTACTATTTGGACAAATACAGTTCCATTATAACTCTGAACTAATTAGTGATAATAAAGAACCAAGAGCCAAGACTATTAACTCAACCCATGCTGACGGTCTTCCTGTACATTTCCAGGTTTTTATTGAGCATTTTTTTGCAGGGAAAACACAAACAAATGGCAAATAATTTGAAGAAATTTCTGAGGGACAATGCTTTTAAGAGATATTTGAAAAGTTTGCTCTCTGGCTGTTGGAAGACCTTTCAAAACTACCGAGAAATGAGACATGAGAAATATTACTGCCTTGCCATTAAGACAGGGGCAGGGCAGCAACAGATATGATTTTGGTGAAAGTAACCTGTAGCATGGTGTAGATGACTTCAGGCTCTTGGCTGAGAGTTTCTGCTATTTTGATTATCGTCCAGCTGGCTGCAGGTGGCGTTTAAGGACTGTATGGGGGTGGGGGCTCAGCTTGGGATTCAGCACTGACGTAGGAAGACAAGTCCCCACCTACGTAGCCCCAGTTTCAGTTTCCACATTTTGCAAATAAACATTGTAAATGTCTTGATGGTGCGTACATGACACAAGCCTGCAGGCCACAACATCTATCGAATACTAACATTTTCACATTAGAATTTGTGTTTTTTTTTGCAGTGGCTGCAGCCCAGTGGCACCATTTCCACTGAGACCAAAGGTTGCAGATTCAAGCCCCCATTCCAGCCACTCAACTAGTCAAGCAAGGGTAACACTGTAATGCAGTATCAGAGAAGTGCTGCATTCTTACAGGTGATATCCATTGAAGAAACACTAAACCAAAGTCCTCTCAGCTAGAAAAGGATCCCATGGAATCATTTGTACAAAAGCTTTGACAGTAGTCTGGTGAATAGTTACCCCTAAACCAATATCACAAGAATTGTTATCTGGAACAAGAGAAAATCTGCAGATGCTGGCAATCCAAGCAACACACACAAAATGCTGGAGGAACTCAGCAGGCCAGGCAGCATCTGTAGAACAAAGTATAGTCGACGCTTCGGGCTGAAACTCTTTGGCAGGAAATCATCTCACTGTTGCTTACGGGAGTTTTTTCAACTCATTAGCTGCTGGATTTCCTACCTCCTTTTGAAATGTATGGGAATAGCTGAAAGTAATCACCTTGTACAAAAGGATTTTTTTTCTCTCTTCCTTATCCCTTCCAGTTATTAATACCTCAAAAATGAACACCTCCTAGGTAAACAACCAAAACTGAAAAATAATGTATCCTGGATGGGTAACTGGATTGTCCGAAAATAAAGCTAAGACTAAATAGGGGGATTGCTATGCGGCACAGCCAACAAGGCCAAAAGAGTCTCTTTCATGCTGTATCTCAATAAATAAATAAATAATCTAAGTATGTATGCAGTATACAACCCTGAGACTCATCTTCTCCACTGACAGCTACATAACAAAGGAAACCAAAGAAAAAACATCAACCTCCACACACACAAAAACAAATTGTGCAAACAACAAGAACATCAACCTTAATTGTCCTATGAACTGCGCAGCAACTTTGAAACCCAGTTAGATTATTCCATTTTACACACTATATCTGACAAATCTGCACACATCATACACACTGCCTCAGTCCACCATTTGAGACTGTTCAGCAGAGGGTCTATGAACATTTCAAGACCAATTTAACAAATGTTGCAAACTAAATTCATAGAAACATAGAAAACCTACAGCACAATACAGGCCCTTCAGCACACAAAGCTGTGCTGAACATGTACTTACTTTAGAAATTACCTAGGGTCACCCATAGCCCTCTATTTTTCTAACTCCATGTACCTATCCAGGAATCTCTTAAAAGATCCTATCGTACCCTCCTTCACCACCATCGCCAGCAGCCCATTCCATGCACTCACCACTCTCTGCGTAAAAAAAACTTAATTACAAATCAGTGAGTTCATGGGAGTTGAGGGAACAAATTCTGAAAATGGGACGAGCTTGGTTCTGAGAATGGTGGGTAGAAGGCTATGTGTAAACAAAGATCAAATACATTACTATTGTGCATATTGAATGGTGTAGACTCTGACTACACTTGCGCATTGAGTGGGAACTGTATATAAATGACTGAGTGCCCAGCTAGTATCTCTGGATGTAACAGAAATGCAGTTGATTTTGACATGGGACCATACCAATGTAACTAAAGTGAAGTTAATCAATGCTGAATCCAGGCAGAGGTATGTCAATGGAATAAAAATCAGCCTATCATATTCATGCTGGTTGAAAAGGAGCTACCCACCTCTCACACGGTCCAAAGTCTTGCAGGTACACACCCATATACATCTTAAATTAGATAAGCCTTTCACTCTCTGAGGTAGTGAGTTATCTCCCCATTACCCTCCCCCCACCCCCAATTATCTCAAGTCTTTACATTTTTTTTGCTTCTTTTCCTGACAGTTAACAGGAGGACCTACTGTATTTCCCTAACTGGACCTTTAACATTTTATCCTTCATGCAGGTATCCTGCCCAGCTTCTGTTGTTCCAGATAAAACAATGCCAACCTCTCCAATATTTTCTCACACTTCAGATTTTCCTGTTGTGGCACCATCCTCAGAATTCCTCTGTGCCCTCTTCAATATCTGTAATGTAGTGACCAGAACAAGCAGTATTTTTCCAGGACAAATGTAAAATATGAGATGGTATTCATTTTGAACATAGCAAGTGTGCTATTGCTGGTGTTCTAGCCTATCTTTATCCCTCAAACAATGCAACTAAAACAGATGTGTTGCACGTGTTTACTGTGCACAACCAGGTTGCTGCCACACTGACATATCAAAATTGATTGATTGATTTAATTTGGGATGATCTGAAATCATGCAAGGCATAATATAAGCATAGATCTTTCTTTCTGATTCCTTGTTCCAATGCCATCTAGACGAAGAGTGAAGACACAATAATAACTCAGGCTTTGAATAGGTGGTGGGCAAACTGACATAAAAACCAATTCTGCAGAACGGCAACCCACGTTACTTGGGTGTCATAAGTAATGAGCTAGTCTCCTTCTCCCAACTTGGCTGCATAGAAAATTGACAGGAAATTAGTCAGCCTTAAACCCACAGGGCCAAAAGCAGGATCACTCTCCCAGGATATCTCACATTCCAGAAGACTGAAAGTGGTGGAGTTTTGACAGGGGAAAGGAAATCCACAATGACTCAGTATGAATCGTACTCAGAACCAAGTTCAAATTGTAGAGGGGGTCCAATACTATCATCATGGGCTGTGGGGCATGGGTGATAATGTCTCACCTGGCTGAGGAGTTTAGAACTAGGGATCATTCTCAGAATATTTATCCATGATGTGAGGAGATGTTTTCTCAGAGCATGGGGAACCTTGGGAATTCTCTTCTGTAGAGACTCAGTCAGAGTTCATTCAAAACAGAGATCAATAGATTCCTGAAGATTAATAGAATCAAGGGGTGCAGTAATAGTGCTGGAAAATGGATCTGAGAGTGGAGAATAATCATGATCTTAATGAATGATGGAATAGATCTGAAAAAACAGGTAGTCAACACCCGTGCCTATTTTATATGTTATTACGGAAGATGTCCTTGTCACTCATGCAAAAGCTCATGTTAAGGCTGGATGCTGGTGTCTTTCCCTTAATTGTTGTGGAAGACTCTTTCCAAGAACTGTCCAGAATGGGGATCCAATAATACCATTTCATGTCAGTCTACCCAAAACATCAACCATTATTTTCATTTTCCACGATGGTGGCAGATCTGCAGTTCCAAAATTTTAATTTCAGACATTCTTTCCCACATTCTAAGTCTTTGTATCAGGGTCCATTAAAACAGAGTGAATATAGGAATGCCTTAGTAATCCTGCCTTAACAGTCTGTCTGATGAAAGGTCAGAACATCTCAATAACAGCAAGCTGGAAAATGGCATAAATGGGAATCTGATCCACCATCAACCACAAGGGACAACAACAATGTTTCATCTGACTCTGTTAAGCTACAAACATATTTCTAGATAAACTGACTTACTCTGAAATTGTAACCAGAAAGAGAGCAGCACAGACTACAGACAGTAGCACAGCTATTTTATTATAAGTATTTAAGGTGAATGAGCTATGTTCTTACGTAGGTATCCTGGCCCCTTTGTCTCAAGCAGAGTTAATTGAAATACAGCCCTTCAAACAATTTCCATGGAGAATCTTACTGTAGTTGGCCAACAAGTTGGTGCCGGAAGGGAAGAATATGCCATGTAGACTGGACAGCTGCCACAACACAATTTGCTTGTGAAGCGAAAATGACTCCTGAATTCACAATTGCAGAAAGTAAGGCTCTGATGGGAAACTGAGAAAAATTAGGCTGACAGTCAGGCTCAAATATAACTGATGGCAAAACCAAGACAAAGAAAACAGTAAGAAAGTTAGCAACAGAATGATAATTAGAGCGTGAATCATATCCATAACCAGGATACGAACAAAGCCACCTTTTTGGAGTTGAAGGCTGAACCCTATGACTAAGACACAAATTCCTGACGATAAGGACATCAAGGCAGTAATCGACAGATACGGCAGACCAGAGCACACAGTAGGGAGGGTAAACCACATCTGACTACTGGGATACAATGCAACTGGGGACATCAAAACACAGTTTATCTCATATACACAGTCTATTATCTGACCTCTGGCTGTATAAAATGCATATAGATGAACAAGTTTGGAGAAGGAAGCCCTGATGAAGGGTCTTGGCCCGAAACATTAACTCTTTATTCCTTTCCGTAGATGTTGCCAGCATTTCATGTGCATTACTCAGGAGAAGAAAGAAGTTGGTCCCTTAAGCATACTCTGCCATTCAGTAAAATAATGGCCGATCTGAATGCAACCCTAGCTCCATGTTCCTGCCAATCCCAGAAAACCTTTCATATCCTTGGTTGTCAAGAATCCAACATAGGCTTAACAAAAAAATAAAATCTCTGCTTCCACCATTCTTTGGTGAAGCCAGCTACAGTCATACAAAATAGAAAAAACAGGCCCTTTGGCCTAACTCAGTCATGCCAACCACAATGTCTGTCTAAGCTAGTCGCATTTGACTGAATTTGGTCTATATCTCTTTAAACTTTTCTTACCTACAGACCAGTTTAAATGTCTTTTAAACATTCCAATTATACCCCCCTCTATAGTTTCCTTTAGTAGCTCATTTCACATACCCACTACCCTCTGTGTGGAAAGGTTTCCCCTCAGGTTCCTTTTACCTTAAACCTGTGTTCTCTAGTTTTAGACTCTCCTAAGCTGGGGTAAAAAAGACTGTGACCATCTATGCTCTTCAAAAACTCAGAAGATCAGCGCCATAACCCACATTTGACAAAAAGACTGATGAACCACATTAAGCCATGTCATAACCCTCATAGAAGGTTACATGAAAACATGCCCTACGGCACAAGTGATCCATATCAACCAAGATTCTCTTTTAAGATAGTCCCATTTACCCACATCCCTCTGAACCTTTACTACTCATGGATCTGTCCAAGTGCCTTTTAAATGTTGTCAATGTACCTGCCTCAACCACTTCCTCTGGCAATTCGTTTCATATACTGACTATACTGTGGGTGAAAAGGTTGCCCCGTCTGGTTCCAATTAAATCTTTCCTCTCTCACCTTAAATCTTTGCCTTCTAGACCTTTGTTCCCTAGCCCCAAGAAGAAGACAGTCCACATTTACCCTATCAACATCCCGCTGCATGCAGGTCCTGTGCACCTCTACAAGATCACCCTTCATTTTCCTATGCTTTAGTCAATTAAGTCCCAACCTGTTCAACCTCTTTCCATAACCTAGTCCCAAGTCCTGACAAAATGCTCATCAATCTTCTCTGCATCCTTTCCAGCTCAATCAACTTTCCCTTAGCATAACATATACAAGACATAACTGGTGTAATAAACCATTCTCCACAGTCTTTCAGTAACTTTTCTGCTAGCATTGCTAAACAATAAAAATGAAATAGCTTGGACTACGGGAAAAAAGTAAGTTCTTAGTTCACATTATTTTTTTTTTGGCTGCATGTTCCAGATTGGATCTTGATACAAACAAGTTTAGCACACTAGCAGAAACCTACCTCTGGCAAAAATAACATTATTGGTGTAAAATGTATTGCAGGTATAATTCTGCTCCTGCCATACTGAATGTTACCACTACCTAGAAACTGACTGTGTCCTTGGTTGACTTCTAGAACAGAGGTCTGCAAAGTTTTATTTTTCTTGTCTGCCTCTGAGTCACCATTTCTTACTTTCAGTCCTGCGCAAAGCGAGATTACCAATTACACCCACAGATGACGGATCCCCACACTTACTGCAAATGTCGCCACAGTCAGCTGATGGGGTAGTTATTGAAAATGAGGCATGCACTATTTATAAAAGCTGACTGCAAACCTTAAGCCTCCATACTTGAAGACAAAGAATCTCAAGATGAATAGTGGTGGCACGAGGTGACAAGGTGTACATCGACCTCTGACCATTTCGTCAGCTGCCTGACCAGCCTACATTTCATATGCAACAAATAAAATGGCACATCTCCTGGAGGTGAAGATGGAGAGTGGAAAGAAGCAGCTCAGGGCTGGGAGATAAGGTGACTGCTACAGTGAGCACAAAGTGACAGCAAGAAGAATAAAGAACTTACCACTGAGGATACTGTTATTCAGTTCATCAGAGTTACCCAAGGCAATCCTGTTTCCCCCACACATTCATTCACATTGCTCCTCAGGCGCTCATCTAACTCTTCCGTGTGAGCGCGCTGACAGGTGCACTACAACAGCCACTGATTAAAATATATTGCACATTTCTATCGTCCTTTGCTACAGAAAGAGAAATTCTTGCAATATCTCAAGAAAAGAATGTTGCAAGGCTAAATAAAAACAATACACAACATATATGCATTTGACTTGAAAACCCAGAAGCTTACACAGCAGTTACAGGTTTTCAAGCATTGCATTGTAAAACAACATCTGGACCAACATAAAAGAATCTTATATTTTCATTATGGTTCAAGAGTGGAGCAAAGAGGAAATCAATCATCGAAGACGATACTTGCATCAATGTTTATATTTTATCATGATACAAGGAGGCTATTTGTACCATCAAGTCTATTGTACTACTTAGGATAAGGGCAGAGGTTCCAATCATAGATTTTTTAAAAATCAGTAACTCTGCAGGCATCTGCTTCTTCACCATCCCTTAACACACTGAATTCAGTGACTGGCTGATTCCACAGCTAACCAATGTGCTCTTCTTCAGACTTCATGCCACAGCCCTATTGTTCATGGCACAGGAGGACATTCAACCCAACAAGACTATAACAGCCCTCTGTAGATCACTTCTGCTTCCATCACTGTTAGGACAACATCCTAGATCCTATTGTGAGCTATTCCTCACAATTCCAATGTCTTATGCCTGAAACTGCGTTCTTTGGTCTTTATACCATAGGAACAGCTTTGTCCACCTTATATAAATCTTGGACACTTTTATCCCAACTTACCCCAACTTTTTTTTTTAACTCCAAGAGTGACTACAGCTTCTGTAAACTCCTTAAGCCCTGAGGTCATTCTTCTCTGAAACGTCTTCATGTCCTTTGCACCCTTTGTAAAGTGTGATGACCAGAAGCAGGTAATGTGCTCCAACTGTGACCTAATCAGAGCTTTATAAAAGTTCAGCACAACTTCAGCTTTTCTATTCAATGCCTCCATTTATGAAACTCTTTATCCCACAACTTTGCTAAGTACAATCTCAAAATGTTCTCTCACCTTCAAAGATCACTGAAGTCTCTGCTCTCTGCTACTGTCCTCTCTTTAGAATTATGCTGTTAGCTCTGTAATATCTTTCCATCTACCAGTTGGTACTATTGTTAAGGATTGTCACAATCAGTATCGCCTGCCACCCACATAGAGGTTACTGGGAAGTGATCAGTGGCTTGAAGAATCTCACAGGTTTACAGACATGGCGACCGACGGTGATAATTTTAGCATTATATTCACTGAAGTCAATATTTCTCTCTGCATTTATTGATCATAGTTTAACAAATAGGGACAAATTTCCTGTGCCTCATGTCCCTTTCCCTGAACCAACCCCAACCTTCTAAAACTACATGTACTATCGTATACATCAGACTCAAAATCAAATTTAATATCACCGGCACATGTCATGAAATTTGTTACAATGTGGCAGCAGTACAATGCCATACATTTTAATTAAAAACACAAATTAAAGTATATGTACATTTAAAAGTTAAATTAAATAAATAGTGCAAAAAGAGGAAAAAAAGTAAGGAGGCAGTGTTCATGGGTTTAATACCCACTCAGAAATCTGATGGCAGAGAGGAAGAAGCTCTTTCTGAATGATTGAACGTGTACTTTCGGGCTCCTGATGGTAGCAATGAGATTCACAAGTAGCAGTCTTTATTTCAATTATAGAAGAGAAACGCGACCAAAGGAAGCCAGGGCATTCAATTGTTAGAGATAATGTAAAGCAAGATAAAATTATAGAAAATCTACACCACAATTTCTTGAATCCCTGATTCCTCCTGCATAATGAAATAGCAGATTTTTAAAATTCTGTTTTTAAATGCACACCAACTATATCCAACTGCATGAAGGCATCCAATTCTTTGCAATTCTGCAAGTAACAAAAAACTACTTCAATTTAATACAAAAGACTGGCTTAACCACAGTCTAAAAACATCAAAGGACAGAAAATCATTTGGAAACAAAAATAGGATGATTATTAAACCTTCTACTGATTTTATTATTGTAACCTGCATTATTTATACTGAGGCACAAGCTTATCTATGCAACTGAAAATAAGACAAATAGCCTAGTACAAACCTTCATAAGGACTAGACTATCATGTCCAAGCCAAAAATTGTTATAAACAATATTTAGACATTAACTTAATTTGCTGTAACAAAAGACATTGGAGAAAATTGATTTCTATTTTCTTTCTGATTCAAAGTCCAACCAGTGCTCAGACTTTTGAGTCATTAGTGAATTACATTTAACCCCACTCACCAGGAGTACAGCTTAAAGTTTGCAAGTATTGAGTCACATAATTACTATAATTAGCTTGAGTTTTTGTAAATATGGTGGGAGTTAAGCCAAGAAACTGCACTTACTGCAAGTGATTTTGGAAATAAAGAACACCCCTTATGTTAGTACAATCCATCAAGTTCATGTGTCTCGTTTCTAGGGCTAGCTAGAAAAATGCAAGAACATTGCTAAATATCTGAGTCATTAAAATATATAGCTTTACAGTAGTAATTTTCCATTCTATCATCTGCAAAAATTGGAGTGAATTAAAGATAATAGAGTTTTCAGCTGCTGAAGGCATTGAACAAATAATAGCTTGCTTGCTTCAGAAGCAGCAATTCTATATTGTTTGAGCTTGAACTGATTAAAAACTGAAGGATAGCCCTACACCAAGGCAAAACATTTTAAAAAATTATTTTCACTGATCAAAGTCTGTTTCAACAAAACTGTTGTACAGGCAGAATTTTAATTTAAAAATGCTCTTAGACCTATTCAATTTATTCAGGGAAAGCACCAATCAGGGTTGTAATGATGGTAAGAAAATGTAAACAGTAGAACTGAAGCTGGAAATAGTGGGAAAGAGAACAAAAGTTTGTGTTTTCAAGAAAGAAAATTTAAAAACTGTCAAAACTTAATTAAAATGCTAATTACCTCTACTGACTTCCATTTGGTTTCACTTTATGTGAAAATATTGATTCACCTGCTTAAAATAGCTAATTTAGTCAGAAAACAAAATTTTTCTCCAAAACTCTCAGATTAAATCAAAAATAAAAGAATGCAAAAGTCAAACCATTACATAATATGAAAGAGGAAAGACTGTTTTAAATGTAAACTATTATTACTGTCACTTACTTACTTAAGCCCATAACCTACATATAGAAGCTATAGATCTCAGTCAGCATTTCCCAACATTTTATGCCATGGACCCTTACCATTAACCAAAGGGTCCATGGGTCCCAGGTTGGTAACTCTTGAATTCTCAGTAAAGGTGGATGAATTAACAGGGCAAATGTTATGCTGACGACACAGGAAGGGAATCTCAATACTTCAATAATTGCCGTACAGTCAATTCCTCACTTTGTTCTGCCATCAAAGGAAAGCACCATCAGATGTTTCTTACCATAACATTTTCTTATACTGTAGTGCCTTAATATGTGAAGCTGCATGTTATTTCATGCAATAGACTCATTATCAGAATCAGGTTTAATATCACTGGCATATGTCATTAAATTTGTTAACTTTATGCCAGCAGTACAATGAAATACATGATAAATATAATTGAAATAAATGAATTTAAATATATATATAAAATAGTTAAGTTAAAATAAGTAGGGCAAAATGAAACAGAAATAAAAAAGTAGCGAGGTAGTGTTCATGGGTTCAGTGTCCATTTAGGAATCGGATGGCAGAGGGGAAGAATCTGTTCCTGAATCACTGAGTGTGTGCCTTCAGGCTTCGGTACTTCTTTCCCAATGGTAACAATGAGAAGAGAGCATGTCCTGGGTGGTGAGGGTCTCTAATGGAGCTGCCTTCCTAAGGCACCGCTCTTTGAAGATGTCTTAGATACTATGGAGACTAGTACCCATGTTGGAATTGACTAATTTTATAAGTTACATGCTGCCTGGCCTGCGAGTTCCTCCAGCATTCTGTGTGTTTCTGGGATTTTACATTATTGTCACAAACAAAATATTGTTGTCTTGAAACCAGCAGGAAGGTAGAAATGGGTCATTTTTTAAAAAAAAAACAAGGTTCACATTCCAGGGTTTGGAATGTCACAAACAATGAATTCTAACTGTTCCTCTTGTATTAAGATTTGTCCATTATAAAATAGGTTTTGGTGGCGGTAATGCACCATTAAGCTGGGTGCCAACTGCCGTAAAACAAGAAGAAGGAGAAGAAGAAAATATGCTTTGATTTGCTATAACATGGACTGTGCTCTTCAATAACTTGATTTGTCAAGGTATGGAAATTTGTTCTCAATTGGGTTAACCAATTAGTAATTCACAAATGATTATCAGCAAATTAAGACCATCAGACTCACATGCCACCAACCAGTGGAGGCTTTTAGCTGCCTTTTACTGCTTCACATTGTGGTCAGCTCAGCACAAGCCAGTGTCAATGAAACAAGACAGGACACTTTATCTGGAAGGCCTTCTTGTGAAATTACCATAGCTAGCCACAAATTGGCAATGGATGATTCTCAAACAGAGAAGGATGATTCGCCTTTCAGTGATTCCTGACAGATAATTCTACAAAAATACAAGTAGATGACATCAAAGGGAAATAGTAAATGTCTGTTGGAATGAATCCTATCAGGCATCCATGAAGCATGAATGACAAGTCAGATATAGTATTCCTGCATAAGTGCAGCTTCAATAATATTCAAAGAGCTTGCCACCATCATAGACAAATTAACCAACTAAATCAGTAACTGCTGACCATCTTAAATGATAATTCTCTGATACCAGCACATGCAAAAAATGTTACTTGCCTGGGCTCCTTCAGCAGCATCTTCCTAGCCCATATATTCTACCTCCACAGAAGCCAAGTCCTTCAGGTACATGGGATTGTCATCTTTGCAGGTTCCAGAATGCTGACCACTCTGACTTATAAATATATTTATCATTTTTTGTTTATTTGGCAATAAATGGGGCTTCCCAATGATGCTCAGATCCCCCGATAATAGGTAAATTTAAAAAAAAGTGGCAATAAAGTACTGGAAGTTGAATAAAAGCAGGAAAAACTGAGAAAAGTAATTCAGCTGAATTTGTTGGGAAAAATAAAATAAAGTTTTGACTGGATTAGATGATTAAGAGCACTTGAAATACTAACATGCCCTCTATATTTTTAGAAGCTGAGAGATTATTTTGTAGCCTTTGTGATTTTACAAAAGAAGGTGTACTTAATTTTAATAATTCTAGACAAAAAATCTAGCCTTTCATTGCACCACCTACTTTATGGTAGCATTTAGAAGAGGACATGCCCTGGGTGATGGGAGTCATTAACGATGGATGCCACCTTTTTGAGGCATCGTCTTTTGAAGATGCATTCGATGCTGAGGAGGCTAGTGCCTATAATGGAGCTGACTGAGGTTACAACTTCCTGTGCAACACACACAAAATGCTGGAGGAACTCAGCAGGCCAGGCAACACCTATGGAAGAGTACAGTCGACAGTTCGGGCTGAGACCCTCCATCAGGACCACCCTCTTCTCATTACTATCATAAAGGAAGTGGTGCAGGAGGCTGAAGATGCACACTCAATGTATCAGGAACAGTCTCTTCCCTTCTGCCATTAAATTTCTGAATGGACAATAAACCCATGAACCCTTCTTCAATATTTTTCCCTCTTTATACACTAATTAATTCTTTAGTCTTACTGACATTGAGTGCAAGGTTATTGCTGTAACACCACTGAATTAGCTGATCTAACTCGCTCCTGTACACCACCTGTCACCATCAAAAATTCTCCCATCAATATTTGTGTCATTTTGTGTAATCCTCAAATTTATGGATGGCTTTTGAGCTATGCCTAGCCACACAGTCATGGGTGTAGATAGAGTAGAGCAGTGGGCTCAGCACGCATCCTTGAGGTGCATCTGTGTTGATTGCCAGTGAGCAGGAGATGTTATTTTCTGTCCGCAGAGACTGTGGTTCCCAGTGAGAATGTCAAGGACCCATTTGAAGAGAGAGGTACAGAGGCCAGGTTTTGGAACTTTTTGATTAAAACTGAGGGCATGATTGTGTTTAACGTTGAGCTGTACTCAATAAACAGCAGCCTGACACAAGTATTACTATTGGCCAGGTGATCAAAGTCCGAAGGCCAGTAAGACTGCATCCGCTGTTGACCTATTGTGGTGATAGGCATATTACAGCAGGTCCAGATCCTTGCTGAGGGAGGAATTGATTCTCACCATAAACAACCTCTCAAAGCACTTCGTCACAGTAGATATGAGTGCCACTGGGTGACTGTCATTGAGGCAGTGCACCTTGCTCTTCTTGGGCACTGGTATGATTGTTGCCCTTTTGAAGCAGGTGGCAACCTCCAACTGCAGCAATGAGATTGAAGATGTCCTTGAACACTCCTGCCAGTTGATTGGCACAGGTTTCCAGAACCATACCAGATACACCATCAGGACCTGATGCCTTTTGAACCCTCTTGAAAGACGTCCTGACACCGTCCTCCAAGACAGAGGTCACATGGTCACCAAGTGCTGCAGGGATTCGCATAGCTGTAGTTTTCTTTTCCCTTTCAAAGCATGCATAAAAGGTGCTGAGTTCATTTGGTTGCAAAGCATCACGGCTATTCATGATGGTATATTTTGCTTTGTAGGAAGAAATGACCTGCAAACCCTGCCAGTGCTAATATGCATCCGAGTCTATCTCTAACCTCAAATGGAATTGTTTTCCCACTCTTAAGGTAGCCTTCCATAGGTCATACCTGGACTTCTTATATAGTTCTGGAACACTGGTCTTGAATGCCACAGATCTCACCCTCAGCAGACTACGAAGCTCCTGTTTTATCCACAGCTTTGATGTGGGTATGTCCAATATATTCTCAAAGGTACACCTTCAGTCACACTGGTTTTGATAAGGTTGGTGACAACTGTGGCATATTCATTCAGACATGAAGACGAATCCCCAAATATTGTCCAGTCCACCGACTGGACAATATTCAGGGACTTTGCTTTCACTACTGGTAATTGAGCCATGGGAATATACCACACGACCTAAAATCAAACATGCTCTTATTATAATAGCTCTCAAACAAAGTAGTGTTGATCTTAAATTTCTCAAAATGAATTAAAGCATGTTCACTTTACAAATTAAATATCAAATCAAGTGTCTGAAGTTTATTTTATTGATAGATTTGGCAAACTCAGATTTAGAAAAGCTCCTTTACTTTAAAAAAGATTTTATTTTGAGCAGGCTGCTTTACTAATTTACAAACATGCCATATTACCCATTTAAGGATATGCTTAACAGGCCTTTCAAAAGAAATTAAGGCAGTGTCATAAAGGGAGAAGTGGGCCATGACCTAAGATAGTTGAAGCTGAGCTGCAGAAGAGCAGAGTACTTGCTATTTTCATTTTGTTGCACAAGGTAGATAACACATAGACACAGAAATAGGAAGAAAATAGGAAGAAATTGCCTTTCAAGAGAAGGTACCTAGAAAACTAAAATGTCTAAAATACAGTGGAGCCAGTCAGTCTGCTGTTTTAACACTGTCTGCTAACTGCAGCACTGGGATTGCTTAGTTACTAGAATAGGTTTGTTTTTGAAATTTTTAAAAAAACAGCATATCTGCCAGTATATTCCATCAAAAGAAGTGGTGGCTGAAACATGATACATCAGATGAAAAGAAGAGACTTACCAAAGGGAATCAAATGTAGAACAATGCAGGAGTGGCAATCAAACGAATTGGAACAAGTGAACTCCACTGCTTTTAACGGGTCAACTAAGACACCTCCATTTGGTGTAAGACCACAACAGTGGAATATGTCTCAGGCAATAGATGAACAACTCCAACATTCTTCTGAATAAAATCAGTACAGATTATAAGCTGTTGAGGCAATTCTGCTGTAGCAATGATTCATTATAGACTCATCAATATACTGTATATTGCCTTCATATTGTGGCTGCTTTCTCATCACAGACTCAGCGATATTACTGTATACTGCATTCTCTGTTCTCTCTAAACTGCGCGAGTACGCTGCCACGCAGCAACCGAAATGCTCCTGTGCACATAGTCTTTGTTGCCACGCAGCTGGAATAAACACAGACAAGAGAAGTTTACAAAATATGAAAGACTTCCTTTGTTGTTTTGCATTTCATTATACCGATCAATTAATAAAATCAAAAGTATGTGATTTTCTTCAATTTTCCATCTAAATATTCATAGTATGCATATTACAAAAGAAAACTAAGCATTGCATAATTTTCAGACCGTGTAAAAATGTCCTGCTCAGAGCAATTGTCCATGCAGCTGTAAAAAAATGGGAGGGAATGCTGGTTGCATCATGTTGTGGCTGCTTTCCTGAATGCCATCAGGCAGTGACTCTTAGCACATTCTTCAGAACTGTCACTTTGCAATATTGCTCTGAGCACTTAAAAAGAACTTGTAGTTACAAACTCAAAATGAGATTTTGAAAGAGTGTAATTGTTTGAAAAATGTTTTGTGTTCAGTCATGTACTTCTTAAATGTGGTCATTATTGCAGCTAATTGCACGAAACAAATATTCAACACTACAAATATCATTGTGACTTCCTTAGTGACCTTGTTGAAAGGGTGAATATGAATCAGACATAGTGGATCATTTGTTTTCTAAACGTTGCAAGGCAGTTTTTCTGTCCACCCAAGAAGTGGACTGATCTTCAATTTAACAGTATTTGGTCTCCCAAGTTGACATTGAAGTGTCCAGATCATGGTTGGTTGACTTCTGTGCATCTGATACTTCTATTTTAAATGTAAATCCACATAACTCTCGAATTTGGGTTTTAATTAAAACTTCAGCTGTCTGGTTATAGTTATGTCACTCTTTTCAGTGAAAACAGTGAGATATGACATTATCAACCATATTTCATTTGCGTAATTCACAACTTTTGAGATTACAAAATAGCACTTTGGTAATCATCTCTATCCTTAAGCCTGTCAATTGTCTGAAATTCATCCAGATGGTTTGCACTAGTGTGTTATATTTGATCTCAAGCTGAATTTTAGCCATGTGCTAATGTTTCACTGAGACTACCCATTTTTATCAAAGTAACAATAACCAACTCTGCTTTGGTTCATTCACAGAGGAAGCTCTTCTCTAGGCCTCTATGCTTGGTTTGCAATATAAACTCACCACTCTCAATTAAGAGGTAATTCAAAACAGCTGCCCTTGTTCTAATCTGCACAATCCTTGATCACTCATCACCCCTGTGCTTACTGACACTAGTCCAAGATTAAGCAATGATTCGATTTTAAAACTCTTATCTGCATTTCCCAAATCATTCCATTGCCTCCCCTTTCCCTGTTTCCAAAATCACTTCCAGCACTCTGAAACATCAACTATCCCCCTTACAATGAATCACTTATTTATCTTCATTGTCCTTTGAAATTGTGGTATACAAGAATTTTTACAAAACAATGTATTTGAATTTTGAGTTTTTTTTGTGGGTTCACTAACAGCAATAAATCATCACCAAGAAGAATTGTACAATTCCTCTGATGTAGTGAAATTCACATAACTATAATTGATCCCTAATTCGGGACTGAACCTGACTATCATTAATGAGACCTCCCTGGGGCACGGTAAGTTTCTGGTAGCGGTGCAGTTGGAATAGCAGGGCATTTTCCATGTAAGTGCCTCCACAACAAAGCAGAGTCAGGGACCTTTAAATGCTCAGAGGAAGACAAGCAACTTGAAGTGATTGTGATGCCACATTAAAGTTGGAATAGAAATACAAATAAAATGACAAAGACTGAATTAAAATTATGAAGAAAATGAGGCTACATCTTTTATCTTCAATAATGGCCAATACTATTTAAAGAAAGTATTACAGTAAATGAAATAATACTCATCACAAGGCTGCCTGGCCTAAAATAGTTAAGACTTAATTTCCTGTAGCAAATTTAGCTCCAATCACATTGAGCAACTATGACACCTTCACTTCATTCAATATGTTTCAACGCTGAGGAAAGCAATGCGTTACTGTGGCTTGTGTCCCAGCAGCACTGGTTCACAGCACACCTTTTGATCTATTCAACACTGGTTGGTTCGCCTGGGTGAGGGTGTCTGATGTTGAAGGACAGGAAACACCCGATGACCCCAGGTTACATCACTGATGACGTGCCCCAGCATACCTCCTGGTCTGTATCTCAAAAACAACACTTTCAACTCACTTAGAGACTTCTGAACTCAATCTTTAAGCCCTCCTCACCTGAAATACCTTTACATATATTGACACAAAATACCAAAACACTAATAACCATCAACTTGCTCATTGTTTTTACAGTTTACAGTCAAAGTATAAAGAAAATAAGAACTAGAAGTAGGAGTGTTCAACAAGGCCATGACAGAACTATCAACTTAGGGCTCCTTCCCTGCATGAGCTCCATATCCCTCGATCTCTTTAGTCTCCAAAAATATAATCTCTGGTTCACATTGTATTATGAAGTTTAATATAAGCTATATTTCTTTGCAAATGAGAGGCAGTACATTGGCCCATTGAGTTCATCCAGCTTTCAGAATCCTATTCTTCCACTTACTCTGTGATCTGTTCTCTCTTTGGCCTGTACTGTGCTGAATGTTCTCTGTTCTACGGTCCTTTATGCCCACTAACTCTCCCCTGATGCTCTTAACACTAACCTATGCTAGGTGTAATTAAACTACCAATAAGCACGTCTTTGGGAGGTGGAAGGAAATCAGAGAACATGGAGGTAAACTCACACAGATAAGAGACAATATTCAGTCCTCATTCAGAACTGTAGGCTAGGACTTTTGTTGCAGCATCTTTGCTGACTACTCCTATGGCACATACACTTACTTTATTTTTAGGTCAGGAGATCAAATCCGCAATAGTCTGGATGCAGTCTTCCTAATGCCCCATACAAGTACAATTAATTGTTAAAAATTCACATCTGTGATGCTTTAAAACAAGGGTTCCCAACCTTTTTATGCCATGAACCCCCAACCATTAACAGATGGGTCCACGGACCCCAGGTTGGGAACCCCTGGTTTAAATGATATAAAATGATTCAGATGCATATGCAGATGGTTTGATTGGTTAAGTTTACAAATGACATGAAAGTTGATCAAGTTGTGGACAGCATGGAAGGTTAACAAAGGATACAGCAGGATATAGACTTACTGGAAATCTTGAGTGGAGATATGGCAGATAAAATATAATTGGCATGTGTCTGAGGTGATGCATTGTGCGAGATCAAATGCAAGAGAAAAATTACAGGATGTTTGGAGCAGTGGAATTATGCTGTGCAAGTTCATAGCTTAAGAGAAATGGCAAAACTTGTGGATATGGTGGTACAGAAAATGTACCGCATGCTTGTCTTCATTGGTTAGGGCACTGAGAATAATAGTCACGCTGCAAGTGTATGAAATAGGTTTGGCAACATCTGTAGTATTATGTGCAATTCCGGTTTCCACAAGACAGGACACACATTGAGGCTTTGAAGAGGGTACAGAAGAGGCTCACCATAATATCACTTGAATTGCTCGATAGAGAGGTTGGACAAGTTTGGATAATTTTCCCTGGAGCGTAGGAGGCTAAGGGGGCGGGCGCTGGGGTGATCAGATACTAGTATATAATAAAATTATGAGAGGCACAGGTAGGGTAGATAGTCAGATTCATTTTCCTACCAGAGTGGAAACAGTCTAATACTAGAAGGCATTGCAGGTGAAAGGGAGAAAGTTTAAAGAAGATGAGTAGGGTGAGTTTTTTTACACAGAGAGTGGTAAAGTGCCTGCTATGCACTGCCTGGGGAAATGGTAGAAGCAGGTACATTAGGGAGTCATTTAGATAAACCCATGAACAGGCAGAGAATTGTAACAGATACAGACCATGTGCTGGCAGGTAGCATTAGCTGGACTGGCATCATGGTTGGCACAGACATGGTGGGCCAAAGAGCCAGATCTTATGTTGTACTGTTTTATGTTCTATTCAATGGAAAAACAGTTATCACTGATGAACTTAGGACTCCCACATGCATGGGCAGCTTGGTTTCACATTGCAATGATAGTGAAGGCTGACAGTCTAGCTGCCAGCTGTCATTACAGCTGCATAATTTGGGTTTTCAGATATTCCTCCCATCAGCTCTTAGGAAAATGAGAGAACAGTGTCACTTTCAAAAAGCAACAACCAGACAGAAATGCTCTTTGTGCTGCTTCATTAGCTAAAAAGACGGAACTCCCCAACCATTCCAGCTTTAGTAACCCATATTCATGTGGTGCAGCAGATGGAATTACTGCCTCCGACGACTCAGATTCAATGTTGTCTCCAAGCAGATTACATTTTCTCCCCTTGACCTGATGGGTTTCCTTTGAGTGCTCCAGCTTCCTTCCACATCCCCACCTCACCTCCCACCCCCAAAAGGATTGTGCCTGCTGGTAGGTTAGTTTACTAGTGTAAGATTGCCCCTAGTGCAAGGATTCCCAACCTGGGGTCTATGGATCCCTTGGTTAATAGTGGTGGGGGCAGGTTCCGTGTCATAAAAGAGGGTGGGAACCCTTGCCCTAGGGTACGGGTGAACAGAAGAATCTGGAATGGAAGGGAAAATATAATGGGTTGTATTTATTTATTTAGAGGTACAGGCCCTTCTAGCCGAACAAGACGCACTGCCCAGCAACCTACCCATATAATCATAGCCTGAACACAGGACAATTTACAATGACCAATTAACCTATGAAACAGAAGGTCTTTGAACCATGGGAGGAAACTGAAACACCTGGAGGAAACCCACATGCTCATCGGAAGGACGTACAAGCTTCTTACAGACAGCACTGGAATTGAACTCTGAACTCCAACTATAATAGTGTCGCGCTAACTGCCACACTACATTAGCGCCCCAGATAGGATAGGATTAATGTAAAAAAAAAGTGCGTGATGAATCGTGTGGCTCAGTGGGCTAATAGACCTGCTTTCATGCCGAGTCTCTCTCTATAACTATGATTGACAGCAACAAGGCACGGATATGAAACAGTATTTTGCTTCTCTTCATCTGGACATTTTGCCTAAGCAATTAACTACATGTTTTTTTGGTTAACGCACACATTCTGTTCACTTGTTCTGGTTCAGGTGATGATGACTCCTAAGTTCAAAAAATTCAAAGTTCAAAGTGAATTTATTATCAAAGTACATATATGTCACCATATACAACCCTGAGTTTCATTTTCTTGCAAAATAGAATAATAACCGTGATAGAATCAGTGAAAGACTACACAAACTTGGCTGTTGAACCAGTGTGCAAAAGATGAACTGTGCAAATACAAACAGAAATAAATAATAATAAAAAATAAGTAAGCAATAAATATCAAGAATGTGAGATGAAGTGTCCTTGAAAGCAAGTCCATAGGTTGTGAGACCATTTAATGATGGGGCAAGTGAAGTTGATTGAAGTTATCCCCTTTGTTTCAAGAGCCTGATGGTTGAGGAGTAATAACTGTTCCTGAAACTGGTGGTGAGTCATGGGGCTTCTGTAACTTCTTCGTGATGGCAGCAGTGAGAAGAGAGTGTGGCCTGGGTGGTGAGCATCCCTGATGTCAGATGCTGCCTTCCTGTGGCAACGTTTCATGTAGATGTGCTTAATGGTGAGGAGGGCTTTACCCATGATGGGCCATATTCTGTACATCTTGTAGGATCTTCCATTCAAAGGCATTGGTGCGTCCATACCAGGATGTGATGCAGCCAGTCCACCACACATCTATAGAAGTTTGTCAAAGTTTTAGATGTCACGCTGAATCTATGCAAACTCCCAAGTGGAAGCACTATTCAAGCAGCATCTTACATGCCAAGGCTGCAATAAAAAAATAACAATAAGAAAATCTAATTTTGGCTTCCATAAAATTCATTGGTTTGTGAATTTTCCTCTATGTAGATATAAACTGAATCATCTAGTGCTTTTTCCTCTTCATTTCAAGCTTAATTACCAGAGAAATACCATCTTTTCTTCAGCTTTCAAATAGCAGCATTTCTCTTTTTAGGCAAATTTGGACAAAGTAGGTAGAACTTTCTTAGACAGTAGTTTCAGTCACCTTTTATAATTTCTGTTGTTTCTTGGCGATGTTTTTGCATTACGTGATTTGGGGAATCAAATGAAGTCAAAACCAGAAATTTCATAGCTAAATGAGTCAAAGTAATCTAATATGCTTGAGATCAAATTTTCACAATATGTGTCTATATCTGTATGCATGTTTATATCTGTGATCACACATACTGCCATATGAGCCCACATATCGGCACTCACCAAAACACTAGGGCAGGGATTCCCAACCATATTTATGCCATGGACCAATACCATTAAGGGGTCTGTGGAGACCAGGTTGGAAAACCCTGCACTAGGGCAATTTGCAGTAGCCAGTCAATTTACCAAGCTCCAAGACTTTGGGACATGGGAGAAAACCAGAGTCACAGGGAGAGCATACAAATTCCACACAGACAGTATCTATGGTCAGGATTGGTACTGTGAGTAACAGCTTGTCTCACTGTTCCACTGTGCAGCAATTGTGACTTACCAAGGAAGATTTCACAAGAAGCTAAATATGTCAAGGCTTCTGGTTTAAGATGGCGTTACTAAAGACTGGTGACAGCTTACTGGTGGTTTGTAAAGCAAAAAATACAACTAAGTACTTTATTAATAACACTTTTTCTGTGGTAAATTATCACCACAAACAAAGCAGAGACAAGTGAAGGAGAGGTTGACTCAAGGGTTGAGGCGTGTGGGCGCGATGCAAAGTCGGAGCGTGACATGTTTGGGGAGAAGTGGTAGCAGCAAGATCAAGGTATGTTCAAGACAGAGTCAGAGGAGCGAGAGAATTGGAGAAAAGTCAGAGCAGAGGAGTTTTGGAGCCCGTCCACCTAAACTGGGAGCAAGGTTGGATTGATCTAAGCGCCAGGCCGTTGGAAAGGTCCGATATGAGCCAGAACATGTCAGTGGGGTCCAGGCCCAGAGCACATCGCTGCAGCAGGGCCCAGGTCCTAGTGCGTGGGACGATCCACTGTTTGGACAATTTCAACACCAGCCCAGATGGACTGATAAGGCAGGGTTTTGGGACTGGAGGCAAGGGTTGGGGGGATTCTGCTCGCTCTTCCACAACGTTTGATCTGCTCTCCACTGCACTGAGGCAGCAAGACTGCTCCAGGCTTCATGTTTGCAAACTTTGCGGCGATTTGCCCTGCAGTGTGATTAACTGACAAGGCTCTCGGCCTGCTCCCGTTGCTCCAGGCTTCATGTCTTTCATTCTTAATGTTGTTGCTTGCTTCTATTGTTTGCATGATTTGTTTTTTTTCCTCTCTCTCTGCGCATTGAGTGTTGGTCTTTCTTTTTTTAAATTAGGTTCTTTTGCGTTTCTTGTTTTGTGGCTGCTTGTAAGCAGACGAATTGCAAGGTTACATAATTTATACATACTTTGATAATAAAAGTACTTTGAACTTTGAGTCGATGACAAAAAAACTTGGTCAAAGTGACAAAAGTTAAACACCAGCACCATGTAGTATACTCTTTCTGTGGATTCTTAATTTCCTTTTAAGTCCACCTATAGTGTTTTCAAAGACATGGAGCTCAAATACAAGTTGTATCCTATTTTACAAAGCTTCCACACAGAATGTTTAACAAGACCTTTCTATAACCAATGTTAGAACACACAGCACTCAGTCACATGGCACAGCCCTTAAAGAAGAAACAGATCTAGAACAATAATTACGGTTCACAACTAATATTCCATATATGACTAATAGAAAAAGAGCAGACAAACTTCTTTGTAATGGTCCCTGCCACTTAGAGATGGAATTCTGGCATTTAAACTCCTCACAGAAAGCACGAGCATCAATCATGGAACCCAGTGTGTGTGTCTGGGAATCAATTTGCCACCTTTTGAAACGATCCATGCGGACATCCTTAATTTTATGGGATGTGCATGTGTAAGTGTGTTCAGAAGCTCATAAAAACTGAGGATTACTTCAACAGTACTTGCTTATGGGATGATCAAATTCAGAGATGAGAAATCTTAAAAAAACATTGTGCAGGCAAGCTGCATTGTCAGCTCTTGCCAAGTACAACAGCATTGCAAAGATTTGGTTTTCTAAGGACAGACAGCAAGCTGTCATCTATTTCCAAACAATATGAGATTTAATTTTCACTTCAATAATCAATGTTCTGTAGGTGTCACAGGAAGACATGGGAAAATTACTATGTTCTTGCAAAAGAAAACGTTGTGCTATGACTTGCTTAACCACTGTTGTTCCAACATATATCACAAGCAATGGTGCACTTTCTAAAAGAGTGGTTGAAGCTAATTAAATAAAAACTTACAAGAGGGAACTGGATAACTACTTGAGGCCTCATCACTCAGCCTCATTTGGGGGAAAGAACATGGGCATGGGAGTAATTGGAGAGATTGTCGAGAGAGACACACACAGATGTAATAAACACAGATGCAATGAGTTGTATGGCCTATCTATATTGTATGACTCATTCCAGAGCTCTCCCTTTCAGCTGCAGATTCACAATAGCAAACTACAATTATATTACCTGAGTATTTAAGGGACGCTGTCTTGTATATTTCACATTCATTAAAGATTATCTTTATACATTAAATTTCATTAAGAATGCTTAAGGAAGCAGTTGCACCTTTTTTTTTTAGGAGAGTGAAGGTGATTGACTGACCTCAGTTTTTCTGCTGTCCTACAGAGTGATGGACAGAAAGGGGAATCTCATCCATCAGTCAGTCTTTCTGCTCAGTCCAAAAACTTCAGTTGAACTCCTACACATAATGGAACCTGTTGTGTTTTTCCCCAATGATCCCAAACAGTAATAAGGTGCCTTTGAGCATCTTACTATCTTGCCATTCCACATTTTTTGGTCTACAAATGTGTAACTGTTGCAAAGTGGAACTGAGAAACTCAAGTCATCACTGAAGTTGCACTCTGGCCAAAGTGAGAGTTCTTTGACATATGACTGGAATCAATGCGGCATTCTGGTCAGTGGTCAGAACCAGATGCTGTTGTGTAGAAGGTCACTTCTGTGCATCCATGCATGGATAGGGACCTGGCCATGATTAAAATAGTTTTAATAGCTTGTTGGGAGAACTTACAATGCAATAAACACATCACAAATAGACAGCAAATCATAAACACAAGAAAGTCTTCAGATGCGAGAAATACAAAGCAATACACATACACACACACAAAATGCTGGAGGAACTTAGCAGGCCAGGCAGCATCTATGGAAATGAATAAACAGTCGACATTTTGGGCTGAGACCCTTCTTCGGGGCTGGAAAAGAAGAGGGAAGACACCAGCATAGGTGGGGGGTGGGGTAGGAGGCTAGCTGAAGATGTTAGGTGAAGCTGGGTGGATGGGAAAGATCAAGGGCTGGAGAAGGAGGAATCTGATAGGAGAGGAGAGTGGACAATTCAAGAAAGAGAAGGAGGAGTGGACTCAGGGGTAAGGAATAGGCAGGTGAGAAGAGGTAAAAGGCCAGAGTGGGGAACAGAGGAAGAGGGAAGGGAGGAATTGGGGGGAAAATCTTTTTACTTTTGTACAGCACTGTACATAGAGAAGTAATGAACACTATGAATACAGGGAAACTGGTTGATGTGCCTAGGTTTTTAGAAGAAATTTAAAAGCTGATTGTATCAAAGGCTGTTCCAGCAAGTAAACCATCCTATAGGAGGAGGTAAAATGTTGGCTGACTGACAGGAGACAGAGTGGATATCAATGAGTCTTTGTCCTGGGTCGCAAGCTGTTACAGGTAGATGGGGCTGAGTGATGAGGCTCAACTTTTGCAATGTGAGAAAATGTGAAATTCTCTGTTCTGCAGGAAGGATAAAAATCATCTAAATACTCTGAGATTGCAGAGTTCTGAGATGTAAAGAGATATGGTGCAGCGCTGGTAAAATGCTGGTATGCAGGTGCACTTAGTAATTAGGAGGTTAAAATACACAAGACACAATAGATTGTCAGTGGGCCAAGCAGCATTTATGGAGGAAAATGGACAGTCAACATTTCAGGCTGATGATGCTTCATCTGAATATCGTGTGGAGGGGAGATAACCAATATAAAAGGGTAGGGGTGGGGCAGAGCAAGATCTAGCAGATGCAGATGCTAGGAATCAAACTAAAACAGAAAATGTTGAAAGCACTCAGGTTAGAAAGCATCTTATAAAAGAGAGTTAACATTTCGATTTGATCATCCTTTGTCACATTTGTTGATTTTAATTAACTTGCTTTAGGTTCTGATGATCCCATGGAATAAGTTAGTACATACAACACGGAAACAGGCCATTTAGCCCATCAACTTTTGCTTCCTCAAAAGTACACTGATAAGATTCCATTCAACCACTTCCTGTGCTTATAAGTTCTACACATTAACCTCCTTCAGGGTAAAAAAAAAAATCTGTATTTCCTACTTGCATCATGCAAAAAATCTGCATGATGGGGCAGATGGGTTTCTTCCAAATGCTTCAGTTTCCTTTCACATCTTAAATATGTGCAGGTAAGTCAATTGGCTACTGTAGTGTAGAGAGGAATACAAGGAGACATACAAGAAAGGATCCAATGAAGGGAAAAAAGTGGGGAACTAGAAGTGAGCTGTATGCTCGGGAACTAGTGTACATTTATTGAGGTAAAGGGAAAGGTTCAGGTGTAGGTATAGCAAAAAGGAATAAAGGCATTTGTTTTCCCTCCACCTCCTCTCCCTCCAAGTCCAGGTTGCAGCGAGTGGTCCACTCAGCACAGAAGATCATTAGCTGTCAGTTAACAACATCAAAAGCCCTGTTCATTGCCAGAGTGAAGAAAAGCTGGTGCTGACTCCACCCATCCTAGCAGTTACCTATTCACCAAATTTCTATCAGGGAGACGCTACAGGTCCGTTACCACCAGGACTACACGTCATCTCCAAAGCTTCTTTCCTTGAGCTATCAAGGTCACAACAAAACTCACTCAGGTGTAATACCCTAAAGGCTGATTTAAACTTGTGTGTCAAATGTACGCCGTAGCCTAACGTGCACCTCTCCCAAAATGTAACTATATGTTGCAGCGACACAGATCGAAACAACTGTGATTGGTCCACTTGGTAGCATCGCATTTCCTCCTACACTGCAATAGCTTGCCATTGGGCAACTGAAAGGCAGGGAAGGAACTCTGGCTGCAATGCTTTCCATAAAGCTTTACAGACCTCTGAAATTATGGAGGACCCTGTGCTTGACACCAGTTTGTAGCTAGCTGCTTATGCCTGTTGACTTCCACCTGAAGCTAAAACTCGAATGGTGATTGCCAGTCTCTGAGTATACTGCGTGTACACTGATGCAAAATAAATGGTTGGAAATGATGAACCAAATCGTCAAATCTACCCGCCGACATCCGAAAATATTTGAAATGCATTTCCTCGACCATGTCTCTCAGTGGCCGGACAAGCACAGAAAATTCACCTCCTTCAGTTTCAGTCGCCATTGTTTGAAGTTTGAGTTTCTTCGTGTTACATTTCAACACGAAGAAACTCAACACAGTGGCATAGGAACCCCACCGCCAACTAGCGTTTTGGCGGTGAATTGTAGAACGACGCAGACACACCAACGCGCAAGTATAAATGCTCACAACGGCGTAGCCCACTTGTGTAGGCTACGGCGTAAGCTAGTACACACAAGTATAAATCAGCCTTAACTGTCCCTGCACAACATCCAGTAAATGGTCCTTCCTGCTCTCCCTGTTCTGTTGATAACTATTGAGTTTGTACAGATCTTCACATTTATTTGTTTGATTATCAACATTTGCACATGTGGCCATTCTGGTAATTGTTGATTGCTCTTGGCTATTCGCACTATTGTCTTGTAAATTGCTGTTTTATTGTGTTGTCTGTGATGGCATTGTCCTAGTTACACTCAAAACACGCTGGAGGAACTCAGCAGGTCGGGCAGCATCCGTGGAAACGATCAGTCAACATTTCGGGCCGAAACCCTTCATCAGGACTGAAGAGGGAAGAGGCAGAGGGGGATAGTCCTAACGAAGGGTTCCGGCCCAAAACATTGACTGATCGTTTCCACGAATGCCACCCGACCTGCTGAGTTCCTCCAGCTTGTTGAGTGCTGCTTTGAACCCAGCATCTGCAGAGTATTTTGTGTTATTGTCCTAGTTTATGCTTGGCACAAAACCACAATCAATTCTGGTATGTTTCATATTCTAACAATAAAGTGATTCTGATTCCGATTCTGATTCCGATGCAATCTAGTACCTTGTTTCCAGAAATAGAAACAGCCCATCAACAGTGATAAACACAAGAGATGCTGCAGATACTGGAAATCTTGAGCAACATACATAAACTGCTGGAAGAACTCCACGTCAGCGAATGAAACATGTTTTATGAATGTCCAATGCCAGTCAGGTCAGGCAACATCTATGAAGGGGAATAAAGAGTCAATGTTTCAGACGAAGATTCTTCATGAGGACTGGAAAGGAATGGGGAAGAAGCCAGAAGGAGTCTGGGGAATGGGAAATAGTACAAGCTGGCAAGTGATAGGAGGGACCAGGTGAGGGGGGAGGGATGAAGTAAAAAACTGGGAGGAAGTAGTTGAAAGAGGCGATACCTTTGAGGTCCATGTCATGCATTTTGTTGATAATGGTCTGAAGGCACAGATCTCCACTTAACCGGTATTTTTCATAACCCTAGGATTTGCCAGTATAGTCCATTTGAGATATAGTTACATCTGATGTAAGAAATGAATAGCCACTTTACTCCAATGAAGGAGCAATGTAATAATGACCATATCATCTTATTCAGATCTATTGGTTAAGGGATTAATGTAGGCCAGGACCATTGTTCTATGTGATGTGAAATGGGGAGGAGGCCTTAATGCATTATCTGAACTAAGACAGCAGCAGACTCCTTCAGTGCTGCACTGAAATGATAATCTGGATTACCTCTTGGGTTCTCAGTTTGTGTTGCTTAGGACATACTGGTCAGGAGAAAGAGTTCTTGTATTTCTTTCCCTACAACAAATACAGCTGCTACAAGAGAAAAAGTTCTGGCCAAGGATTGTGGCAGTGAATAATGTTGCACTAAGTGTTCTCAATAGTCTTCGCAATGTATTTTGGAGCAGAGAACTGGACCAGAGGGTAACCTCAGCAGTGAGGATCCTTGTTCTCACTGCACTAATTTGGCTGATTTTAGCAAATGCATCTGCATGCTACTACTTCAGATGTCTGTAGACCTGCGATTTGCATATTTCTAGGTTTCTTGATTTAAAGCTCTACACACATTGGTTTGTGAATACTAATCTCAAGCTCTTGTACAAAACAAAAATCAATAGAAACTGAGATAAAACCCATTAAATATTACAGAACATGGCCACCATTCTATTTTCTATGTCAGTGAATCAAACCGGCTTTATCAATGCCCATTGCTGGACTTGGCTTGTTCAGGCAATATAATTCCACTGAGTTCCAAAAGAAACACATGCAGGTGTTAAGGGGACAGCAGTTAATGCACTTATCTCACTGCTTGTGGTCAGGATCTGTCATGCTTCCAATGCAATCTGGTTTTCAAATGATAATAAAATGCCAAAATAACTCTTGTGAAATGAAGCAGTGTAGACTCCAGCACACCTGCTTCCTCAAGTAGCCTGAAGAACTGTGTCACAAATGAAGCCTGATTGCTCCAATATATACAAAAAGAGCAACAGTTGCTTCAGGTTTGAGCTAAGAGGCATTCTCCTTGCCAACAGCACAGCAAAGTACTGAGCTCAGTTTCAGTGCTAGACCAATTGTTCATGGGAGCCAAGAGTAAGCAGGCAGCACTTAGCCAAGGCTTCTTCAGCAGCATCCCCATCTCCACAATCTCACAACTTACAACATATACAAGAACTTTTGCAACAGATGTATGGGAGCGTGCCAACTCCAACTGTGCAAATCACATAACACCATAACTTGGAATTATATTACTGGGTCAGTCATATGGAACAAAAACAGACCCCTTGAAGGCATGGATAGAACAGATGTAGGGAGAATGTTTCCATTACCAGCAGAGTTTAAGATCAGAGGGCAGAGCTCAAAATAATAGGACACCCATTTAAAACTGAGATAAGGAGGAACTTCTTCAGCCAGAGGGTGGTGAATCGGTGGAATTCATTGCTACAGAGGGCTGTGGAAGCCAAAATATTGGGCGTATTTAAGGCAGAGATTGATAGATTCTTGTTGGCACAGAGTTAAGGGTTATGAGCAGAAATCAAGAGAATGGGTTTGAAAAATATAAACCATGATTGAATGGTGGAGTAGATTCGATGGACAGAATGGCCTAATTCTACTCCTCTTTCTTATGGTCTTTGGCCCATTAAATGCATGGTGCCCACTGTACTTACTGTTTCTATACCAGATCCATTTACTCACATTTGACGTGTCATTTTCTATCACTTGGCATTTCAAGCTCATGTCTACAACACGCTGGAGGAACTCAGCAGGTCGGGCAGATCCTGACGAAGGGTTCCGGCCCGAAACGTCGACCGATTTTTTCCACGGATGCTGCCCGACCTGCTGAGTACCTCCAGAGTGTTGTGAGTGTTGCTTTGACCCCAGCATCTGCAGATTATTTTGTGTTTAAGATCATGTCTAAACACTTCTCCACTGTTCTGAGAGTCTCTGTCTTCATCACTTCCTCAGGCAGTATATTCCAAATTCCAACCACTCTATGGTGTTAAAAAAAATTCAGTTTCCGATCCCTTCTAAATCTTCTTCTAATAACCTCTATGTCCATTTCTTTCAGACATCCCCACCTTGGTGATAAAGATTCCTACTAGATCTATCCCCTCATATCTTTGTATACCATTACCTTTTGAAATGCAGTTATTACAACTTGCACAACTAGCTATCTGGAAGCAACCCCCGGGACATTAATTAAGGGGAATTTAATGAACATTTTCCCTAAAACACTGAAGAGTTCTAACAATGCTATGGTGCTATTTCACAGAAGACTAGGAGTTCAACCCTGGATGGCCAGTGACAAATACATTAGATGTGAGACACCAGTAACAACTATTATGCCGCCAGTATTTTAATGGAACGCCAGTATAGTTTACAAAAATAAGAACACTAGAAAATGAAGGCCACCTAGTTCCTACACTGGTCCAACACGCAATGAATTCAAGATTCATCATCCAGCTCTGCACCTGCTCTGGCTCAATCCCCATATGAGGTCAAGTGCCTGAGGAATCTTTGAACTTTCAGTTTTAGTCCAAGTACAAGTACAAGTCGACCATTTCACTGAAGTTATCACAGAGTGGCAGCTGCCTGGAATGCATTGCCAGCATTGGTGGTGGAAGTAGATGGAACAGCATTCAAAACTGGCATAGGAACATGCAGGGAATGGAGGGATAGAGATAATGTAAGGGCAGAAGGGATGAATTTAACTTGGCATCACAGTCAACAAAGGCATTGCGGGCCAAAAGCCTTTTCCTGTGCGTACTCTTCAATGCTTCATCTGTGCCTTGAATGAAAAAGCCCATTTGAGATTGTTCTGGGCAGCGTACACCAAGCCTGTCTAGCCCTAGAAGAATTCTGTACAGTTTAATGAAATTGCCTCCTGATCTCTGAAACTCAGTCTGTTTAACCTCCGTCCACAAGACAACACTATCATCTTATCCTTTAGACAATGCAATAACATGACAAAGCGCAATATCCAATATTGGACAAGTGTGCTTTTCAACTACAGTAACATAAAGAGTGAGAGGAAAAAGGATTAGTTATTCTGTCGCCAACACCAGTAGAAATGCATACCTAGGCCTTATTCTTATTAAAGGTGGGAGGAAAGATCAGAGTAGTGGAAAGACTACAGATTAGAAGGGAAACTGGAACAATTTGAGATGGAGGTGTAATGGGGTAGATCATAAATGTCTGGTCCAGATTAACATTGGGACCATCAAAAGATATTATCTGTTCATGGGGCTAAAGAGAGAAGTGGGGTGAAGAAGTTAGACCAGATGCACATGGCGGCCGGTGGTGTAATGACACCTGCACCGGACTTCGAGATGAGTAGTCCCAATTTCGAATCCGGGTGGCTCCTTGCACACTTTCCATCCTTGCTGGGTCGAGCTAGCAACTCAGCCTTGTTAAAAAAAGACAGACAAAGGCTAAAGAAACGGCAAGTTTGCCACCCAATGCACAGAGAGGACAACAAATTTGGATTGGTGACTACTCAAATTCTCCATCCCACTTTTTTTTGAAACAAGGCAAGTGAATTGTAAAGATAATGTTTCTGTGACATTGAATTTTCCTAGATAAATATTAGCCAGGTCAGAACCCAACAAGTCTACTGCTATCTGCTGTTTAGAAATGAGTCAAATCAGCAAGGAATAGGGTTCAAATGTTTGGAATAGCTTTCTGTCACAAGTAGACACCACACTGTTTGCATATTAGTACAGAAGTGCATACCCTGCCATAATAGACTGGTGCTGTCAATGTGCAAACTGTATGTGTGGAGCTTGCACATTCTCCCTGGAACTGCATGGAGAATACCTCTGGCTATTCTGGGTTCCTCCACATCCTAAACATGTGTGGGCTTGTAGATTAACCAGCCACCTTAAATTGGTCTGAGTGCCTAGGTGAGTGGTAGAATCTGATGAAAGCTGATGAGAATGAGGGGAGTTATTTCTTTAAAAATGAGATTAATACAGGATTACTTTCAATTGGTGATTGATGATCAGTAGTAGGGACTCAGTGGGCAAAGGACCTATTTCTGAGCTCTATCTGACTCTCTATATCTTTATCAAATAGCAGAGCCTGGAGTGATACTTCAAATCTGCCATTATATGGTGAGCTGGCTGGAAACAGGCTAAAGTACTCCTTGGGAATCCTTCTGAGTGTATTTTCCCACTAATATATGTGCTGCTAGTTTCTTAGCCTAGTTGTCATTCACCTTAAAATGAAATATATGTTCAATCCAACAAACACTAATCCTGTTGCTGCTTGGGAAGACAAAACCATTGTACCAATGAGTAAATTCACTTTTTTTTTTACAAAACATTCTTCAAACAACATCATAAAATATTACTTAAACTGTAACAGCAACTCTTAGCATGTTTGAAAGGTCAGATTAATTTTACACTGATATAAAAAGCATGTTTCATTTTTAATGAGTTTATTACATACCCATCTTACGTCAAAGTACAGCACTATAGTGGTACAGTAGACCAACATTTACGATATACTCATGACCAGCATCCAAGATGCCCCCCTATAAAGCTGACCTTAGTGGAACAGTTTAAGCAGAAGTATCCAGAATCTATTTGCCACGTAAGATTCAACAATGTCTGATTAGTACTGCATCCTCAGCAGTAGTTCTGTCAACACAGTGCCAAACTCACTGATTAGTTTCTTAACAACAAAGCACTTGTGGTACTGGTGACTCAAATGAAACAAGATGGCCCACGCAGAACAAATGACTAGACTGAGAAGACAGTGCAGAACACTCAGTATATTTTTCCACCATAAAAGAAATTTAAACAAAAATATCTGCATCATTAAGTACACATCTCAAAATGATCAAATTAGTATGCTCATTTCTCTAAGTGCAGAGAAACACAAACGTATTTCAATGGTGACACATCAGAACAACTAAGAATTTTCAGACACGGACAACATGATAGATATTTTATGTTCTAAATCCGGTGTATTCGTTTTCCAATGCAGTAACAGTGACGGCATAAAAGAGAACAAAATGTAGCTCAACGAATTGATTTGCTGAGTTAACCCTTTCCCCTTCTTTACTCTGGAGCTCTGAATCTCAAACTTGCTGTTGTGCAATTAGCTGATCCTCGCAGCAAATAACGCTAGAGATGTTGCATGGTGCTCAGTAACTACCCCACTCCAGAATTGAGGGACGAGGGGAGAATGCCCTAATTTGCAACCAAACATATGCTTTCTAAAAGACACTTGGATAGGCTCACTGAGCTATGCAAACTCTTACTTGGGGTCCAGCATGGAGAACAAAAAGAGAGAGACTTCATACCTCTCTAAGCACAATGAATGTTTAATTACATTAAAGACAGATCATCAATGACCACTACATAACTAATAAAAACAGACTTAATTATATTGTCATCAGCAAGCATTGCAATCAGCTTTTTAAACATGCTGAACGTACTTGAAACAAGAATTCAGGCTCAAAATGCATAACTAGCAAGAAAAGTGAAGATAAATTGTCTCAATGCACAGCACACCAGCATACAATTCAAGGATAAAACTTTCAGATGCATATGTAAGCTCTTTGCACTAAGTGACATTCAAAAGCTTTCTCAGTCATCACTGTACAAAGCAATTTTAAAACGTCCAAAAAATGACTGCATGAATGAAAAGCTCCAGAATGAGACCATAAGGCATATTAAACTACTTCCAACCAATCAATCTACTGCAGAACATTTTAAGTCATTCACAAAATACTTACCCAAAGTCCATGGTGGTTCTCATCAACTGCACAAATGGGTTTCATTTTAGGCAAACACTAACAACAGTGCCTACACATTAGAACAACCTCTCCCCCTTAGGTCCACTAATGCCCAGATGAGTCGGCGAAGCAGTCTTGATGTTCATTGTATGCTGACTCACTAACCACAGCTTCCTTTAGTTACATTTTCTAAATTCCTCTATATGACTGGTCAATTTCTCAGGGTCATGGTATCTGGAGTACTTCAATTCCTGGAAGAGGAATCTTGACTGATACTCTGAGTGGGAAGAGAACTCTTTAGTCATATAAACGATCCACCCACTGCCACCCAACCAAGATGATACCTGTTGGGGGGAATACCCAAAGAAATAATGAACTATATTGTCCTTATACAGAAGTACAAAGACAGCTTATAAAAGCAAAAAATATAACATCCTTTTGCTTTTGATTGTGACATTAATGTATCACAGACTAAGAACCAACCATGATATTCTGCAACATATTTTTAGCAACCATTTTCCAGAGAAATACAGAATTTTGCAATTATTTCTGCAGGCTTCCTTTAAAAAACAGCTTCAGTTTAAAATATGTTCTGTATATGTATTTAATACCAATACACACTGCATTTAATAAAAACATCTCTGTACAAATTGCTGAAGAATGAAGAGCATTTTTCAACAGAGCTCTGTAAGCGAGTTTGGGCACATTCTCAAAACAAAGTATATTGACAAGAAGGCAAGTATTTTTCTGGAGTTGAAAGCATTCATCACTGTCTCAGATGAAGAAATCCTTGGTCAAGTGTAAAATCTAAATGGGATGGTTCTCACACTTACAGCATGTGCAAGTTCTTTGAAAAGAATGTACCCCAAGTCACCACTTTTACCACATTGGTAATTATGCTGATTTCTGACCATTTTGTCAGCATGGCTTGGCTATCCTAGCACTGATCTACTTAACCAGCAACTATTGTAAGTTCTCGGTGCACTGCAGAAAGTTCTACTTGTGACTTTCATTGCCTTGCAATAGTTCTCACTTAGAACCCCAACAAGGTGTAATGCATCTGCAAACACAGCCACATAGAAACACTATTGAATGAGAATTTGTCCAAGGCAGCTTGCTCTAGGTAAAGTAGCATGGACAAGGAGTCATAGCCTAGTTTTTGGGTTTTCAAGGTATAGTTTCATGCTTGATACCATGTTCCCACAGTGGCCCACCAACAGAACCCACTGAACTCTGTTCAGTAGATCCTGAGCAGTAAACTATCACAGGGCTCATCACCCACACCAGTGTTCTACAGGAGGAAACAACTGACAAGTGGCTAACAAATGTGCAACCTTGCACACTTGCTATGACTTGGGCCTGGTGATATAAGTGAGCACCTTCAGTAACATAAGCTCACCTTGAACATTTTCCTGAATATTCCCAATAAACTAAATTTTCTCAAAACAAGAAGTCATTATATTTCTGTGTGATAAAGGAGTACTGTGTTTTCTTCTTAGAACAAGTGATCTTCACAGGCATCATCATTGAAAAATACAAGATCGCTCATTTGACTTCCAAGGCCAATCTACCCAACCAAATCCCTCTTCAGACACTTTTTTCCAACCTCACCATAACCAGCAGCCACCTTTCTGTCGCCCTCTTCTTTACTGAATCCATTCAATGACTTCTTTGTGTGCGTCACTCGAGGAACACGGTGCCAATCGTAAAACCAATTCATGAAAACTCAAAACAGAACAGAATAAAAGAGCCCAGCAACAGAGCAGTTGGCTCACTGTCAAAATGCTGGAAGAACTCTGCCAGGCCAGGCAGCATCTATGGAAAAGAGTATAGTCGATGTTTCAGGCCGAGATCCTTCATCAGGACTAGGCAGCAGAGATCACAGAGAAGGAGCAGTAACAGAGGATTTCACTGAACTCCCGCCGAAGGGAAGATTTGAACTTTTTCAGGGAAGGCATCCCTGGAAGAGAGTTGTAGTGCAGTAGTCCAATTACAAACAAGAGAAAATCAGTCCTGATGAAAGGTCTCATCCCGAAACATCGGCTATACTCTTTTCCATCGATACTGCTTGGCCTGCTGAGTTTCTCCAGTATTTTGTGTGTGTTGCTTAGATTTCCAGCATCTGCAGATTTTCTCTTGTTTGTGATTTGGCTCACCATGTCTACACCAACCAAGATCGTGAGCCATATCCCTCCATACCTGGCTAATGTGTCTTCTAAATGCCTTTTCCTAACATATCTGTTCCTTCCTTTCTCCTGGCAGCATGTTCCAGGCATCTATCACTCTGTAAAAAAAAAACACTTTTTGCACAGATCTTCTTCCAGTCAGCAAAGGTTTAAGGCGAGAAGTTTTCCTCTTCTCGCCTTAAATATATGCCTTCCAGTATTTGATATTTTCCATGGTGGTGAAGAAGACTGAGCATCTACCCTTTCTACATCTCTCATACTATCAGGTCACCCTTCAGCTTTTGATGCTCCAGAGAAAACAATTCAAGTTTGCCCAATCTTTCCTGATAGTTAAAGCATTTCAATCCAAACCATATCCCAGTGAACTCCTCCTGCATTTTCTCCAAATCTCCACATTGTTTAATTCCTGGTCTGTGCTAAATTCCTGACAGTGACTGAGGGAGAAATTGAAATTGGTCACTGATCCATATTCTTGTGAGTTTCAGTGGAAATCAAGCAAATATGAATGTAGCCATGGATGAGCCAAACAAAGTTCTTTATTTCTTTTGGATAGCTGGAGGAACTCAGCAGGTCAGCAAGCATCTGCAGAGGGGAATGGACAGTCAACGTTTTCGATTCAGACCAAACATCAGAGAGCAATAGAATAGCACAGCACAGCACAGAAACAGGCCCTTCAACCCAAATGGTCCATGCCAACCACAACATCCTCCCTGCTAGTCCCAGTTGCCCATGATTCTCATAATTCTCCAAGCTGCTCCCATGAATGTACTTGTCCAAATATCTCTTAGATGTTGCAACTAGATTGCCTCAAACACTTCTGGCAGCTTACTCCAGGTACTCAATATCCTCTGTGTAAAGAAGTTACCTCTAGGTCTCTTTTAAATCTCTCCCTTCATAACCTCTATATGTGCAATCTTGCTTTGGACTCTTTAACCCTAGGGAAAAAGCTTCATCTCTTTTCTAAAGGGCCATCCTGGTATGCTGAGGCTGTGCCCTCTGGTCTTAGACTCTACATAAATAATGAATATCAGACATTTCATCACTGACCCTGGAGTACCACAGAAGTCACAGACCAGCAGTCGGAGAATCGAACTTCCTTCATCCTCTGCTTCCTGTCATTCACCCAATTTTGAATCCACCTGGCTAGCTCCTACTGATTCCCTTGTAACCTAACCTTCAAGATCAGCCTGCCATTCAGGACCTTGTCAATGTCCCTAGTAAAATCCATACAGACAGCACCCCCTGCCCTTCCTTCATTCATCCCCTAAGTTACTTCTTCAAAAAACTCCAAAAGGTCTGTCAGATATGACCTCACACTCAAAAATCATGCTGACTATTCTTTTTCAAGCATTGACCATTCAAATGATGGTAAGCGTTGTACCTCAGAATTCCTTTCAGTAACTTCCCTACAACTGAAGTCAGGCTCACCAACCTGTTGCTCCCTGATCTTTCCTTGCTACCCTTCTTGGACAATTAAATAACATTTGCTACTTTCCAGTCTTCTACTTTCCAGGTCTGTTTTTGAGCTGCATTACTCTATGACTCTGGCATTTGGTCAACCCGAAACATCAACAGTCCATTCCCCACCCTCCCTCCCTACAGATGCCGCCTGATTCCTGACTTTCTCCAACTGCTTTTTGCTTCATCTTTCTTTTCACCATGTTGATGCTTGTTGGCTCCGTGTGGAGTTAAATTTCTTTTCTTGCTCATCAACTGTGAGCCGTTTGACTGTCGTTGGTGAACCAATGCTTCACCTCAAAGCCCTTTTCCCTTGTAATAATCTCCTTGTCGGAGTAAACACTGCACTGCCATCACTATAAGGTCAGCTCAGCAATGGCCTTTGCACTAAAAGGAAGGGAAATTGTAATGTTTGATGCAGAGGTTTTATTAACAATGTTTGTTTTTGCACTCCCTGAACTGCCAAAAACAATCGAATACACGTCCATTATCCCCAGCTGTGATCAGGATATGCTTGCCAATTGGCAATGGGTGCAGTGTTTTACAAAGAACTAAATAAAGAATGTCTTAATTTGATTAGTTCTCATCTAGCTACTATCACAGGAAGAACTGCATTGATCCATTAAGTCATGTATACCAAACTTCCAGACCTGCCTTGACGCTGGGTCCCACTAAGTGACAGATGCTGTGCGGTCCATCATTGCCTGCTCCAGCTGGACCAAACATGGTGTCTCTCTGATGGTGTCAGTCTTGCTGGGACTCCCCATCACCACAAGGGGAAAATCTCCTCTCCACTCATGTTAGACCACATCCGGTGTTACACCAGAGCATCCCTTGTGGAATCCCAACTTGGAAGGGAGATGAGATTAAAAAGTTACACCTCAGGTGTTTCAAAGAAGTTCAATTTTGGTTCCTAAATTTATGTATAATACTCTTCATAATTTTCATTTAAAAGTCCCTGGAGAAGCTTGAAAATTAGTTAACGAAGCCATCGAAAAGCTAATATTGCTAGAGATCTGAAATAAAATAGGAAGCACAAGATGTGGATACACACAGCACATCACAGAAACCAGTCTTCCTTCCATGGACTCCGGTCCACACTTCTTGCTGCCTCAGTAAAGCAACCAACATGATCAAATACACCACTCACCCTGGGCATTTTCGCTCCCCCCTTCCAATCGGGCAAAAAATAGAAAAGAAAGCACATTCCACAAGGCTCGAGGACAGATACTATCCTGCTGTACTAAACTATTTAACAGTCTCCTAATACGATAAGGTTTTGGTTCCTAAATTTAAGTATAATACTCTACCTTGTTATGACCTTGAAACTTATGAAGTGCAGTGCCTGCAGCATTTTCTCTGTAACTCTTCATTCTATTATTGGTTTATCTTGTGCCACCTCATTGCACTGATGTATTGAAATAATCTAATAGATGGCATGCAAGGCAAGCTTTTCCACCATGCCTCAGTACAGACTTGAGTGGAGCACCAGAGGCTGTGTACAAGAAGGGCCAGAAGCACTTGTACTTTCTGAGGAGACTGAGATCCTTTGGAGTATGCAGGCCTCTCCTTCACATGTTCTGCCAGTCTGTTGAAGCCAGTACAATTTTCTACGTGGTGGTGTGCTGGGACAATGGCTTCAACATAGGCGATACCAACAGGCTCAATAAACTGATAAGAAAGGCTGGTTCTGTTATAGGAGTTAAACTGGACACACTGAAGGCTGTGGTAGAACAAAGGACCCTACAGAAAATTCTGACAATTCTGGCATATGTTTCTCACCCTCTGCATGCCACCTTGGCTGAACAGAGGAGCGCTTTTAGTAATAGAACTACGACAACTGCGCTGCTCCAAAGAGGTCTTTCTTACCCTCAGCCATTAGGCTCTATAATGAGTCAACCTATAGCCAGGGAAGTGCTGACCCCCTCCTGTGAGACTGTTTGGGGTCACTTATTCTTTATTCTTTCTACTTCTCTTCTAATATTCATATCTGTGCACTTGTAATGCTACTGTGATTTCCTTTGGGATCAATAAAGTATCTATCTATCTATCTACATGACAAGAATAAACCAAACTACCGATTTAGAGTGCAGATGCTGGAATGTGGAGCAACGAAGGATAAATTCCCACAGATACTGGTTGACCTGCTGACCTCGCCCAATGATCACTGCTGCCGAAAATGCTGGAGCCACTCAACTGGCATCTTTGGGAAGCAAAATCGAGCTAATATTTGAGGTCTGAGATCCTGCTGTCAAAACCAATAACTGAAACACTTAGTTATTTTAACCAAATATTTAAATTTCACCAGAGGCTTTTACAGAAGTTAAGATCCATCACCCTCTCTTCTGCTGAAGCCTAGAGACAGGTTCTCTGGTCTACACTGAGGTCTTTCTAAAATAGCTAAGGTTCAGCTGACAATCAATTAGTACATAGGTAGAGCACAGGCAGCAAATCCAAGAGATTGCTGTAACTAGTTCATTAAAATAGTTCGAAGTACATATATTATCAAAGTACGTATACATTATACAACCTTGCAATCCATCTCCTTACATGTACTCACAAAACAAGAAACCCAAAGAACCCATAAAAGAAAAGCAACAAACCCAATGTGCAGATAGGGAGAGAGGGAGAGAGGGAGAGAGGGAGAGAGGGAGAGAGGGAGAGAGGGAGAGAGGGAGAGAGGGAGAGAGGGAGAGAGGGAGAGAGGGAGAGAGGGAGAGAAGAAACACATTGTGCAAACAATAAAAGCAAGCAAATCGCATTTTGAACAAAAGGGAGTCCTCAGACATGAAGCCCGGAGCAAGCCCACAGCCTCAGCACATCGAAGAGCAGATAAACATCGTGGAGCAGGGAGCAGAACTGACCCAACCCTTGCCTCTGAAACTGACATGTGCCATTTTCAATCTATCTGAAATGGTCAGTTACTTTGTACACAACCCAAATAAATAACTTGTCGGAGGGAGGAACAAGCATTGGCCAGGCTACCAATAGAATTTCTATTAGCAGCACTACACCAAGCAGTCAGCAACAATTCACTCCATTATTTATGTTGCAGTCTTCAAAAGAGAAATTCCCTCCTAAGCCCTCTCCCTATAGCCTTCCAAGCTCTTGCACTTCTAACCATTTACCATAACAGGGGCTAAATCCTGGAACAGCATTACTGGAGTACTTACACCAGCTGACCAACAGTAAAATCTTTTTTGTGTCTCTTTCCATTAGCTTGTTCTTTGGGACCTGGGCTTTACTGACACCGCAAGATATTGCCTGTCTCTATTTGGCCTGGTTTTCCCATTTGAGAGGGGAGGTTCAACTCCACCAGATGATGTAGATTTAATGGATAGAAGGCCAGCCCTCATTTCTTCATGGCCACTGTTTTCCTGCCAACGGGTGGTAATGCAGTTTTCGGCCTGCCCTGAAGATGCAGTCTAGCATGTGGAATACTTGAGATGTCCTCATGATATGGTGGACATCTCAGACACTGAAATGCACTGAGGCTTTGGTCGAAGTTCAAAGTTCAAATCTTTTATCAAAGCACATGTATGTCACCACATACAGAATTCACGAGTAGCTATGAATATTGACCATCTGGTAAACTGTGTATGTTCAAACTCCTTTTTTTGGTTGATCAATTTTCACAATACAGGTGTTAAAAGTCAATAGAAACTACAAGCTAATAACCCAACACACATAAAAGTTGCTGGTGAACGCAGCAGGCCAGGCAGCATATCTAGGAAGAGGTACAGTCGACGGTTTGGGCCGAGACCCTTCGTCAGGACTAACTGAAAGAAGAGCTAGTATAAGATTTGAAAGTGGGAAGGGGAGGGGGAAGATCTGAAATGATAGGAGAAGACAGGAGGGAGAGGGATGGAGCCAAGAGCTGGACAGTTGATTGGCCAAAGGGATATGAGAGGATCATGGGACAGGAGGCCTAGGAAGAAAGAAAAGGGGGGGGGGAACCCAGATGTATGCCATGCATCCTTTGAATACATACATCCTCATCTTGTCTTCGTATGTCAAATGACTCCTGTTACCTGCTGTGCAAAGGGAAGCTATGCTGTTCAAAGACCTTTCTTCAAGTACTTCTCTTGCCTGGGTTGACTTGCACACTATCCATAAACTATCCTTGCCTGGATATTACCTTAACGCTTGCCTTGCTGCAACTTGTACAATATCAAATCTCCAGTGCATGATGTTTAATATCGCTATCTGCCCCTTCTGTGTAGTCCTTCATGGATGAGCTTACAATCTTATTAACACAGCCTCCAGTGCAATTCATACCATACCATATGTAGCTTGGGTGCTACATATGTCATTCAGGACCTACAAGAACTCTCACAAAAAAAATGCAAAACAAAATCACATGGTTCCTCAAAAACAATCTAAATTTACAATGTGAAGTATTTTCCAGTTTAGTTCTTCAATAGAAATTTAAGACACTGGAAACATTGAAATATCGGTCCCTGGGAGGATCACCTACCACTCAAGCCCCTATTCTAACCATGAACCACCTGCATTAAAGCCTCCACATTCCATAATCTGGGGATTATTTCAGTCCCTCTGGTAGTTGTGAAGCCCTTTATGTGCATCAAGTATTCAAGATTAACTCAATTGTGCAAAAAGCTATAGGCATTGTATGCAAATGAATCTTATGATAGGGATTCTAGCACAAAATGTGTTGACTCACATGCACTTTGACATGCATTTCAAAATGGAGATCAATACATAACCCTCAACGGAAGGAGAGAAGCAAATCTCAAGGCAAGCTGCACACAAGCAAAACAAAACACTGCAGTTCTAACATAGGGCCAATTATGTTATTACATACAGGTGAAGAAACAGGGTAAATGTGAGAGTATTGCAGTGGGTGAACATCAGGTCAATGGGGATCACATAAAACAAATGAGCTATGAAGAGAGAAACAGCACAGATAAAATGGAAGTGCCAAACTAGAAGACAGCCAGTTTCAGAGAATCTAACACAGATAGACTGAAAGCAAAGACTGACCTGGACAAAGTAATTTTGCAAGAGTGTCATGTGGAGATACTGAGAAATAATCCAAAGCTAGAATCTTGGAAAAGAGGCAAATTAGAAACAGACCTATCTGCTTCTTTGCAAAGTTGAAAGCATCGTTACTTGTCTGAAGCTCAACTTTCAAAGATGCACAAAGCATTATTAGTATACTTTCCAGCACAGAGCATAGAATAGTACAGCACAGTACAGGCCCTTCGGCCCACAATGTTGTGCCGACCCTCAAACCCTGCCTCCCATATAATCCCCCACCTTAAGTTCCTCCATATACCTGTCTTGTAGTCTCCTAAATTTCACTAGTGTATCTGCCTCCACCACTGACTCAGGCAGTGTATTCCACACACCAACCACTCTGAACAAAAAACCTTCCTCCAATATCCCCCTTGAAATTCTCACCCCTTACCTTAAAGCCATGTCCTCTTGTATTGAGCAGTGGTGCCCTGGGGAAGAGGTACTGGCTATCCACTCTATCTATTCCTCCCAATATTTTGTATACCTCTATCTTGTCTCCTCTCATCCTCCTTCTCTCCAAGGAGTAAAGCCTTAGCTCCCTTAATCTCTGATCATAATCCATACTCTCTAAACCAGGCAGCATCGTGGTAAATCTCCTCTCTACCTTTTCCAATGTTTCCACATCCTTCCTATAGTGAGGCGACCAGAACTGGACACAGTACTCCAAATGTGGCCTAACCAGAGTTTTATAGAGCTGCATCATTACCTCACAACTCTTAAACTCTATCCCTCGACTTATGAAAGCTAACACCCCATAAGCTTTCTTAACTACCCTATCTACCTGTGAGGCAACTTTCAAGGATCTGTGGACATGTACCCTGAGATCCCTCTGCTCCTCCACACTACAAAGTATCCTGCCATTTACTTTGTACTCTGCCTTGGAGTTTGTCCTTCCAAAGTGTACCACCTCACACTTCTCCAGGTTGAACTCCATCTGCCACTTCTCAGCCCACTTCTGCATCCTATCAATGTCTCTCTGCAATCTTTGACAATCCTCTACACTATCTACAACACCACAAACCTTTGTGTCCTCTGCAAACTTGCCAACCACCCTTCTACCCCCACATCCAGGTCGTTAATAAAAATCACGAAAAGTAGAGGTCCCAGAACAGATCCTTGTGGGACACCACCAGTCACAACCCTCCAATCCGAATGTACTCCCTCCACCATGAAACCTCTGCCTTCTGCAGGCAAGCCAATTCTGAATCCACCTGGCCAAACTTCCCTGGATCTCATGCCTTCTGACTTTCTGAATAAGCCTACCGTGTGGAACCTTGTCAAATGCCTTACTAAAATCCATATAGATCACATCCACTGCACTACCCTCATCTATATGCCTGGTCACCTCCTCAAAGAACTCTATCAGGCTTGTTAGACACGATCTGCCCTTCACAAAGCCATGCTGACTATCCCTGATCAGACCATAATTCTCTAAATGCCTATAGATCCTATCTCTAAGAATCTTTTCCAACAGCTTTCCCACCACAGACGTAAGGCTCACTGGTCTTTAATTACCCGGACTATCCCTAATACCTTTTTTGAACAAGGGGACAACATTGGCCTCCCACCAATCCTCCGGTACTATTCCCGTAGACAACGAGGACATAAAGATCCTAGCCAGAGGCTCAGCAATCTCTTCTCTCGCCTCGTGGAGCAGCCTGGGGAATATTCTGTCAGGCCCCGCGAACTTATCTGTCCTAATGTATTCTAATAACTCCAACACCTCCTCTCCCTTAATATCAACATGCTCCAGAACATCAACCTCACTCATATTGTCCTCACCATCATCAAGTTCCCTCTCATTGGTGAATACCGAAGAGAAGTATTCATTGAGGACCTCGCTCACTTCCACAGCCTCCAGGCACGTCTTCCCACCTTTATCTCTAATCTTTCCTACCTTCACTCCTGTCATCCTTTTGTTCTTCACATAATTGAAGAATGCCTTGGGGTTTTCCTTTACCCTACTCGCCAAGGCCTTCTCATGCCCCCTTCTTGCTTTTCTCAGCCCCTTCTTAAGCTCCTTTCTTGCTTCCCTATATTCCTCAATAGACCCATCTGATCCTTGCTTCCTAAACCTCATGTATGCTGCCTTCTTCCACCTGACTAGATTTTCCACCTCACTTGTCACCCATGGTTCCTTCACCCAACCATTCCTTATCTTCCTCACCGGGACAAATTTATCCCTAACATCCTGCAAGAGATCAAGTGATCCCTAAACATCAACCACATGTCCATAGTACATTTCCCTGCAAAACCATCATCCCAATTCACACCTGCAAGTTCTAGCCTTATAGCCTCATAATTTGCCCTTCCCCAATTAAAAATGTTCCTGTCCTCTCTGATTCTATCCTTTTCCATGATAATGCTAAAGGCCAGGGAGCAGTGGTCACTGTCCCCCAGATGCTCACTGAGAGCTCTGTGACCTGACCCGGTTAGTTACCTAATACTAGATCTAGTATGGCATTCTCCCTAGTCGGCCTGTCAACATACTGTGACAGGAATCCATTCTGGACACACTTAACAAACTCTGCCCCGTCTAAACCCTTGGAACTAATCAGGTGTCAATCAATATTAGGGAAGTTAAAGTCACCCATGATAACAACCCTGTTATTTTTGCACCTTTCCAAAATCTGCCTCCCAATCTGCTCCTCGATATCTCTGCTGCTACCAGGGGGCCCATAGAATACTCCCAATAGAGTAACTGCTCCCTTCCTGTTCCTGACTTCCACCCATACTGACCCAAAATGTCTGTTGAGTTTTACATAACGTTGGTTCTTGTGTGTATTCACAATAGCTTGCTCTCAAGATTAGCTCCATTCCCAAGAGAAGTTTTTTTTAGAGATGGGTTTGCCTTCTTTTGATATTTCTTCTGTAGTAAGCCAATTGATTACTGTTAGAATGGTGGGTCATAAAAAGAGCTTTTGGCACATTGGCTTTCATAATTTAGAGTATTGAGTACAGAAGCTGGGATGTTATGTTGAAGTTGTATAAGACTTTGATGAAATCAAATTGTGTGCAATTCTGTCACCTACCTAGAGGAAAGATATCAATAAGCTTGAAAGAGTACAAAGAAAATTTACAAGGACGGTGCCAGGACACGAAGACCTGAGTTTTCAGGAAAGGTTGAAGAGATTAACACCCCCTCCCCTCCCCGCAGTATAGGAGAATAAAGGTAGATTTGATAGAGATATACAAAATTATGAGGGGTTTTTCCATGGAGGTTGGGTGAAACAAGAACTAAAGGTTAAGAGTGAAAGGTGAAATATTTAAAGGGATTTCACTCAGGGTGATGAGAGTATAGAATGAGCTGCCAGTCGGCTTGAATGTAACATTTGACGGAAGCTTGGATAAGAATATGGATGGGAAGGATATGGTCCACGTGCTGCTTGATGGGACAAGGCAGTATTACAGTTTGGCAAGGAATAGATGGGCTGAGGGGCCTGATTTGGTGCAGTAGTGCTCCCAGTCTCTATGACTCGAAGAGCAGGGTGAGCTGCTTCAATGACAATCAATCAGTAACACAAACGTTTACTATAAAGTGCTTCTAGAGGTTGGTTATGGCTAGAGTCAATTCCTGCCAAAGCAAGGACATGGACCTACAGCAATTTGCCTACTGTTACAATAGGTCTATAGCAGATACAACTTCACTGGTTCTCTACTCTGCTTTGGAGCACATAGACAATGGCAAAGTGGCTGCGCAGGTTGATGGGGTGGTAAAGAAGTTGCATGACACACTTACCTTTAGTAACCAAGGTAGGATGGAGATACTTCCGTTGTCCAATCACAGATGTGGATTTTATCACTGGGAAAGCTCCTACTCCTGTATCAGTGGCTACAAGTTGCTAACATTTTACTGAGTGCAGCTATCATTTATCTTGAACTTCAAAATCTTCAATCTTACAGTACTCTTGACACTTGCAAACCTCTCGAACATGCATGTACCTCAGCCTGCATGCACAAAAATGCCACTTCTCTGATTTTGGTACATTTTGCAACCCTCATCCTTTTGATCATTATTTAGTAACACTTCTAGCTGTCTCACTCTAGAATTTGCCCTTTCAATTTGATATACATGCCAGATCTTCAGGAAGACACTTTCTATTACAGGTTACATCATCTTTTTTTTACTAATTGATGTCAAGTTTTAAGGTATATACTGTCTGACTGATTTAAAAGGTTATCTATCTGATCTTCTCAATGAGCTGTTAACATGAATGAGCAGATAATCCTGTTTCATTGTCTAACTGATTGTGACCTTTCGTGCACAGTGCCATTCTCATCCATCGTTGAACCCACTACATCAATTTCATCATCCATCTTTAAATCCCTCCCTTCTATTCTATTCACCTACGTACTCAAAAACATCCACAAAGACGATGCCCTTTCTTCACCTTCTCTTTTACTATACCTAAATTATTACGACACTTTTCTGACTAAATATTGGGAAGATTGTATTTTTTTCTTGACAAACTCCTTTCCTAGTTACTCACTCCCATCACACTGGGGTGAAATTCCATTCCAGGGATGAACCCAAAAATCCATACTGATTGTTCTAGAACTAAGAGAGTGCAACAGAGTAAGGAGATGATGTCTGTAAACATTTTTGAGACCTGGGTGCCATAATTAAAGCTAGAATTTGTTGTCCATCCATGAAACTGATGTTTTTATTAAACACAAGTCTTGCTCATAGACGATAGAGACTGCAGACACTGGAATCTGAAACTAAACTAAAACAGAACACTGGAAGTACTCAGTGGATCAAGTAACATTCACGGAAGCAAAAAGTGTTTGTTGTTATTTCAAGTCAAGACATTGAATCAGGACTGAGAAGAGGAGAAAAGGTAGCCATTTAGCAGTACAAGGGAGGGCTGCAACAGAGGCTGGTAAATGGTAAGTGGAACCAGATGGGAAGAGATGATGGGCAAAGTGAACAAAGAGAAAAAAGCTAGGTGCACAGGTGAGTGCATGTGGGAGGAAAACATCAGGAGTGTGGGTTATATGAAATTGGAAAATTCAATATCCATACCCTTGGGTTGTAAGCTACCCAAAGGAAATATGAGATGTAATTCTTCCAGTTTATGTTTGGCCTCTATATAGCAGTGGAGAAGGCTGAGAGCAAACAGACTGGTGTGGAAGTGGGAAGGAGGGTTAAAATGCAGATGCATGTCAAAGAATCCACAGTACTGCTTCAGTAAATATAACAGGACAGCAGGTATCCTGCCCACTATCTGGTCAATTGCAATTGCAATTCATAGACTCACATTGTTTGCAAATTGGCTGCTGCAGTTTGTATGTTATAACAATGATTGCACTTCACTGGCAGATTCTTTGGGATATTGGTACCACAGAAATACAAGTTGCTTGTTCTATCCTTACTTAGAAGGTAGCTACTACAATATAAAATATATCTAAGAATGTGACATACTATATAACGTATACAAAATAAATCCAAAGATCCTTAGAACATGTAGGACAGGACTCATGAAGTCTGTGCTGACCATGACAGCAATTTAAACCAGTCCCATCTGTGTGCACATGGCCAATATTCCTTGATCCCCTGCATGCCACAGTAGCGCACAGGTTGGCACAACACTATTATAGCTTGGGGCGTTCTGGAGTTTGGAAGGGCCTGTTCCATGCAGTATTTAAGTAAAATGTTCACATGCCTGTCTAAGTGCCTCGTAAATGTTGCTATCGTACCTGCTTCTACCACCATCCCCGGCAGTGCAGTCCAGACACCTCCCACTCTGTACAAAAGAACCCTGCTTCCCAGTGGCACGGTAGCGCAGTGGTTAGCACAACACTTTATACTACAGGCGACCTGGGTTCAATTCCTGCCGCTGCCTGTAAAGAGTTTGTCCGTTCTCCCCGTGACCACATGGGTTTCATCGGGGTGCTCCGGTTTCCTCCAAAGATTGGTAGGTTAATTGGACATTGCTAATTGTCCCATGACTAGGCTCAGATTAAATTGGGGGATTGCTGGGTGACATGGCTCAAAGGGCTGGAAGAGCCTATTCCAAAGCGCATCTCAATAAATAATAAATCTCTTAAACTTTCCTCCTTTGCTTCTCATATCTTTCTGTGATATAATTATTCTCATGCGCCTTGATTGAAAATACCTATATTACACACAGAAAAACAAATAACTATTGAATGGAGGCCAGTGACTTTCAGTAAAGGTTACAGTAATTTTACTGGAACTATCCATTTAAAGACTGAATTCAAATTTTAGTCATCGGTATTTTGGCAAATTTGGTTATTACTCATACCTGTCAACCAAGCCTCCGATTTGAAAAGAAAAATATTTTTTAAAAGTCTGTTTCAATTTCAAAAGTAAAACCTCAGTGCCCGCAGAACATCTGCCACCGAATGAGGTGCGTTGGGGTATGCTGCCTGCTGCCATTACTTAATTAGTATTCACATAGGCAACACAACAGCCAAACGTCAAGGGCTACTTTCCGAGCAAGTTATATGTCTAAGTAATGAAAATCCACCTGAAGAGTGCAGTCTAGAATTTACTGGCTCAGCACAATCCTGATTTTAAAAAAAAGAAAATAAATGGCCATTTTCCCATTAAGATCACCGGTTATGTGGAACTACTTTAAATGTGATTACTGCATTAGAAAGATACCTTTATCAAAGGAAGGTCCACAGAAATCAATATATATCTTCCTGTCTAGCCCTCTACAAAATTGGAATAATAATCAGGTGCACTACTTTTAACAGAATTAAAGACCTACCTATGCATTAAGCCCTTCCTTCCCTCATTATTCTTTCAGGACCCGGACGTGGTCTACAAAAGTGACATCTCCAGTTGTCCTTTATCTTGGTCTGCAGAGAAAATAAAACTTGAATTTAATGCACCATCTGAATGTATTGCAAATTGGATGATGAACTCTCACTCTCATTTTGAGTCATAGAGTGTGGCTATAACAATCCTTGAGCCCATCTGTAGCACAGCTGCGAGTGAGAGGTGGTACCACGTGTTGTTGGCCAACATGCCATGTCTGTCTAGAGAACATAGGCATATTCTTGTACAATTCTGGCGTAGCAATTGCATTCCTTAACTGAGTGCTTGGCATGACCTAGTCACTGAAAGTACTGAAGGCTGGTATAGATTATACAGTATTCAAGAGATGAATCAAATATCTATGGAGATCAGGCAGGAAAGTAGAATCAATGCTAAGATTAGGTTAACCATTTCTTTTTGAATAATTTAGGAAGTTTGATATGCCATTTGTTATATTCTCATAGAAACCTTTGCAGACCAAGTGCATTACAATCTGTATGAATGATTGAGCTTTAGCAGAACATTGGTTCAACTTAACACTATAAAAGTTCAAAGCAATGTTAATTGGGGTAGTGAAGAGTTAGAAAGAGTTCTTGTGCAAGCAGCATCTGATACACGGTATACTGTAATGTATAACAAAACATATGCAGCATTTTACATCTTTAACATAACTCTGCTTCTATTCCTGTACTATAATGTGACAATAAACTTCTTATGGGTAATCAATTCCTAGGCTGTAGATTGGTTGCACCTTTCTGTAAAAAGACTTTATTAAATTATAAAGCTGTAATTATTGAAATTTCTTCAAATGAACCAGTTTTTTTTAAAAAGATTGTATTAACCACATTTTACTCACAATTGTCCCAATCATCTAAAGTTAAGCAAACTCACTTTTCAAGAACTGAATATGTACCTTCAACCAAAACACACTCGCCTTAAAATTTCACTGTGTCAGCACAAAACAAATGAAAACTGAGCTGGAGTATACTGCATATGTTTACAATTCCAGGTTGAATAATATCAGGTCAGGAAATTTGACAGGGCACTCATTGTCATGAGTCACTCTTGTGACCCCAATCCATTTCCATACAGGGGGCATATGCAATGGTGCCATTCTCATTCAATGCTTCTTTTCTGAGGGGGACTTGAATCACATCCCAGTACTCTGGACTGAATCCTACAAAGCTTACATGAGAGGCCAAAAGTTAAATGACCTACTTAAATATTTGGCACGATCCACTGTTATGCTCACTGACATTTCCAGAAACCATGCCCAACACCTTGATCCTGTCCTTTTGCTGCTAACTCCCACCCCATAGTACTGTTATCTGAAATCTCTTGTACCAATTAAACATCCAATTTTTCCAATTGGTGCAGTGTATGTTACCACAAACAGCATGCTCCATTACTTCCTGGCTGTAGGTTCCGAGTCTAACCTCAGGACATACTTTGACTGAAGACAACAACCTAGCAGTATTGTTCCACTGCACCCTCATATTTACAGCACACTATCAGACTGCACTAGAATTTCTAACTTCTTTTTATTTTCCCTTTTTAATGCACTGCTTCCATGGGTGGTGGGTGCCTTCTGGAACTCCTGCCTATCTAACCATTATTTACAAGCACATCTCAGAAATGTGTGCCATAGACTCTTCCAGCACATGAACAATGCAACCTGATCATGACCCAGTCTGCATCTGGCATCCATTTATTTGTTCTTCCTGCAGGAGTTCTTTCTTACTTGCAGATGTTAGTTCATCTCTAATGATCCATCTAATACTTATCCTTGTAACGTCAAATCAGCTGGTTGAATAAAACTTATGCATTATATAATTATCACCCAGCTGTGAAAAATTGGTTTAACCTTATACAATCACTTCAAGAGTAATTCTCTGTATATATGAGAACTCTTAATTTGTAAGCAAATGCTGCTCAGAGTACAGAAACTATCCAAAAGACTAATGTACCAATGGGCTCAAGAAAAGCTTCTACCCCACTGTTTGAATACTGAATGGTTCACAAGTATGATAAGTTAGACTCTTCCAACAAATTTCTCAATGATCCATGAACAATATCTTGTGATTCCTCTTTTGCCCATTTTTATTCTAACTTATAGAAATTCTTTTGAGTTTTGCACTGTACTGCTGCCACAAATCAGCAAATTCCATGACATCAGTATGTCAGTGAGTTCAAATCTGATTCCTGGCCTCAATACTGCAAAAGTCCTAGGCATATCTATATAGCTAGGGTGCCGAAAACTTTTGCACAGTACTGTAGTAATTTTATGGATTGCACTGTACTGCTGCCACAAAAAAAAACCATGACAGATGCCAGTGATGATAACCTGATTCTAATATGGGTCTCTATTGTGGAATGAGAGTGGGATTGGGTCAGGGAGAAGGGAATCATGGTTGGGAAAAGGGGAAGAGAGATGGGGCGGAATGGGGAGCACCAGAGAGACAAATATTAAAATTTATTTGAATACAGTATGTATATATATATATATAGAAATATATTAGCATTTAGAAAATGAGGCATGCCTTGAGAACGTATTCAGCCTCCGCAACTATTTTCACATTTTACTGTTTCATTTTCTAAATTTTAAATATATTGAAGTAGGATTTTTTGAGCTAATCAACAAAACAGTCAATAAAAAAATCCAAAACTTGTGAACAATTTATGAAAAATTAAACCCCAAAAATTGTGAGGCTGAAAGGTATTCATCCCCTTTGTAAGTACTATGCTACTTACTTCAGGTGCAATACTGTATATTACCTTACCAACTCACCCAATTTGTTGATGTAGAAACTTGGAAGATTTTTTTGAAAGAATTCATAAGAATAAATACCCCTCTCTCTGTAAGATCCAACAGTACGGTAGATTTTCAACAGGCCAATCCAAAAAGGCAAAACAGCATTCAAGACAAGTCAGCAAAATGATAATAGAGAAGCACAAATTTGGGGAATGGTACAAAACCATCTCAAAGGCAGTGAACATACGTCAGAGCTTAGTGTAGTCCATTGTAGAAAAACTGGAAAAAATATGAAACCACAGCCATACTGCCTAGGTCAGGTTGCCCCTCTTAAACTTAGTTTCCAAAGGAGAATGGCACTTGTAAGAGAGGCTACTGTGATACCAACAGTCACTCTGAGTGAGCTGAAGTCAGTGGCTGCAACTGGAGATAAAGTTCATGGCTCTACAATTTCTAAGCCTTGTACAAAAAGGGCATTTATGGAAAAGTGGCAAGGAAGATGCCCTGACTTGAAAAAAGCATATCCTTGCCCCTCAAGACTTTGCAAAACATCACTAGAAGATACTGCAAAGATGTGCAAGAAGGTCTTATGGTCAGATGAGACTAAAGTGAAAATTTTTGACCTCAACACTAAACAGTACATGTGGCGTAAACGAAGTACTGCACATCAGCCAGGTAACACCATCCCTACTGTAAGTTAGGGTGGAGGTAGCATCATGCTATGGGGATGCTTTCCAGCAGCAGTAACTGGAGATCAGATTATTGTTGATAGGAAGATGAATGCTGCTAAATACAGAGAGATCCTGGATAAAAACCTGCTATCTTCTGCTAGAAAGCTTAAACTGGGGAGAAAGGTAATTTTTCAGCAGGACAATGACCCAAAACAACCAGAGCAACCATAGAGTGACTTCAAGTGAAAAAACTGCTGTTCTTGAGTGGCCCAGTCAGAGTCCTGACCTTAATCTGATTGAATACCTCTGGCAAGGCTCAAGATTGCTATCTACTGTCACTCTCTAACTAACCGGGTACAGCTTAAGCAATTTTGCAAGGAAGAATGAGCAAATCTTGCTCCATCACATTATGCAAAGTTAATAGAGACATATGCAAAAAGACTGTAACAGCTATGACAGGCATTTCAACTAAGTACGGAGCAAAATGGGATGAACACTTTTGAATTGCTGACATTTCAGTTTTTGAATTTTTAGCTTTTCATGCTTTACAATTTTCCCTGTTTAGTGGGCTCAACTGTGTGGGGGGGGGGAAGAAGAAAAGGAGTGTGTGACTCACAAACCCAATTTCTCAATTAAATTGATCAAAATCCCTGGTTGTAAAGCTCAATTATGTGAACAGACAGGTTGTGGGCTGAATACTTTTACAAGGCACTGTATTATGCAGTTGAGCATTGGGGCAGTGAAATACATAATCATGAAAGGAGTGCATCACTGAGTACCTTCCCCTTTAAATGAAAGTGACTTGAAGCTCAAGGATTTTTTAATGTTCAACAATCCAACCACAAAATATTAAGTTTACCGTTTCCATTGCAGATAACAATCCAGAATGAGAGCTCATTATTATTAACGAACACAATTTTCTAATATAATAATAGGCATACAGTGAACCATTGCAGAGTTCAAGATTTATGCAGTTGCACTCAGTGCCTATGACACAATGACAATTTCTTCTTTACTCATGTCTCTATCTCTGGGAATGAGTCCAAACCTCACCAATCCAGGAACTTTGTAAGACCTCTATTTAGTAAAGACAAATATAGAAGGTAAAGGAAGGACAAAAAGAAATTGGGTTTGGAGGGAAAGGGTTCGTTGCCATAGGAGGGGGTGGGGAAGAACAAGAGAAGCAGAATTAGAATCAGGTTTAATCTCACCAGCATACGTTGTGAGATTTGTTAACTCAGCTGCAGCAGTAGAATGCAATACATGATAAATACAGAGAAAATAATCAATTACAGTAAGCATAGTTAAATTAAAAACAATGCAAAAACAGAAATAATAAAACAAAAGTGAGGTTGTATTCGTGGGTTCATTGTCCATTTAGAAATCAGATGGCAGAGGAGAAGAAGCTGTTCCTAAATCGTTGAGAGTGTGTCTTCAGGCTTCAGTACCTCCCCTTCCTTATGGTAATAATGAGAAGAGGGCACGTCCTGAATGATGGTGGTCCTTAATAATGGACGCTGCCTTTCTGAGGCACCACTCCTTAACAATGTCTTGGATACTATGGAGGCCAGTACGCATGATGGAGCTGACTAATTTTACAACTTACTGTAGCTTCTTTTGATCCTGTTCAGTAGTGCCCCCCAATACCAAATGGTAGAGAGTCAGCATGCTCTCCATGGTACATCTGAGGAGGTTTCAAGTGTTTCAGGTGACAAACAAAATCTCCTCAAACTCCACATGAAATATAGCTACTGCTTGACTTCTTTATAGCTGCATAAATATGTTGGGACCAGGTTAGGTCCTCAGAGATCTTGACACCGAGTAACTTGAAATTGCTCACTCTCTCCGCTTTTGACCTATCGATGAGGATTCGTTCATGTTCCCTCATCTTACCTTTCCTGAAGTCCACAATCAGCTCTTTGGTCTTACTGCTGTTGAGTGCCAGGTTGTTGCTGCGGCACCACTCAACCAGCTTGTGTACGCCCTGTCGTCTCCATCCGAGATTCTGCCAACAATGGTTGTATCATCAGCAAATTTACAGATGGCATTTGAGCTATGCCTACCCACACAGCCATGGGTATAGAGTAGAGCAGTGGGCTAAGCGCACATCCCTGGGGTGAGCCAGGTTTGATCATCGGCAAGGAGGAGTTATTAATATCAATCAGGATGTCTCAGATCGGGTCCAGAGTATTCTGAGGAGAGAGGGCGAGCAGCCAGAAGTCTTGGTACATGTTGGTACCAATGACATAGACAGGAAAAGAGAGGAGGTCCTGAAGGAAGATTACTGGAAGCTAGGAAGAAAATTGAGAAGCCGGACCCCCAGAGTAATAATCTCAGGATTACTGCCTGAGCCATATGTTAATGAAGGTAAGAATAGCAGAATTAAGCAGATGAATGTGTGGCTAAGTAACTGGTGCAGGGGGCAGGGCTTCAAATTCTTGGATCATTGGGATCTATTTTGGGGGAGGTATGACTTATACAAAAATGATGGGTTACACCTGAACTCAAAGGATACCAATATCCTGACGGGATTGTTTAATATAGCTGTTAGGCAGGGTTTAAACTAAGTTGGCAGGGGGAAGGAAACCAGGGTGTTAGGGTCGAGGAAGAGGGAAATAGAAATAAGTCAAAGATATGGTGCAGCAAAGATGGCAAGAAGGACAGGCAGGTGAATAGACAGGATAATTTGCTGTGCAATAGCAATATAGCAAAATCGGTAATAGATTCTGATCTAAATGTACTGTACATAATTGCACGCAGCATTAGAAATAAAGTGGATGACCTTGTTGTACAGCTAAAAGTTAAAAGATATGACATTGTGGCCATCACCGAGTCATGGCTAAATGATGGATGTGATTGGGAGCTGAATGTCCAAGGATACACAGTGTACAGGAAAGATAGGAAGGTGGGTAAAGGGGGTGGTGTGGCCCTGATGGTAAGCAACAATATCAAATCACTAGAAAGAAGGGACATAGGATCAGAAGAGGTAGAATCCTTATGGGTCGAGTTAAGAAATGGCAAGAGTGAAAAGACACTAATAGCAATTATATACAGGCCTCCAAACAGCAGCCGGGATGTGGACTACAAGTTACAGCTGGAAATAGAAAAAGCTTGTCAGAAGGAAAATGTCAAGATAATTATGGGGGATTTTAATATGAAGGTGGATTGGGAAAGTCAGGAAGGTACTGGATCTCAGGAGAGGGAGTTTGTAGAATGCCTATGGGATGGCTTTTTGTCCATAAGCCCATCAGGGGACCGGCTGTTTTGGACTGGGTGCTGTGTTATGAACCTGAGGCGATTAGGGAGCTCAAGGGAATGGAACCTCTTGGAAGTAGTGATTATAATATGATGAGTTCAGTTTCAAATTTGAAAAGGAGAAGCTGGTATCAGCTATATCGATATTTCAGTGGAACAAAGGAAATTACCGTGGTATGAGAGAGGAATTGGCCCAAGTCGATTAGAAAAGTAAGCTAGATGGAGGAACGGTAGAGCAGAATTGGATGAAATTCCTACAAGAAATAAAGAAAGTGCAGAAAAAATATATTCCAAGAAAAAAGAAAATCATGAATGGAAAAATGGCACAAATGTGGCTAACGAGAGAGGTTAAGGCTAAAATAAAAGCAAAAGAGATGGCGTACAAGGAAGCAAAAATTAGTGGGAAAACTGAGGACTGGATGACTTTTAAAAACTTACAGAAGGAAACTAAGAAAGTCATTAGGAAAGAAAAGATGAATTATGAAAGGAAGTTGGCAACTAACATAAAAAAGGATACTAAGAATTTTTAAAAAAATATATGAAGAGTAAAAGAGTGACATGGGTAGATATAGAACCGATTGAAGATGATCCTGGAGAAATTATAATGGGTAACAAAGAGATGGCAGAGGAGCTAAATGAGTATTTTGCACCAGTCTTCACAGTGGAAGACATTAGCAACATACCTGATAGCCAGAAGTCTCAGGGAATAGAATTAGGTACAGTCAAGATTACTAGAGAGAAAGTGCTTGGGAAGCTAAATGGACTAAGAATAGATAAGTCTCCCGGACCGGATGAGGTGCACCCACGGGTTCTGAAGGAGGTGGCTTTGGATATTGTGGAGGCATTGGAAATGATCTTCCAGGAATCAATAGACTCTGGCATGGTCCTAGAGGACTGGAAGGTTGCAAATGTAGTTCCGCTGTTTAAGAAAGGAGGGAGGCAGCAAAAAGAAAATTACAGACCTATTAATCTGACATCTGTAGTTTTTAGATTATGAGGACACTCAGTCCTCGTTTATTGTCATTTAGAAATGCATGCATTAAAAAATGATACAATGTTCCTCCAGAATGATATCACAAGAAACACAGGACAAACCAAGACTAAAACTGACAAAACCACATAATTATAACATATAGTTTCAACAGTGCAAAGCAATACAGTAATTTGATAAAGAGCAGCCCAGGGGCACGGTAAAAAAAAGTCTCAAAGTCCCGATAGCCTCATCATCTCACACAGATGGTAGAAGGGAGAAACTCTCCATGCCATAAACCTCCAAGCACCGCAAACTTGCCAATGCAGCACCATTGGAAGCACCCGACCACAGCAGACTCTGAGTTCATCCGAAAACTTCAAGCCTCTAACCAGCCCTTTGACACCGAGCACCAAGCACCATCCTCTGCCCAGCGCTTCGACCACGCCCCGGCTGCCGAGCAACGAGCAAAGCCGAGGACTCGGGGCCTTCCCCTCCGGAGATTTCGGACTACACAGTAGCAGTAGTAGCGAAGCAGGCATTTCAGAAGTTTCACCAAATGTTTCTCCATGCTCTCACGTCTGTCTCCATCAAATCAGGATTGTGCACGGCACCCTACTTGACAAATAACAGACATCACCACCGGAGTGGCCACTGCGAGCTGCGTCACGCCGCCATCTTCTCCTCACCTCTTGAAGTTGGAAAGTTATTGGAGTCAATCCTCAAGGACAAGGTTATGAAATACCTCGAGGTTCATGACAAAATAGCCCCAAGCTAGCATGGTTTCATGAAGGGAAGATCCTGCCTCACCAACCTATTGGAATTTTTTTGAGGTAATCTCAAATAAGATTGATAAGGCAGAGGCTGTGGATGTCGTGTATTTGGATTTTCAGAAGGCCTTCGATAAGAGGCATAAGAGGCTGCTTAATAAGATGAAAGCCCATGGAATTACAGGAAAGATATTGGAATGGGTGGAGCATTGGCTGATAGGCAGAAAGCAAAGGGTGGGAATAAAGGGATCCTATTCTGATTGGTTGCCAGTTACTAGTAGTGTTCCGCAGGGGTCGGTGTTGGGGTCACTTCTTTTTACAATGTATATCGATGATTTAGATTATGGATTAAATGGTTTTGTGGCTAAGTTTGCAGATGACACCAACATAGGTGGAGGAGCAGGAAGTGTTGAAGAAAGTGGATGAAGGGAAGGTACTGGATATTGTCTACATGGACTTCAGTAAGGCCTTTGACAAGGTCCCACATGGGAGGTTAGTTAGGAAAATTCAGTCGCTAGGTATACATGGAGAGGTGGTAAATTGGATTAGACATTGGCTCAATGGAAGAAGCCAAAGAGTGGTAGTAGAGAATTGCTTCTCCGAGTGGAGGCCTGTGACTAGTGGTGTGCCACAGGGATCAGTGCTGGGTCCATTGTTATTTGTCATCTATATCAATGATCTGGATGATAATGTGGTAAATTGGATCAGCAAATTTGCTGATGATACAAAGATTGGAGGTGTAGCAGACAGTGAGGAAGGTTTTCAGAGCCTGCAGAAGGAGTTGGACCAGCTGGAAAAATGGGCTGAAAAATGGCAGATGGAGTTTAATACAGACAAGTGTGAGGTATTGCACGTTGGAAGGACAAACCAAGGTAGAACATACAGGGTTAATGGTAAGGCACTGAGGAGTGCAGTAGAATGGAAGGATCTGGGAATACAGATACAAAATTCCCTAAAAGTGGCGTCACAGGTAGATAGGGTCGTAAAGAGAGCTTTTGGTACATTGGCCTTTATTAATCAAAGTATTGAGTATAAGAGCTGGAATGTTATGACGAGGTTGTATAAGGCATTGGTGAGGCCGAATCTGGAGTATTGTGTTCAGTTTTGGTCACCAAATTACAGGAAGGATATAAATAAGGTTGAAAGAGTGCAGAGAAGGTTTACAAGGATGTTGCCGGGACTTGAGAAACTCAGTTACAGAGAAAGGTTGAATAGTTTAGGACTTTATTCCCTGGAGCGTAGAAGAATGAGGGGAGATTTGATAGAGGTATATAAAATTATGATGGGTATAGATAGAGTGAATGCAAGCAGGCTTTTTCCGTTGAGGCAAGGGGAGAAAAAAAACCAGAGGACATGGGTTAAGGGTGAGGGGGGAAAAGTTTAAAGGGAACATTAGGGGGGGGCTTCTTCACACAGAGTGGCGGGAGTATGGAATGAGCTGCCAGACGAGGTGGTAAATGCGGGTTCTTTTTTAACATTTAAAAATAAATTGGACAGATACATGGATGGGAGGTGTATGGAGGGATATGGTCCGTGTGCAGGTCAGTGGGACTAGGCAGAAAATGGTTCGGCGCAGCCATGAAGGGCCAAAAGGCCTGTTTCTGTGCTGTAGTCTCTATGGTTCTATGGTTCTATACGGAAAGGTTGCAGAGGCTTGGTCAGTTTAGGAGAGTGGGCAAAGAAATGGCAGATGAGATACAATGTTGAGAAATGTACAGTTGTACATTTTGGAAGAAGAAATAATTGGACAGATTATTATTTAGATGGGGAGAAAATTTTAAAAAATCGGAAGTGCAAAGGGACTTGGGGGTCCTCGTGCAGGATACCTTAAAGGTTAACCACCAGGTTGGATCGGCAGTAAGGAAAGCGAATGCTATGTTGGCATTCCTTTCAAGAGGAATAGTGTATAAGAGTAAGGAGGTGTTGATGAGGCTCTATGAGGCACTGGTGAGACCTCATTTGGAATACTGTGTGCAGTTTTGGGATCTTAGAAGGGATGTTCTGATGTTGGAGAGAGTTCAGAAAAGATTTACAAGGATGATTCCTGGAATGCAGGGGCAAACATATGAGGAGCGTTTGTCAGCCCTTGGACTGTATTCATTATAGAAGAATGAGAGAGGATCTCATAGAAACATTTCGAATGTTGAAGTTGGAGAGGGTAGATGTGGAAAGGCTGTTTCCCTTGGTGGGTGAGTCCAGGACAAGAGGCCACAGTCTTAGAATTAGAGGGTACATATTTAAAACAGAGATGAGGAGAAATTTTTTTAGCCAGAGGGTTGTGGATTTATGGAATTCGTTGCCACATACAGCTGTGGAGGCCCAATCATTGAGGGTGTTTAAGGAGGAGATTGATAGGTATCTAATTAGTCAGGGTATCAAGGGATATGGGGAGAACACCAGAAATTGTAACTAGATGGGTGAATAGTTTAGCTCATGGTGCAGTAGCAGAGCAGACTCAATGGGCTGAATGGCCTACTTCTGCTCCTTTGTCTTGTGATCTTGTGAATCCACACCGATTGTGGTCTTCTGGTTTGGAAGACCAGGATCCAATTGCAGAGGGAGGTACAAGGGCCCATATTCGGTAGCTTTTCAATCAGGACTGTAAGAATGATGGTGTTAAACCCTGAGCCATAGTCAATGAACAGCATCCTGAAATAGGTGTTTGTATTGTCCAGGCGATCCAAGGCCATGTGAAGAGCAATTGAGATTGTGTTTGCTGTAGACCTATTGCGGCAACAGGCAAGTTGCAGTAGGTCCAGGTCTGAGCTGAAGCAGGAGCTGATTCTAGCCATAACCGACCTATCAAAGTATTTAATCACCGTAAATGTGAGCGCCATTGGATGATAGTTGTTAAGGCAGATCACATTACTCTTCTTGGGCACTGGTATTACTATTGCCCTTTTGAAGCAGGTAGGAACTTCAAACCGTAGCACTGCGAGATTGAAAACATCTTTGATTATAAGGTTTTAATAGGCACTTTTTCAACTTTGAGGACTGTCGGAATCTAATGATAGATAGATAGATAGATATACTTTATTAATCCCGAGGGAAATTTGGTTTCGTTACAGCCACACTAACCAAGAATAGAGTGTAAATATAGCAATACAAAACCCCCCAACAATCAAACAACAAAATGCAAACTATGCCAGATGGAAAATAAGTCCAGGACCAGTCTACTGGCTCAGGGTGTCTGACCCTCCACGGGAGGAGCTGCACGTTCGATGGCCACAGGCAGGAACGACCTCCCGTGCCGCCAAGTGTTGTATCACGGTGGAATGTGGCCGAAGTCCAACAGTAAAAAGCTCAATATCCAGTCTGCAAACACGTTCCTCGATCGTAATATGCCCCGGATTGCACCATCCGTTGTTAACCAGATCAGTACGCACCCAACTCCTTTACGCTTACCGCTCTCAGTGCACTTCCGGTCAGCCGGAACGGTATTACCCACCAAACTCCTCTTCTCCAAAAGTCTCTGTTGTCTTGACGGGTCCTCTTTCCTCGGCTTTGTGATCCCCCTCTGCATCCTTTGTGTGTTTTCCTCCGGATTTCAGCAGGGGTGTCCGCTGCTCTGTTCGCTAAACCGGCCGGTATTTGCTGGTCCGTGGAATACACAATGCGACCTTGCTTCTGTCCCGCATGTCGGGATGTAACCATTTCCAGCGCTAAAGAAAACCCAAATAAAACTCTCTCTACCAGCATGTTAGAGAGCGTGCAGCTGCGACGTGATAGCATGAGAAAAAAAAATTACAAAAAATAACGTAAATTAAAAAGTAAGAAGAAGAAAGTAAAAATAGATCAGAACGGCTGTACCAGGCTGCATGCACGACCAGCACATGCGCACTAAACATAGAAAACATTTGTAATGTAATTGATTTGGCTGTTACATTTTATTCTACAACACTGCAAGCTGACCACGACTACATAATCCTTTCAATACAATGACTCAAGTCAGTGAAATGAAATATCACATAAAAGGAATACTTCTGGACTGTGGGTTTCAGTGGTAATGAACTCCCAGCACAAGAATGATTGGTGTGATGTTCCAAGATATCTCGTAGCCAAGGAAGCACAGTCATTTTCATAAAGTCATCACCATTATTTGTTCACAGCAAGCTCCCACAAAGAGCAAAACTGTTTTAATAGTTTTGATTAAAGACAGGTACCTCCATATCACAAAATTCTTCTTTGAAATAGTACAAAGGACTTCGTTATCTCATCATGAGAGATAGATCTTGGTACAAGATTTCATTGTAAAAGCAATACTATCTCAATAATAAACAAAACTGACACATTGGGCTACATTTCTGTGCACAAGACTAGAGTTGGTCTCTTCCCCATAATCTTCCAATTCAGAGACAGGACTGCTACTAACAGACACAGTTAAACCACAGAACCAGAATTAATATCAGTTTACTGAAAGATTCACGGCTTGAAAAGCCATTTCAGGTAAGTAACGTGTTTCAAGATAAACCTTAAAAGAAAATCTCTTTGACAGGACATCACAATGATAACATAATCTTATCTATCCACAATTATGTTGAAAAATATGACATTTGCCAATTAAGTTGAATCATCGTTAGATTAAATTATACAACCTGAGAATGCATTACAATTCTGGACAGTTTTACACATCAAGAGTGAGAGCACCCTTCTTAACTAAATCTAACATGTACTTCATTCTTATTTTCCCTTTAAATATGTGTATGTTTGTTAACAGAGTGGTTTCAAGTTTCCTATTATAACTTCTCACTGGTTAAGTAATTCTTCTGAGCTTCTTATTAGATTTATTATTAATACTCTTGTGGGTCATTAGCTCAGGCCTTCCCTGAAAGTGCAAACACTTTCCTCTAAGTTTACTTGATGAAACTCTTATCTTGTTGTCTCAACTGGCCATTTTTAAGACCACTAGAAAATGAGGCCATAAATAAGCTCCCATAAGGGGTGAAGATAGGGTGAATCCACAGTCTTTCTCCCCAGGGAGAGGGGAAACTAAAAACTAGAGGGAGGAGGTTTAAGATGAGAGGGGCAAGTTTTAAAGAGATGTGTGGAGCAACTTCTTCACGCAGAGAGTGGTGTGTAGAAGGAATGAACTGTCAGTGAAAATGGTTGAAGCAGGTACAATAACAGCATTGAAAATATATTTGGATAAATTCATATATAGGACGGGTTTATAAGGATGTGGGCCAAACATGGCACAATGGAGTTAGCTCAGAGGGCACCATGGTCAGCATAGATGAAATGCACAGAAGGGCTTGGTTCCATCCTGTATTACTCTACAGCTTTACTCGCCTGGCCAATATTCCCTGACCGCATTCACTCCTGGCATTATCCTGTGCAAATATTCATACACCTCCTTCAATGCCTACATACTCACTTTATATACTACACAATGCTCCATATGAGGCTTAATCATGGCATGCAGATGGTATAAAATTTGATTGCTTTTGGAGGTAGGTGTACATAACTTAGAGTGTCTGCAGGTGAATGTATGTGCAAGTGTGGTGTGTCTGCAAGTGCCTGTGTGCACGCATCTTTCAACCAGGCATGTGAGAGATGATAAATTAAACTGAACTGTGGCCCCACTTGTAAACCCTAGGTGTAATCAATTTAACAAAAGATCGCTAAATCATTGCTAAGATTCAATTTCTAGGTATCGACTCTGATTCTGTTTTCACAGATACTGCCTGATTCGGGCATTTCCAGCACTTGGCTTTAATTACAAAAATACTAACCACATCTAGGATGCATATATTAACAGGGTTTCTAATGCGACAAAAATTCCAAAAGCCCCCACTACACTGCTAACATTAGAAACATTGTGAAAAAGCAAAACCAATTTTTCTGATTTTCTGATTCTTCGATTGTGAAGTCAGCCACATTTCACTTCCTGTCAGATCAGAAACAGTAGGTCATTATCAAGAATAAGCATTTATTTGTCATCTTTCACACAGAAAAGTAAAATCCCAACCTGTTGAGAAGAAACACAATGATTTGACAATATATGCAGAACAAAAGGAGAGATGAAGGTAACCGATGACAAGCTTGGTCAAAGACAGACCTGAAGGGGAGGTCCCACTGAAGAAGGTGCAGAGACGCTGAAGTGGAAATAAATGGCTACCAAAATTGACAGAAAATATAAATATGCAGATTATTTTCTATTAAATGGCAAGAGATTTATAAGTGTTTAGTGGGACCGAGACATCTTTGTATATATTACATTGCTAAAAGTGACTATGTAGGCCCGTCAATAAATTAAGGTGGCAAGTGGTAGTTTGGGCTTAATTGCAAGAGGGTTTGAGTACAAGAGTGGAGATGCTCTTCTCCAATTTTATACGGCCTGGGTGAGACTGAAATTAGAATAGTGTAGTTCCAGTCACTCCACTGAAGGAGAGATTCATGCCATGGAGAGAGTGCAGTGAAAGTTCACCAGACTGATTCTTGTTTGATTAAGTAGACTAGGTTTATATTCTCTAGAATGCAAGGTTACCTTATTTAAATGTATATATTTTTTGAAGGAACATGATCAGGTAAATGCACAATTGATGCTTCCTCTAGCTGTGAGGTCTAGAACTATGGTCGGTCTCAAATAAGGGCATAGGTGAGGAGAAGAGCAGAATTAGAATCGGTTTATTATCACCGGCATGTGTCGTGAAATGTGTTAACTTAGCAGCAGCAGTAGTTCAATGCAATACATAATATAGAAGAAATTAATAAGTAAATTAATTACAGTATACATATATTGAATACATTAAAAATCATGCAAAAAACAGAAATAATCTATTAAAAAAGTGAGGCAGTGCTCATGGGTTCAATATCCATTTAGGAATCGAAGGCAGATGGCACTGAGGCAGAAAATTACCCATGATCTTACTAAAGAGGAGAGCAAGCAAAGGGACTAAGTAGCCTATTTCTGTTTTAATTTCTATTATTATATTTAAGAGGGTGAAAAGTTTAAGTAAGGACATCAGGGCCTGGTATCAGATGGCATGGCTGCCAGAAGTGGATCACTGGGAGAGGCACAGTGGAAAGAAGTTGAAATACACAGGAGGTCAGAGATGGATGAACAAAGATTTCTTGAAGAGTTGCATTGAAATTGAAAATTATAAAATTGAAGGAACAAAGTCCATTGAGCAGTCTGAATGGGAGGATGAGAATTTTAAATTTGAAGCAGTGGATGTCTGCCTTCAGGGGTGTTGGATAAATTTCTCCAGAGAAAAGATTAAAGACACCAACGCCCTCAAAAAGAACAAACAAAATTTATGGAGGGTAATAAGCAGAGAGGTGACAATGAAAGGAGAAAGGTTGAAACAGCAGATCGGCTGACATAGAAGGCCAGTGGGGTGTTGTAAACAGTTGATCTGAGTGAGAAAAGTGAATGTGAGATTGCATACCCACCTCAGGGTTTAAAGAAGATTCTGAAGTTGCAAATAATCTGACTAAACCACAGACTGTGACCAGCACAAGGGATGGAATCAATGTCTGACAATGTAAACGTTGCATAGGTGGTTCCCTTCTTTCAAATGTTTGACTGGAGAAAATCAAAGCTAAGATGAGGATAAGGAAACTGGCAATACAGAGGCAGAAAGGAGTGAAGAGAGATAATTAAGTAATGCATCTATGCAGTGTTCATGTACATCTGGAAGCTCACCAGGCATTCAAGCTAAACACACAGGAGAGCAAAAGTTGCAGATTGGACATCACATCCAAAATTCAGTACCAGAGAAATGACTGGAGCTTTTGACTGATGCTCTTCAGAGTTAAGAGAAGCCATTACTGGTGATGCTCTGACAGAATACCATCTAATCACTCAGCTGGCACTGGGGGAGCACAACGCTGGGTAAGAATTGTGTACCAAACCATCAAAGCCAGCAGACAGTGCACGATCAGGAGAATAAGAACACAGCAAGGTTTCCATCTCAGCAAGTGGATTAATTAATTTACATTTGATTTGGATGTCAAAACCACATATTTTTAAATAATAAAGTTAATATGCAATATTAGTAATAAAATCCATCTTCCTTCCAAAAAGTTTCATTGTTATCCTCTCCTTACAGTTTCTCCTTATAGTTTTCCATTCAACTTCCTGAATTACTTGAGTAAATATGGTCATATATAGGAAAACTCAGAAAGGTGACAAATACCTGTGAGGTCTGCTTGGCTGTATGTGGATGTTGTGAAATCATGCATAATCATACAAAGTTGTTTGAAACACTCAGCAGGTCAGGCAGCATCTGTGGATTAACATTACCTCTGTTTCTCTCTCCAGACATGTCTGATCCACTGAGTGTTTCCAGCATTATCTACTAATTGCAGATTTCCAGCATCTGCAGGGTTTTTTTTGATTTTCATAAAATCACACAGCCTGCAAGGTCACTACGCTAGCAATCAAAGTGCAAATTATATGTGAAACATTAATAAACAATAATTAATAAAGTATTTACCATTCCCATGGTGTTCAAAGTTCTGTTCTTCTCCATCATTTCACACCTTAGCATAACTCAATTTGCATTTGACTTAACTTTTAGTTTTCAGCATGTTTTGTTCCCTCTTTCTACTCTTTTTCCTATTGTTTACTCTTTAACACCAAACCACAATCTACAAGTTCCCACAACTCCCTTCCTCCCACATCTCCACCCCACCTAGTCTCTTATAACCTTCATCCAAAATGTGCCTCTGAACAACCACAAAAGCTGCTTGATATCCAAGACATTCTGACATACTTGGGCTGGCAATTTCTGAAAATAAATATTTGGATGAACATATTTATGGAGGGTCCCACAAAAGGTGGGATTTCCCTTAAAAATAAGTATAGCTGACTTGGCAGAACATACCACAATTCTGATTCATAATGGAGGTCCAGAACTAATCATAAGGGCCAAACACATAAAATAGACAATACATTGCACATAGCTACAATGTCAAATTTACTTTTTTGCAACTAATTTTATTATATGCTCACAGTTTTATATAGAAATGTGGGTACTTCATATCCAGATTACACTATTTTCACACATTTTCATAGCTGCTTTAGATAAGTAAAATAGAGGAAAATTATTTCTATTAGTGGATGGTTCAAGAACAAGTGGGCGAGATTTAAGAGTTCTGAGCAAAAAATACTAGGGGTGTGCGAGAAAAAAAAACAATAAATGTACTGAATGATTATGATCTGAAACCTACTGCTTGTAAAAGCAAGGCTTTTGAAAGAAAATTGGAGAGGGACGTCAAGGAAGATAATTTGTAGGGCTTCGGGGAAAGCACGTGACCAGAGATGATAGGATTGCTCTACCACAGGCGGTCACATGTCCAAAGGGGGCATTGGGGAAATAGAAGTTGTCAGGGGGTGTTCAAGATTCCTGGTGCGGGGTGGGAGGGGGGCGGTAAGCGGCATACTAACTTGAGACATGAGACCTGACTGCCTGTTAGTAGCGCAGACACTTACAAAATTTAAAAAAAGGATGAGCCACTGGAACACAGGAAGAACCATAGCTCTGACCACAGTGAGTACTCATTGCTGCAACGTGTCTGAAACTTGGCAATCTCATCCAATCTTACCAACCAATTATTGGAGATGCATAAATTAGCAGCCAGGGAGCCGAATACTTCCCCTTGACTCGTGGCATGGAATAAGTTCATGCAATTTAACAGTTGATAAATCAATTACACCCTCAAAAACCTTCTCTACAAATCTACGGAAAAGAGGTTGCGCAACACTACACAGCTGGTGGGAACCAAACGGAGAAATAGAGCCTATCAGTGAACCTGCTATCTCTGAGGATTCCTCTTGAGGTGTTTAAAGCAACTTCAGTTTCATATGTGCGGTCAAGAAACATCTTTGGGGATTATGAGATGTTACGTGATAGGTCAATTGGGCTAACTGGAATAGTATAAAGGTAGCTTGCCAAACATCAGCTCTATCCTGACTAACATTCAGAATCCAATCTAAACCCTTGTCAACGTAATTTTCACTGTTGTGATTTTCATCTTTGCTTCGCCGCTCCTTGCATGCCACTACCATCGTTCCATCCGTGTCAACTTGCTGCCATTGTCAACATCCAACAGGCATTCCCAGTTTGTGTTCATTTTTGATTTCAATTTAGTGCCATTAATGATGGATAAATACATACAATGCATGTGTCTAAAGCCTTAAATTCTAATCCTGCTAAGAAACAGAAACTACATTATATTGAGTCAATATAATGTTACATACCTGGAGTATGATTTTATTCCGTTCCTGTCAGATCAATGATGCTCCATGTGCTTATTTGTAAAACTATACTGTCTAATGAAGCCATAAAACCATCAGGATTGCAGGAACATTTCCGTAAAAGGCACCCTGAAAAGGCTACTTATGGTATTATTCAGTTCCAGAAGATGAAAGCAGCATTTGAAAAGCGTTGCACACTCAAGTCATTTGCCAAGCGAAAAATGACCTTGAAAGTGGTCTCATTCCTTCTTACAACATTTCCAAAATGATAGCAAAATGTGGAAAATCTCATACAATTGGTGAATGATTAATAACACCTGCTGCATCAGAAGTGCTCACCACTCTTCTCAAAATGGATATCAGTATTGTAAAATCAATTCCACTGAGTAATAGCTCTGTAGCTCAGCATATCGACAAAATGAGTGAAGACATTGAGTATCAACTATGCGCAGAGCTACAAAAAAAACAGAATTTGGGATACAACTGGATGAGTGAACTGTGTGAGTCAAAGAGGCATTGCTAATGGCATATATACGGATTATCAAAAATGGAAAAGCTTATGAAGAGATTCTCTTTTGCAAAAAGTTAAAAACAAATATCAGAGAATCAATCTATGGTGAGCTCAAAATGTATATTGAGGATAAAAGTATTCCAATTGGGAACATAATTTCTTGTGCAACAGATGCAGCACCATATATGACAGTTGCCATGCTGGTTTAGTGGCATTTTAAGAAAAAAGAAATTCCAAGTGTATTTGCAATTCATTGTGTAATTCATCATCAACATCTTGCAGCCAGCAACTATTTTCAGGCATGACTCTTGTAATATCTGCTATCAACAATATTAAAGCGCATCCATTAAATAGCAGAATATTTTGCCAGTTATGCCAAGTTAATGATTAAGAGTTTGAACGCTTACTTCTTCACATTAAAGTGCGCTGGCTGTCGAAAGGCTGCTACTTAAAATGCTTCTTTGATCTTTTTGACACTGTGGTTGAATTTTTGCTCAAAGTTGACAAGAGCTTGGGAAACAAGATTGACCTTCTACGTGGAGATGTAGCGTACCTAGCTGACCTGTATGAGAAAATGAACATTCTAACTATGAAACTGCAGGGTGAAAATTTCAACTTAATCCGGGAAAAAAGTGCAGTGTCTACTTTTATTGGAAAATTGGAAATAAATAAGCAAAACATTGAAAGAAGAATGTTCTCACAATTTCCCTGCATGAAAAGTGGCACTGTCTTTCACAGACAGTGATTTGCAAGAGTACTGCTTACACCTGCAGTCACCGAAGAAAGATTTTTAAGAATCGATTTGAATGATCTGGAAATTCCAAACTGGGAAATTAACCCATTTCTTTTCAAGGCGAAAGAACAGGAAGAGAGATTTCAATAAGAAATAATCAAAATTCGTAATCTTGAAATAAATGCTAACATTGCATTTGCCTTCCTTGCCACCAACTCAACCAACAAATTAACCTTTAGGGATTCCAACTCAGGGACTCCCAAATCCATTTGCGCCTTGGAGTTGTTTTTAATTTTCTGTTTAGAAATTGGAACAAAACCACTAGCCCCCAAAATAAGGTTTATTAACCCAATTGCTCTTCCATATTAATTAAAAAATGAATATAGCCCCTTGCCAATGGTGTCAGAGGGAAGTGCACTACAAAGTGTAGTAATGGGCTGCAAAAATCAAGATGATCCTATAATTATTCTGAGCCTCTGTTAACCCAAACTCTCTAATCCATGCTGACTATACATAGAGGGGGAGTGAATTTCCACACTGGGCTGCAGTGATGGGATAAGACTGAGGGTTGATCTCAACTTTTGCATCTAAAATTACAAAGCTAGTAAAATCAGATCAACTCAAAAGAAGAGATAAAACATATTAAGCACAAATAAAATCTTCAACACAGATTTAAAAACAAATTAAATACCCAACATTATACGATGGACTCAGTAACATTTTCACCTCAAAGACTAGGATTTATATTTTTAAAAAAGTGAAGAGATATAATCTGAAAAGATGCCAACATGAAGTTGGTTGACAGCACTGCCAATCCTCATTTATTATTACTCCAGGGCATGAAAGCAAGTTTCATCCTCTAGCAGTATTATTCCAGACTATTAATAAAACTGAACAATTAATACAGTATCTACCATTCTCACATTCATGTATGGAAGATAGTAATAAATGTCAGAAATTGGTCTAATGAACACGGACTGTAATCTGATACCTCAGTCGAATGTCCATTATTCTAAAATAAGTTTTCACTTGTATGATTATGGATGAGGATGAGGATGAGGAAAGGTAATTGCCAGCTTACTCCAACCTCATTTTTATTGGAACGCCCTGTGGGAAAGTTCCTTTTATTTATCCCTTGCCTACCGTACACAAGCCCAGATATGCTAGCACATTAATGCTTTGCCTCTCATTCTCGGTGTATAATCTCTTCCAGGTAGCTAATTTACTTGCTTATTATGACACAGAATGATGCCATTCAGATATCATTCATCAGTTCCCAGGGAGCAATCCCATTAGTTGCAATCTTCCTTTATTTTCCTGGACCTTGAAAATCTATTCTCTGTTACATACTTATTGACTCCCCATTAATATAATGAATACATATTTAAAATTGCAATATTGGCTTCATTCAATCAGAACAAACGTAAGAAATCAGCAAGCATTTATCAGACTTTGGGGATGAAATACTTCAAATGAACAAAAGAAATTGCTATTCACACAGTCCTCAAAAAATGCCTTCAAACATTTTTTTTTAAATGGGAGAAGTGACAGGAACCACATTCACTGCCAATCCTTAATTGTCCTTGAAGAAGCATCGGCAAGAAACTTTCTTGAATTGTTGCAATCTGTGTGGTCAAAATGGTTTCATAATGCCAATGGGCATGGTGTTCCTCGACTGAGATTTGGAAACTCCTGCGGAATTCTTGGTCAGGATGGTGTGTGGCTTGGAGAGGAATTCTCAGTGATGCTGCAGTCCTCATCCTTCAGGATGATAGGTATCACAGGGTTGAGATTGCTGTCCAGTGGACTCTTAGAAACTATAGTACATAGTGTGGCTGGTACACAAGCAGCAACAGTGTACCGGTAAAGATCAACTTTTCAATAAAGCAGAAGTGACTTTGGTAAGACCAGCTTCCCTTCCCACAGATCACAGCAAAAGAAGCTGCCATAATACCACAAATGCAGACAGAATGGCAACCAGCATGACCCAAAAATAAAGCTCCACAAGAACTATGCATTGACAGTGGCATCAGATTGGCATCCCCTGCTCTGTATTAGCAAGAAACTCTGCTGTCTCTCGCACTCCCAGCACACATCAACTCATAACAAGATAAAACCTGTAGGCGGGAGAAGCAAGTTTCTATGCAGGTATGATTCAATTTTTAATTGTGAAACTGAATCTGCATACCATTCATTCTGAAGCCAAACATTTGGTGGATTTATAATCTAAGGGTGACATGAGACATCGAGGATGTTGATTTCATATATGTAATGTCAAAATGAAATGCCCCCAGATTCTGTCTGATATTACTTTTAAAGAGAACCATTTTAACTGAGAAATATTGCAGAAAAAAATAAACATCACAGACAAAATATTTTATTTTCATCACAAATGGCACATTGACGGTGAACTCAGAATAAGTAGCCATGATACAGCTTTACTGACAGATAGCATCCATCTACTTTACATTACTGACTACAAATTGCCCCTGCTTTACTTGGAAAATAGTCTGGATCATGGTCCTTTTCAGCTGGCTCAGAGCACTGCACACTGCAGTGATTTCTTGACCTCTGTGCCTCTGCTTTGCAGTCTGGAGCACAGGTCTGACCTTCTCCTGTGCTTGTTTCTGCATCAGATAGAGTGGGAAAACTCTGTCATGCTGAATGGAGAAGCCTGTTACACTTTATACCCAGAGCCTTACACCAGCCGTGGCTTGTTCATCTAGCATGCGCCCATCCATTTGGCAGGTTGGCAGTGTGGCTCCAGTTCTGATTCTCCAGCTCTGCTAGATCCAAGGGGCTACAAAGGTTTAATGCAGCCATAGGGTACTTCTGGGATTGAGTGCAGATACAACCTGGGTCAAGCAGAATCCAAGTTAAAGTATTTATAATCAGATAATAGAAAAAAAATCTTGCTTGTTAGATCAGCTCTTTGGAACACTGACCATCTTATTTCACCATGACTACCATTTCATCATGGCTGATCCAATTTTCTTCTCCGTTCCAATCTCCTGCCTTCTCCCCACCCCCGCCACCATGTACCTTCATGCCCTGACCAATCAAGAATCTATCAACCTTTGTCTTAAATATACATAAAGACTTGGCCTCCACAGCTGCCACTGGCACCAAATTACATTGATTCAGCACTCTCTGGATAAAGAAATAGTGAGACTTTTTCCTCAAGGTGGGAATATCATACAGCTTTAAGCAAAGAAGGGGAAAACTTTGAAAGAGATTGCTGGGTAAACTTTAGATACAGGAGATTCTGCAGAAACTGGAAATCTTGAGCAACACAAACACACACACACACACACACACAAAATACTGGAGGAGCTCAGCAGATCAGGCAGCATCAATAGTGGGGAATAAATAGTTGACATTTCAAGCCAAGACCCTTCATTAGGGCCAACAGTTCCTCCAGCATTTTGCGTGTGTTGTGATACAAATTTTGTTTCTACACAGAGAGTGCTGAATGGCTGGAGTGGCAGCCAGGTTGGTTGTAGACGTGGACAGGATAGTAGCATTTCAAAGGCATTTAGACAGGCACATGAACATAGGAGTGAAAGGATATTGATACTGAGATACATCCTATGATGCGCTGGGACACATAATCAGACATGTAAGCTGGGTGTTTCAGGTCTCTCAACATCAGACACCCTCGCCCAGTTGACCCAACCAGGGTTGATTAGGCTCCGGCTTGTGTCTCAGCTGCATTGGTCCACAGTCACACCTCTTAGTGCAGAGCCATCTGGAGGCATGCAAAGCAGCCTCTGGAATGGTTCTCTTCTCTTTGTAGCCCCCATCATATCAAGGAGAGAGGAAAAATGATGTGAGGCAGAGGAGTTTAGTTTAATTTGGCATTGTGGTGTGAAGGGCCTGTTCCTGCACTATACTATTCTAAGCGGCATAAATAATTATTGAACAGAGAAATACAATTAAAACTGATGTTTGAAAAATTATAAATATTAATGAGCTTGTGTAGGAAGTGAGATTCTTTCATGAGGAGAGTTTGTTCTTAAACTACAGGAGGTTAGAGAGGATTTAAAGTTGTGCAAGTTTCAACAAATTAACTAAAAGAATGCTTATATTGTCAAGCAGATTAAAAAACACAGATTAAATATAAATAGAGAGAGAACCAAGGTGGAGGAAATTTATTTGTATCCTACAATTAGATATATGATATAAAATGGGCCACCTGACAAGGCAGTGGAACTAGATTCAGACACAAAATACACAACTAAATTTATAAATAATTGAAACTAAAAAGTCTGCAAGGTTCTAGGGAACTGCTGTAGAGAAGTGGCACAGGCATGATGGTAGAGTTGTCTCCTCCACTTTATTTCATCCAATGTTTGGTCTTGAATTTGGGCTCATGAATCATGGTCCTACAATGCTGGTAAAATCAGAGAGGCAGCTGGTAATAATTTTGCTCTCTGTTGTTTAAATCTCCACTCTAAATGCAGCCTCACAGCACCTAATGAAAAATGAAGTGTGTGCCTGCCATTATTGCTATACAAGTGGAGTATGCCTGTCAGCATTGCTATCTTGGTGAATACCCAGAAGTCTAAGTATTTATAAGACACTGGAACACTTGTAAACACATCTTCCATCTCCACAAAAGCTGCCAACCTTACTCAAGGTAAACAATGTTTTTAACGCAAACACAAGGAAATCTGCAGATGTTGGAACTTCAAGCAACACACATAAAAGTTGCTGGTGAAAGCAGCAGGCCAGACAGCATCTCTAGGAAGAGGTACAGTTGACGTTTCGGGCTGAAACCGTTCGTCAGATGCTGCCTGGCCTGCTGCTTTCACCAGCAACTTTTACGTGTGTTGTCTAAACAATGTTTCACAAGTTAGCAGCTAATATTTCAACTTCACTGTTACTTTGGTGTTTTCTACCCTCCATATAGATTGGTTTGTTGGCCAGAAAGAACTGCAATCTACAAGCAGTGGAAGCAGACAAAGCAAATGTCTTTGTTCTTGCCAAGAATGGAGATGGGTATTGGTATTTGATTCTCCACAATATTCCGCGTGGGAATTTAAACTGGAGGTGGCAATGTCTTTTTTTACAAGGTCGAGTTGCGAGCTCGACATCAACTCAGAACGGATAGAGAGCATACTCAGAAGCGGTCTGTCACTGGATCGAACTCGGGAACCTCCGTCCTCGAGCCTGGCGCTGATCTCACTGCACCACCAGCCGACCTGGTAGATGGCTATTTTGTGAGGCTGTCCTTATAGCTTCTACTTTGTGAACTGTTGGGTGAATTGATTCTTGTCTGGCATAACTTAATCAGAATGGCTGAATGTGGGCAGAAGGAGTTCCTGCTAATGATCTGTAAAATCTGAGATCATTCTCAGATAGACAGCTGCTCATTAAGTAAAATGGCAGGTTTGCAGAAGGAACAGCCTGTGATCTGGCCCAGTGTTGAGTGACCTGGTTAGACTGGTTCAAACCAAGGAAAAAAACCAAAGGAAATCACCTAAGGCACAAGGCAGAAGGAAATAGCCAGAAAGTAATCCTGCCTGTAACCCTGGGCTACATCCAAGAAGACCTGACACATGTCAGATGACCTCAATCCAATGAAATTGAAACATTGTAGACTGATCTGGTAAGGAATAAGTATGGAGGGTTCTGGGAGCTCCAGGGACCAGCCATCGGGGATGTGGAGGACCCCATGTCAGATACACGGATATCATATTAGGACCACGAGGAATGCCTGGCTCGTGTAGGCTCTTTTCCTGGTATTCCTTTTCTATTCTTTGACTGTTCACGGAGGGTCTCAGAAACTTAGTAGGTGCGCAAACAGGTAGTCAGTTGTGCAAGTTCATGTTCTTGCAGACTGAGCCAATAAAGGTACCTGTCAATAAATACAGATTCTCCCAGTGCCTAACTGATCATTTTCACTAAGGGGTAATCCTTGCAGCAGATTGTTTTGACAAAACAAGAAAGCACACAGCAGTTAGCTCATAACATAACTAAAATTATAGACATGACAAGAATGATCTACTTAAAGTATTTCTACAAAAGTACCATAGGAAGAATAAACAATGTTTGTACAGTCTGATCAGAAGACATAAAAAGGCCATTCAGACAACTAAGATCATTTATCCCAGGGGTTCCCAACCTCTTGTTATGCCATGGACTAATGCCATTAAGCAAGGGGGTCTGTGGACCCCAGGTTGGAAACCCCCTGATCAATATGGAATTTCCTTCATCCAAATGATTTCATCATCTTGTTCCAACATTTAAGTAAAGACACTTTCCTATTTTGATTTTAATTTTCATGAATTTAGTCTTTTTCTTGGGCGAAACTGATTCTGGATTTACAGTATTTCATACTTAAGGAATATTTCCTCCTTATGTAGGTTAGCTGCTCTAACCTACATAATACTATTCTCAGTCCTCTTGTCTTTTTCTATAGCATTACCAATGTGTACATTTATTCTTAGTATTTTGGATGAAATGTGTAAATGCAGTGTTTCAAGTCCTGTCTAATATATTGCTGTTCCTGAGAACTAGTTTTACTAACATTCAGCATTTCAAAGAAAGCATTTCTACAAACAGTGAAGTCATTAAAACAGTGGCTGCAATTCCTCGGGCAGCTTTTCAAAGTCAAGCTGCGCTAATTTTACTCCAAGTCAACAGTGGATTTTTTTTCACCCAACAGAGATAGCAATAACCAAGGGACATACAGTGCCAATAAAATGTTTTCATGTTTTATTGTTTTACAACATTGAATCACAGTGGATTTAATTTGGCTTTTTTGACACTGATCGACAGAAAAAGACTCATGTCAAAGTGAAAACAGATCTCTACAAAGTGACCCAAATTAATCACAAATATAAAACACAATAATTGATTGCATAAGTATTCACTCCCTATAATATGATACACCAAATCAGCACAGGTGCAGCCAGTTGGTTTTCTAGATCACATTATTAGTTAAATGGATATCTGTTTTCGGAGACCTGTGTGCAGTCAATGTGTTTCAATTGATTGTAGTAAAAATACACCTGAATCTGGAAGGCCCAACAGCTGGTGAGTCTGTATCCTGGCAAAAATTAGACCATGAAGACAAAAGAACACTCCAAGCAACTCCGCAAAAAGGTCTGGAGATGGATTCTAGAACATTTCCAAGTCACTGAATATCCCTTGGAGTACAGTTAAGTCAATAATTAACAAATGGAAAGAATATGGCACAGTTGTAACTCTGCCTAGAGCAGGCTGTCCTCAAAAACTGAGTGACTGTGCAAGAAGGGGACTAGTGAGGGAGGCTACCAAGAGACTAATGACAACCCTGAAGGAGTTAAAAGCTTCAGTGGCTGAGATGAGAGAGACTGTGCATACAACAGCTGTTGCCTGGGTGCTTCACCAATCGCAGCTTTATGGGAGAAAAGAGAAAACCACTGTTGAAAAAACACATGAAATCTCAGCTAGAGTTTGAACATAAAAACATAAGAAATAGGAGCAGGAGTAGGCCATCTAGCCTGTTGAGCCTGCTCTACCATTCAATAAGATCATGGCTGATCTGGCCATTAACTCATCTCCACCTACCTGCCTTTTCCCCATAACTCTTAATTCCCCTACTATGGCAAAATCTATCTAACCTTGTCTTAAATATAGTTACTGAGGAAGCCACTGCTTCATTGAGGACAGAATTCCATGGATTCACCACTCTCTGGGAAAAGTAGTTCCTCCTCATCTAAATCTACTCCCCCCAAATCTTGAGGCTGTGTCCCCTCGTTCTAGTCTCTCCTAGCAGTAGAAACAATTTTCCTGCCTCTATCTTATCTATCCCTTTCATAATTTCATATCTTTCTATAAGATCTCCTCCCATCCTTCTGAATTCCAGTGACTACAGTCCCAGGTGACTCAATCTCTCCTCATAGTCTAACCACCTCATCTCTGGCATCAACCTGGTGAACCTCCTCTGCACCACCTCCAAAGTCAGCATATCCTTCCTCAAGTAAGGAGACCAGAACTGCATGCAGTACTCCAGGTTCTGCTTTTAATTTAGTCCCTAAGCTGTTCAAATTCCCTCAGCAGAACCCCTTTCCTCGTTTTACCTTTGTCATTGGTACCCACACGGACCATGACAACTGGATCTTTCCCCTCCCACTGTATATTCCTCTGAAGGTCAGATAAGATGTCCTGAATCTGGGCACCAGGCAGGCAACACAACCTTCAGGATGCTCTATCCTCGTGACAGAGGACTCTGTCTGTTCCCTTGACTATACTATTCCCAATTACCACTACATTTCTCTTCTCTCCCCCCTCTTGAATGGCTCCCTGAATGAAGGTACCACAGTTAGGTTGTTCATCCTTCCTACAGCCCCCACTCTCATCCACACAGGGAGCAAGAATCTCAGACCTGTTGGACAAGCTCAAGGACTGAGACTCCTCCAGCACTGTCTCTTGGATCCCACTACCCACCTCACTCACAGTCACACCCTCCTGTCCCTGACCACAGACATTTGAGGCAGCTAATCTAATGGGTGTGACTACCTCCTGAAACAAAATGTCCAGGTAACTCTCCTCCTCCCTGATGTGCCGCAACATTTGAAGCTCAGATTCCAGGTCATCATCTTTGAATTTGAGTTCCTCGAGCAGCCGACACTTACTGCAGATGTGGTCACCAGGAACCACAGTGGGGTTCACCAGCTCCCACATCGTGCAGCTACAGCACATCACCTGATCCCTCATCATCCTTACATTATATAATTAGCTGTAATTTAGAGACTTTTTATTCAATCACTACAAAAGCCTTACCTGCTACTTACCTGTGCCTCCTCAGCCAAGCCTCAAGCTCCCAATCCTATACTGGTCCACTCACACAATGGCCACTCTGCTTTGACCCTGCTTTGCTTTTATTTGCTCCTACTAATGAATCACAAATTGATTGGTCCATCGCTGATCATTTAGTCCCGTGAAACACCCCTTTTTTAAACTCTTCTCCCCGAGCTGTTCTTAGCTCTCTCTGTGAATTGATTGGTCTGCCACTAATGCGCTGAGCCCCGTGGAAGGCTCTTTTTTAAAAAAATTCTTCTCTCTGACCTGTGCGAAGCTCTCACGCTCTGCAAATCATTTGATCTGCTGCTAAACACTATGACTAAACACTATATTTGGTGTAAGCTAACCAACGCACATAATCAAAAACACACCATCCCTAATGTGAAGCATGGTGGTGGCAGTGGGGATGCTTCACTGCAGCAGGCCCGGAAGGCTTGTGAAGGCAGAGGGTAAAATGAATGCAGCAAAATATAGAGAAATCCTGGAGGAAAGCTTGATGCAGTCTGTAAGAGAGCTGCAACTTGAAGATTTGTTTTCCAGCAAGACAATGACCCCAAGCATAAACCCAAAGCTACACAGGAATGGCTTAAAAACAACAAAGTTAATGTTGAGGAGTGGCCAAGTCTGAGTCCAGACCTCAATCCAATTGAGAATTTGTGGCTGGACTTGAAAAGGCCAGAGCTTGTGCAGTTTAGTAAAGAAGAATGGGGGAATGTGCAAAGCTTATAGAGACCTTTCCACACAGACTCAAGGCTGTAATTGTTGCATCTACTAAATACTGACTTGAAGGATGTGAGTAACTATGCAATTATTTTGTGTTTAATAATTATAATAAATTTAGACCAATTTGTAGAAATCTGTTTTCACTTTGACATGGAAGAGTCTCTTCCGTTGATCGGTGTCAAAAAAGCCAAATTAAATCTACTGTGATTCAATGTTGTTGTAAAGCAATGAAACATGAAAACTTCCAAGGGGTGGTGGGCAGGCAGGTTGAATATTTTTTATTGGCACTTTAAATTGAAAATAATTAGCAGAGAGATTACAGCAGCAATGAGGTGAGATTTTCATCAAGCATAGTGGGATCTTGGTACACGCTACCTGATAGGATGCAGAAATCTGGACTATATTTATAAGTACCTGTATGAGCAGTTGGAGAGACAAATCTTAAGAGGTTGGCAAATTGGATTAGGCTGGAAAGTTCATCTTTAGAGATGGTTGAATTGCATGACCTCTTTCTGTGCCATAAAATCTATGTTTACTTATGTTGCATTTTTCTTCCAATTTAAAACCCCCGCTTGATCAATAAAAACATTGACTATATTCTAAGCAATGCTAAAAATCAGTAACAGCACAAACCTGATCAAAGCAATTCAATTTGTATTGGTAGCATGCAACGACAGTATGTTCTATGCTTTGAACACGCAGAACCAACGAAATTTCTTGCTGCACCGAACATGCATGGAAAAATTGAGGTTAGGACACTCCAACTGGCTTTGCTAGCACCGTGTTCAGAAGTCACCCAATTATGATGGCCATCAACCAGCTTTCCTTGCAACATTTCATCATTTTATGGTATATCTAGTTAATTAGAAAGAAAGATATCACTAACAACAAGAAACAGGCTAGTTTTAATCATCTGTTTCATTCCAATATTTCTGCAGCTGAGTTGTACTATTGACTAAACTTACAACAAAAGCCTTCCAACATTTTTAAAATAACCCATACTTCCAGAGTCTCATAAGCAGATTCAGTTTTGGCAATGTGCACACCAGCAAAATCTTTCATGCTGTGGTGGTATGAGGTTCATTGTCTACAAAGCCTAAACTCAAAAGGATATTTAAAACCCTATCAAATACACTGTAGGTATTAATAGGTACCCTCATTATAGGATGGTTATACTATAATCAACCTACTCTTCAAAGACTAATTTACTTCTCTGTCTCAAACAAGAGAAAATCTGCAGATGCTGGAAATCCGAGCAACAGACACAAAATGCTGGAGGAACTCAGCAGGCTAGGCAGCATCTATGGAAAAAAGTACAGTCAACGTTTCGGGCCAAAACCCTTCAGCAGGACTGATTTCTATGGCAAGGTTTAATTGCCAATACCTACTGCCTGAGTGGTGGGTTCCCCTTTCTCTGCCAAGGAGGAGATACTTCTAGCTAATAAAGGAGTTTAAAAAAAGTCAATTTTACTTTTAATCATGTTTAAATTTAGACAAACAGTTCTTTACATGCATTTAAAACTCTCAGAGGATTTCTGATTTACAAAAGACTTGCGAATTACAAAATATTTCTAAGCTACAAAGGATTTCCCAGCATGGGTACAATTCTTATGAACTAAACATACCAATGAGCTGTAGATAAATAAATTATCCATCGCAGAAACTTAAGGTTGAGAATTGAATTCTAGTTCTTTGTCATTCTTAATAATCCCCAATGCTATCTAACCATTGTACTAGTACAGTTTTGCTACTAGTTGACATAATTTACATGTTGTTTCTCAGATACCTTTGCTGTGACAAAATAATACATACAGTTGGTCTAAAATCTTCTGGAGACAAGAGATCCCAGACACCCAAATTTAATGCATGAGGGCCAGTTTTCCGAGTACACAAATATCCCAACAATTGATTAATTATACCTGTGACCATGTTTGATGTGCTAAACAAGAAATATGGTCTGCAAACTTCCTTGACCTAAATCACAATGATGCAAATAACTTAGCTGTAGTTGCTTGGTTTGATGTAGGCCAATTAACATAACCCCATTGTCTCATGGTCACTTTACTTTGCAAATCATATCTCATAACAGCTAGCCTTCCTGCTGTGGGTCAGCAGCCAGTACTTTAAAAACACTGCTTGTAAAGCTGTACTTTTAACTTCAGACTGATTATTACTTGCAATTTACATTAACTAGAGAGTAGTTATTGTTTACAACATAAAGCTGAGCAAAGAATATTCCATAGAAGCTTAACTTTGTCACTAATAACTCTAATCTTTTGGAAAGGTCATGCTGCTGTGCTAGAAAGCTGAGGTTCGCCATAAGCCTCAAAAGATCTGGAAAGTGAATACTGTATCCATCACAATGCAAACACAACGTAAACATTCACATGATGCATTGATCCAATTTCATTACAGCAGAAGCTGAGAATATATCAAAAGTACTAGAATTACAGAACAGTCAGGTACAGGCAGGTTGTGGTTAAGCCGACTAGGGGAAAGGCTATTCTGGATTGGGTGTTTTGTAATGAACCAGATTTGATTAGAGAGCATAAGTTAAAGGAACCCTTAGGAAGCAGTGATCATAATATGATAGCATTCACCCTGCAATTTGAGAGGGAGAAGCTAAAGTCAGATGTATTAGTATTACAGTAAAGGGAGTTATAGAGGCATGATTGAGAAGCTGGACAAAGTTGATTGGAAGGGGACACTAGCAGGGATGATAACAGAGCAGCAGGCTGGAGTTTCAGGGAGCAATTTGGAAGGTGCAGCATACATACATCCCAAAGTAGTATTCTAATGACAGGATGACAGAGCTGTGACTGACAAGGGAACTCAAAAACAACATAAAAGCAAAATAGAGTGCATATAATAGAGCAAAAATTAATGGGGAGATAGAGGATTGAAAAGCTTTTTTAAAAACAAAAGGTAACTAAAAAAAAAACCCAGAAAGAGGAAAAAGGTAAAATATGAAGGTAAATTAGCTATTAATATTAAAGAGGATACCAAAGTCTTTTTTTCAGATATATAGAGTAAAAGAGAGGAGAAAGTAGATATCAAACCGTTGGAAAATGATGGTAGAGAGGTTGTAATGGGGTCAAGGAAATGGCAGAAGAGCTAAATAAGTATTTTGCATCCATCTGCACTTTGGAAGACACAAGCAGTATACTGGAAATTGAAGAGTGTCAGGGGTCAGAAATGAGCGCAGTTGCATTTACTAGTGAGAAGGTACTTGGCAAGCTGAAAGGTCTGAAGGTGACTGCACCCCAGGATTCTGAAAGAGGAAGCCAAAGAGATTGTGGATGCATTAGTCACTAGATTCTGGCACGGTTCCAGAGGACTGGAAAATTGCAAATGTCACTCCACTCTTCAAGAAGAGAGTGAGGCAGAAGGAGGGTAATTTAGACCAGTTAGCCTGACTTCAGTGGTGAGAAAGATGTTGAAGTCCATTATTAAGGATGAGATTTTGGGGTACTCAGAGGCACATGACACAAAAGGTAAAAGTCAACATGGTTTCCTTAAGGAAAAAATCTTGCCTGACAAATCTGCTAGAATCCTTTGAGGAAATAACAAGCAAGACAAAGGAGAATCAGTAGATGTTGGGTAATTGGATTTTTAGAAGGCCTTTGACAAGGTGTCGCACATGAGGCTGCCTACAGGAAGGATACTAGCATGGATAGACGATTGGCGTGAGGCAAAGAGTGGAAATAAAGGGGGCCTTTTCTGGTTGCCTACCGTTGACTAGTGGTGTACCACAGGGGTCGGTGTAGAGACCGCTTCTTCTTACATTATACGTCAATCAACTGGATGATGAAATTGATGGCTTTGTGGCCAAGTTTGCAGACATTACGAAGATAGATGGAGAGGCGTGGTGGAGACAGCGGGGCTGCAGAAGAACTTAGTCAGATTAGGAGAAGGGGCAAAGAAGTGGCAGATGTATTATAGTGTCGGGAAATGAATGCTCATGAACTTTGGTAGAAAGAACAAAAATGTATTTTCCAAACAAGCAGAAAACTCAAAAATCCAAGGTGCAAATGGAATTGAGTGTTCTTGTGCAGGATTCCCTAATGTTTAACTTGCAGTCTGAGTCAGTGTGAGGAAAGTAAATGCAATGCTAGCATTCATTTCGTAAGAACTAGAATATAAAAGCAAGGGTGTAATGCTGAGACTCTAGTAAGGCCCTGATGAGGCCTCAATTAGAGCATTGCAATCAGTTTTGGGCTCCCTATTCAAAGAAAGGATGCGTTGACATTGGAGAGGGTGCAGAGGAGGTTCATGAGAATGATTCCAGGAATGAAAGAGTCATCTCATGAGGATCATTTGATGGCTCTAGGCCTGTACTCACTAGAATTCAGAAGAATAAGGGGGATCTCATTGAAACCTATAAAATGTTGAAAGGGCTAGACAGACTGGTAGTGAAGATGAAGTTTCATATGGTGGGGAGTCTAGGACCAGAAGGCACAGCTTAGTATAGAGGGACATCCATTAGGAATGGAGAGGAGAAGAATTTCTTTAGCAGAGGATGGTGAATCTGGAATTCATTGCTGCGAGTGGCTGTGGAGGCCAGGATATTGGGTGTATTTAAGGCAGGGGTTGATAGGTTCTCAACTAATCTGGGCATGAAAGGTTATGGGGAGAAGGCAGGAGAATGAGGTTGAGAGGGAGAGCAGATTAACCATGATGAAATTGTGGAGCATACTCAATGGGCCAAATGGCCCAATTCTGCTCCTCTCTCTTATGGTAATTACTGAAGTAATTTCCCTCATTTTGCATTAGGATTACGATGGGAATATTTGATTAAATTGCATTCATAGGCCCATTGCCTACTTTCCTGCTTTTCAAATACACATCCATTTCCTTTTGGTAGGATATTGTAGTTTCTAATTTCAATCACTACTCCTAGTATATAGTAGATTCTATTTTTTTCTTTCCAGTGATAATTTAAAGCTGATGTTAATTGGTAAGTGATTTATCAGCAAATGGAATCACCTTTTCCCTATCAAACTTTTGAAAAGTCATTCACAATTTTCAACCTCATAATAGATCTCAAATTTTCCTCCTTCAATAAAAGAATTCTCCTGTTTTTGTGCCAAATGACAAAGAACAGCAAAAATGGAGATTAGCAAAATTTAGAATCAGTTTGACTGTGAAGGTCACCAACCAAAACCACTCACACAATTAAATACTTGCTGACTCATCATTGCAAGGAGCAGGTACAACAGTAGGTACATAAGATACAAAAGAAGCAGGCTGTCTGACTTCTCGTGACTGCTCCACCATTCAATAAGATCATCATTGATCCTTTAGCACTGTAACATTTTACAAGGACACTCTCTCTTCTCCACTCCCCCACTGAGTGGAAGATACAATAGCTAGAAGATATGTATCACCAGACTCAAGTACAGCTTCTACCCTCCTGTTATGACACTACTGAATGACTCCCTGGAATGATAAGATGGATTCTTGGCCTCACAGTCTACCTTGTTATATGATCTTGCACCTTACTGCCTATTGCACTGCACTTTCTCTGTAGCGGTTACACTTTATTCTGCATTGTTATTTGTTTTAGCTTGTACTACCTCAATGTACTATATAATGAATAATCTGCATGAAGAGTTTGAAAGGCAAGCTTTTCACTGTATTTAAATATACTACAAATGACAATAATAAACCAATTTCAATAACATCCCTCAGTGCCTATTACAGTATATAGAAGCTGATGCAGTCTTGAACATGCTCATCTAATGATCCTCACAAGTCCACTTGGGCAGAGGACTCCAAAGGTTCCTCAGTCTCTGGGGAAAGAAATTTCTTCCCATTTCATTCCTGAATGGCGATCATCTAATTTAGAGACTTGAGACCCCTAGATTTAAGCAACCCGGGCACAGGAGGTCAAATTTACATCTATCCTGACAAGCCCCAGAAGAAATGCACATTTTTCATTGAGACAATTTTTATCGAGTTTTCAGGCTGCGGAAGGAAGAAAAGAGAGTTGGACAAAAAAAAAACACACCTTGGGTAGACTGCTGAACTCATTTGAAATTCACACATCTTCTGTCGATCTTTTACATATTGTACACAACTTAGTTGGAGTGACAGGAGATTGAAGAGAAAATTTAGGAAGTACTTGTTCAGCACACAGAGATTGTTGAAACCTACAATTCTCACCCCTAGAAATTAAGACTGACAATTTGTTAGGAATAGGTATTAAGGGATAGAGTTAAAGGCAGATAAGCCAAAAAGGCATATTCATGTTAGAACCAACATGATAGACACAGTAGCCTCAAGAGACTAAACCAGTTCCTGGTTTTCCTATGATCTTTTTTGAATTTCTTTCACATGACACATTAGACCAAGGTCTTTACTCACATGGATGCAAAAGCTCTCTTGGTACCATTTAGAAGAGGAGCTGGGGTGTGCTAACAGTATCCTAGCCTACACTATTCCTCATAATGTGTCAATAAATAATTATCTGATCATTAATACATTGCTGTTTGACGTATCAGATGGCTACATCATCATTCTGTGCCATCGTTGCTGGCTTAGTTCAGGTGGATCAAGATGCCCATCTAAGCCAGTTCCAGTTGCCTGCATTTGACCCCCTTTCATTGAAGCCCTTCCACATACCTGTCCAAATATCTTTTAAATATTGTTATTGAACCTGCCTTAGGCACTTCATCTGGCAGCTCATTCCATATATGTAGTAATGTTTTGAAAGTACTCAATTATTCACTTGAAAAGTGATTTTAAGCAGACTGAAGTTGTGAAAGGCGCAATGTAAATACAAGCCTTTAGAACACATTAGACTTCTGCATTGCTTTGAAAGAAATGCAATGATTTGTAAATTCTGCTCCACTGGCATAGAAAGAAAACCAGAGAAAATAAGAAATTAAGAAATTTGTTTCTGAGGTCAGGGTTTATTTTATGACAGGGCACATGGGCATATTTTTATTTTATTGAGGTACAGCACAGATTAGGCCTCCCAATCCTTCGAGCCGTGCCACCCAACAACCTCCAATTACGCTTAGTCTAATTACAGGACAATTTACAATGACCAATTAACTGAACAACCGGTACCTCATTGGACAGTGGGAGGAAACCGGAGCACCCAGAGGAAACCCACACAGTCACCAGGAGAACGTACAAACTCCTTACAGGCATTGGGAAGGAATTGAACCCGGGTCACTGGTACTGTAAAGCGTTGGGCTAACCACTATGCTGCCTTAGCTGTGTTGGGTGAAGCTTTGATGGGCAGGTTCATCAGAGAGATCAATACCTGAACTTCGGAATGTAAATACAGAAGGGAGGTTCAAAGCAACTGATTACAGCCACATGAATCAATCAGATCATCTATCAATAATAAAATTTAATTTATAATGCTAACTCATTCCTCCGAATGTTGAAAAAAAGACATTAATTCAAAAAACACCCAGCAGGTCAGAAGGCAATTCTAGTTAGAGAAACAGTTGGTATTTCAAGACAAGAGAGTTCACCTTAGTGACTTAACATTTTTTTTATATTTCAATGTTGTTATCACTGGGAATCAACAAGCCACTCCACTCTCCTCTCTTTATTAGGCAAAGTCACATTCCAAGTCAGGATGTTCACCACATTGTCTTGACTCCAGATTAGAGTATTCAGGTTGTGCAAACTTCCATCCCAGTACCACAATGGAATGTCAGTGTAAATTTCTTAAGAAGTGAGAATAGCGGAGCTGACACTAAACTGGCATAGTGTTATTCAGCATCATTGACATAAACAAATATGACAAAGTGGCTCAGAAATTGTTATTCGTTAGGCTAACTGAGACTAGCAATCATGGCACAGAATAAATGCAGATGACAATGATTTATTCTAATAGAAGGTCATTTGATTTCCCCTTTCCATTGAAGCTGCCTGACCCAATGCCTAGTTCAGCACCACGCTAACACAGTGGTTACCGTGGCGTTATCACAGCTCAGGACATCAGAACTCAAACCTGGCGTCCTCTGTCAGGAGTTTGTACATCCTCCCTGTAGAATACCTTGATTTTCTCCAGGTGCTCTAGTTTCCTCCCATTGTCCAAAGACGTACCAGTTAGCATTGTAAATTGTTCCATGATCAGGATAGGGTTAAGTTGGGGGTTGCTGGACTGTGTGGTTGGAAGGGCTGGGATGGCCTATTCTGCACTGTATCTTCAAATAAATAAATAAAAATTTGTATTTTAAATGCAAGATCAGTAATATAATCAAGCAAAACTGAGCAAGACTTGATCTAGTCTTGCTTGAATATATTATTACTCATTTATGCAGTGTGCCATTCAAACACTAATGAACTGGAGAAGTCAGGATGCCAGATGTACAGGAGTTCTCTTCTATGCATAATTATAATTGTTCCTCCTTTTCTAATGACTCAATACTTCCATTTCTAGACAGGAAAAAGCTGGCTCAACTGAACTGAACAATCTGTTCCAGATAATGTGACAACTGATTAAGCATGCAGCAGACACCTCCCTTCGAACTATGTTCTCAAGGGTACTCCTCTTAACCTTTTCATGACAGTCTACAAAATTCATGGAAAAATACAGAATAAAATTTAAACTTTAAAACAGAATCTGTACATCCTTATTATGTTCCAGCTCTTTCTTTTGAACACCAATGTACAAGCACCAGGAGTTATAGCACTTCAGTGTGAAAATTATGATACTACCAGTAGTTAACTTTACAATTAAGTATAATTTTCTGATGATGGGGTAGCGCTATAACAGGAAGTATATGAATGTGTTGGAGGAGAACAAGTCATAGACTCAAAGGAAATGAATCAGTGAGGAAGCAGCATTCTTTATGGGAAAAACGCGTACTTGTTCTATCAGAAAAGTCTCCTTATAAATAAAATCACAGAACAACCATGAACATTTGTCTATTCAGGCTGTTGAAAAAAGCACATTAAACACATGAAAAAGAACTGTTCAAGTAATAATATTTCAGCTCTCAAGACACAGTGTCATTTCCACTTAAAGGTCTAAAGCAACTTGAGGTGAAAATTTTCCAATCAATTAGCAAATTACAGTATATTCTTCCATGTGCTCGTTTCACATATTCCCCAATGTATTTAAAGCAATCTTTACATTGTGCAGCTTTGCAAGTGCTTTAATTGAGGTCTTTAAGAATATTGAGGGAAGCACATGGATTGCAAAGAGAGAGAAACTGTTTTTGTTGTTCGGAGAATCTATGAAAAGTGAAGCTTGGAAACACTTGCACAACACAGGATGGGACAAGTTTTTTTGCACCTTTCCACGAACAGAAATTGATAATAAGCCAATTGTTGAATCTTGGGTTGAAAGTTATGAGGCAAAAGGATGGATCTGGAGTTAGAAGTGAAAGGTCAACCGTAAGAGAATAGAGAAAACATATGGTTCATTTCTGTTCTGATATTTCTGTAGTTTCTATGAACATAAGAATGCCTCTGTTGTACATTTTGGTGAAAGCAGTTCCAATCTTGAAAGTCTATTTTAAGAAATTCTTATTATATACAAATGAATTGCTTTAGTAAATTCATATGATGATTTGAACATTGATTGAAGTTCTATCCAGAGATGAATCCTTCAATAGATAATGATACTTGCTTTTTGGAATTTACTCCCACACAGGACACACTCTCCACAGAAGCTCAGCTAGAAAGACCTGGAACCATCCTTTTGTCACACAGGTCAAGACCATCAAGAAGTGAAGTCTACACGCCATCAATAGAATTACACGGCCTCGAAAAAGCTATACATAGTAGCAGCAGTTATCAACTGCATATTATTGTTCAGCAGTTACTGAAGTGATCCAAAGAGCATTTTCCTCCAGGGAAGTGTAATGGAAGGTCTTTGTTCTTTTCCAAAAATATAATTTCTAACAATATCATTTAAAAATGTTATTTAAAATATAAAGTTCGGATTCTAACAATATCATTTTAAAATTGTTTGGTAAGTTTCTTTAAGATGCTTTTGAAATCTGAACAAATGTAATTTTCACTTACTCATCCAGTGAAACGATGAAGTTTCAATTACTGGTGTCCTAACTTAATTGTATTTTGATCCTCTTCCTTCCCACTGCATAACTTATGTTACAGAATTAAAATCAGGACTGGAAAATAGTTCTTAAAAGGCAGAGTCGAATTTGATTTTAATCCCATAATGGACTTTCAAAGCCTGTATCTCAGCAAAGGTGTTGAGTTTAACTGAATACACCAGTACATCATTCAAACTACTGTTTCACAAGTGGAAACCTTGATATTACAAGGATGACTTAACTTTTGTGGAAAGACTCCAATTTGCATCCAATCAAAGCTTTCAGCACTGTGATCAGATATGGATATCTGACTGATTGCTTTCCTCTCTGGTTGGGGATGACAACTAAATTCAACAAATTTAACTCTGTCTATATATTCATCTTTAAACTGAATACACATGCATGACATCAGTGTGCAACAATGAACATTTAACAGGAGTAAGTGCCTAAAGGGATTAGTAATCTGATTTCATCATTGTTTACTGAAGGAATGTTGGTCTTCCACAGTAGTTATCAATTGCATGAAGAAGCTGAAGATTTAATTTGGAAGATGATATATCTACAATATTAAACTTCTTTATTTCAGAAAGGGGTGTTAAGGTCCTGAAACTGTAAAGTGAAGTTTAAAATCATGAACTCTTGTTTCAAAATAATATAAACTAGGGTTCCTGGTAAGAATTTCTGGATATTGATGGAATATTTGCTGGAAGTGAATTATCTGGAGCTTAGCTTCTTTGCAGGTGATAGTACAGATGTTTTTTTTTAAAATCTCATGCAATTGGAATCAAAGCATTAGGTGTCAAAGCAGGATGTTGACAGTTTCAAGTAGTTCAAAATGAATGATGTATTCATGCAGTATGTACACAGATCTGGTCAGTTAATAAGTTACGGGCTATAGTGCATCTGATACCATAACTTTGGTTATCAAGTGATGACAGCAACTTCATACTTCATGAGAAGACAGGATAATGATAGTTGCTCATCAGGTAAATACTCTTAAGAATAAATTGTTATGCAAATATGCTGACGGTTAGAGAGAAGACCAGATGACTCTGCCATCTAAGGAAGCTCTTGGTGTTGGGGCAAATTATGCGCCAGTCTCAGAATTCAACCCGAGAATGCAGTATTACACAGTAACCAGAGATGGATTACACTAACCTCCATTAAAAAGAGAGTTACATCACAGAGATGGGCTTGATTTAATTTGGTCATCATCCATCAAAACAATCGAGAACAAAACAACTAGGGCGTCCATTTATCGAAAAGTCTTCCACACCTACCAAGGTTAAAACAAAAAAAAGAATTAGAAATGCTGAGCTTTCTTTGAGAAACAAAGAAATTTCAAATACACTAACAGTAGCTTTACAAAACCATCTGAGCCAAACCACAAAGAGCCAATTTCCAGAATCAGAATTAATATCACTGGCACTTGTGAAATTTGTTGCTTTACAGCAGCAGTACATTGAAATACATAACAAAAACTACAAATTACTATATACAGTATTATGCAAAAGTCTTAGACACTCATATATAGCTAGGGTGCCTAAGACTTTTACACTGAACTGTATTAGTCAACATGGAGTGGAGAGTCAATTGTAATTCTGGCAAGAACAAAAGATGTTGGGAATGGAGAGGTGGAGCACAGCAGCAGGGTGTGCAACTGGCAGAGAAGGAGTGCCAGGGTGCAGACACACCTGTCCCTCAGACACCAGGCAAGGTAATTTGATTCCAAACAATTGCAATTGGCTTATTGATCATTACAGAATGTCTCTCTGGTGCTTCCCACTCCCCCCACCCCTTTTCCCAACCATGATTCCCCTCTCACTGCCCCTTTTTTAAATACACACACACAGAAATAAAAAACAATCAGGGTAACGACTTAAAGTCCTTGACATCCACAAGCCAGCAGTTCTTAAGTTCAACCAACAGTGCTTGGGCACACAGGAAATCTGCACCGAGCCCAGGTCTAGCCACCTCAGCCGGGATGAAATTCCATATGTAACTTCACCCACCGAAGCAGAGCGTCACCAGGTGTGTCCCGCAAGTCTGGATCTTGCTACCGTTGCTGGCCTCCAGCGAAGTTTCATCGCTCTTTGCCATCTCATCAATAGGCGATGCTGGCAGCACACTCACTTGAGCACCCTGAAGCATCGCCCTGAACAGTAAATGACCCTGGCAGCTGAAACCCAAGGTGTTCACAGACCTCTGATGTCCCAATAAACTGGCAATGTCAAAGCTGCAAAGGGGTCAGCGCTTCCTCATGTTCTTACCAAACCAAGCATGGTAAAAGCACAGGCCCGGCACCATCTGTTTCGCAGCCACAGGCATCCTTATGTTGCAGGCTTTGCTGAACTGGCTTATTGAGGTAGAGAAAAGAAGAGGAACGATGCATTTCTGCCTGACTGAGTGAAGACTATCAGCCATTTTAGCAAGCTCCCTATAGCCTACCACTGGTGCATTAGCAAGGGACCTGTGAACTTGATCAGGCATTTGCTGCATGGATAGTTCTATAAAAATAAAACAAGGATGGTGATATCCCTGGAGAGACAGGATTTGCTCCATTAACTCTGAAGGCCTAGCATCGCTGAGACTGGACAAGGACAGCAACTGTTTGGTGTGCTCAGACTCTGATAGTCCAAAAGTCCATAAAACAGCGAGTATTCAGCAATCTGCATGTGTCTTATTCAGGCGGGTGCTCAAGCAGACTCATCACTCTTGCAGCTGTGGAGTTGCTGAGCAATGCTACTACATAGAAATATTTGGTGTAGTCGGCAAAGGTTTCTCAAAGTTCAAACTGGGCCTCAGCTTGTCCAAACCAAGCAACTACATTTTGCTTCCAAAACTCCAGAAGTTTCAAAGCGATGGCATTGGTCGACATGTTCAATAACTCTGGAATCGTCCTAGAGCATCGAGGTCACCGATGTAGGTTTTCGCAAATAAAACAAAGTGATGCGTTTTATGTTTAATGAAACCTGTGACACATTTTATTGAACTCAAAAAACTTAACACAAAAACATTGTAAATAATCTTTACGTAACATCATGTCAGACTAGGTTCTTAAAGCAAAACCCCAACTCAATGCCAGTGGTTGTGAATTATGTACATTTCTCCTAACTACTTTACCCTAAAGGATCCGAGTTGTAATGCTGTCTGACCTGACAATTTCCAACATTTTCTGGGCTTTTCTCGTTTTGAATCTCCAGTATCTACAGTTTTTTTTAAATAACTTATTACTAATGCAAAAACAGTGGGATATTCTATTTTCATAATGTTGATTGAGGAATCTTTGTTGTCCAGGACACTGGAATAACTCCCCCATTTTTCTTCAAAAAGTGCTAAGGATTTTTTTTGTATTTCACCCAAAAGGAGAACAAGGCATTTCCTCTGTCCTTTCTTCTGCAGTTGCCTACTTTTTTTGTGCATGTTCTTCTCCATTACATGATAATAAAACCCTCTATCTCAGATGCAGGGAGTCTCAAGGCCACCAACCACACATTGGCAAGTCAAGGAGTTATACATGCAATATGCTGAAAATTGTGACTACACTTAAAATGCACTGACATTTGCCAATACCTGCTCAGGAGCATAGGTTTTTAAAAGGAAACTGAAACCACTGGAGCTCAAGGCAAATGAGTACCGAAAGCTTAAAGGGTAAAATTAGTTGAAATTATTGCTGGTGCTTGAAACCTAAAAAAGATGCTATCTGAAGTTAAGATAAAGAAAGAAATGCTAACACTGGGAAATCAACTAAATAAGACAAATTTAAACCACATGGCAAATCAATGATAGAATCTTTCAATTACCCAGGATCCTTAAAGTGGTTGATCAATTTAAACAGCAATTCACAGCAAAAATAGCAAATAACATTTCCCACTAAGCCACATAATGGACCATTGAGCAAAAGGAAGAAAATAAAGTTGAAGGCCAGAAAGGTTTGGGCCATTTTAGAATTTCAGGGCTAGAAGGCCAAAAGTACAGTCACGAAGAATTCTAATTAGTCTTCTAAACTATGAAAGGGATTCTGAGGTAACCAATAAGCCAAAACACTATTGAGCAATACAGCAAAGGCCAAATAGCCTGCAGAGATGCTATTTCTTGTTATATTCTCATTGTTACTGTACTGAGGAGGCAATTATGAATCCATCACATTTGTATGTTTGGAGTTGCATATAATGCTGAGTGGGTGAACAGAACAGATTTCATGACGAATGTTAGTGAAGCAGAAGGATTTTTTTTAAAAGAGAAATCCAGTTGTTTCACGGTTGCGGTTACCAACTGGCTTCATTGATTCACCATTTCAACAAATCCCAGCTCCCACTGTGCGACTAAAATACACGTGTGTCCAGACCAAAGGGTCCGCAACCCCGATTACTATTAATTTAACTTAACCACAACACTACCTCACCCTAACAAGGAACGCCATTATAAAGAGTAGGTGGCTAGTCTGTTATTGGAGATAATCATCGTCTGGTACGCCAGTGGAGCGACTGTTACTTGCCACGAATCAGCAGCTGTCTGAATGCTGTCTAGGTCTTACATATTACAGACAAGTTACTCATCATTCACTGAGAAGTTATGAATGGAGATACTAACGTTTAACAAGTTACTGTGTTTATAAGATAGAGGTACTAATTGCATTTTTAATATTTCACAGTATCACAGAATATTTCACTGTGTTCTACATAAAAGAATGACAAGGCAACTTAAATAACATTTCTCAGGCCTTTTTTTAAAATATGCTGTGATTACTTTGCTATAATAATACTCAATGAAGAAAACTATTGGAAGTGAAGAAAATAATATAATACTTAATAGGGACAATTTTGTAAACCCAGGAAGTAATTTTATTTTGACTCATTGTTCTATTTTCCCAGAGATTCTTTAAGGTGTAACATTGTAGGTTTCTGAAGGTTGTGCCATAAACTATTTGCTAATGATTGCTGTTGGGAGCTTTGACCCCATTTCAAGATTCTCGATTGTTTAATGTCATTTCCTGTACACAGGTGTCAAGAGAACAAAGTAATTGCTACCCCGGATCTAATGCAGCACAAGGACAAGCACAAAAGACAAGGAACACGCAGAATAATAATAAAAACACAATAAATATAAATATTTAAGATACATAGATTGATTGTTTGTCCATAAAGAGACACTAGGCTGTACATAAGGTGATTGATGGGAAGTAATAAAGTACTGGAGGATTTGTCAATCTAGATCATGAAAGCCACTGGACTAATCTTTTTCATGTAACTTAGACCGTTCCCTTGAGTTACAAAATATGAGTGATTTGAAAGTACTGCACTGAACTGGAAGGGGGATTCCTTGCATGCCAACACAGAATCCTACAAGCTAATGCTGCACCTGTTATGTTTTATAACTTCAAAATATTAAACTAATTTAAAAGGAAGACACTGGAGTCTGAAATGGAAGTCTAACTTCATTTTTACTTTACATGAGCCTTGCACATGTCATGTGGTAGTATGGTGATATATGCAATTCACATATTTATACATATAACCAATAACAACTTAGTTGAACAAACAAGAATACTTAATCAAAAATTTTATAATGTATAAATAAATTTTGATTAAGCATTCTTGTTTGTTAAATATATATATTAGTCCTTCACACACCCTCCCCTATGCTCCTGGACTCTTAATTTGCTGTCCTTCATTTATTCCATTCTTGTCATGTTAGTATTTATTTTTGCACTATAACCTTTGCACCATTGTACATCGCTGTATTTAACATTGTCCTTATTATCACCATGTACATTGTTCATTCTGTCAGCTTCGTGCGATCAAAAATTCTCACTGCACCCTGGTGTATATTAAAATAAACTAATCAGAAATATAGTTGGTTTCCAATAAGTTGGGCCATCGGTTAATCAGGGCAGCCACTTATTTGGGCCAAGTCTTAAAGAACAAAATCGGATCATGAAAATAGCCGGGATTTCCTGCGTTTATTTGAGACAACATGCATTTAATTGAGACAGGAGACTGGAAACCGTTTCTGATTCCCATCAGTCATGTGAATTTGCACAATGCTTGGACACTACCAATGCTTAGGGCAATTTCTAAAAAGTGTCAGTCCCATATGCTTGTGTTCAAAAAGGAGTGTTTTTCTGTCACTGATAGTTGGTGAGAAATAAGGAGTAAGACAATTCAGAACAATTTTACTCATCATGGTTTCAAGCATTTAGGCTTGCAGATGCCAGAAATAGCCAGAAGTGAAAATGAAATAATTTCACTACTTCAATGAAGAATCTGAAGGTATGGATAATCATCTTGAATGTTACAATGAAAATGAAGATTTGGAGGATGCAATCATCAGAAGGATTGTTGAAGACAGTCCATTATCTGCACTGATTTTGTTCATTTACAAAACAAAAAAAAGAGCAAAGGAGCACGGCAGTGTACATTGGCTTAATTCTTCCATCGATAACCTAATACAGTTTTATAATACAGTACTAGTATTGGTAGTGTTCTAATTTGTTTTTTTTTTATTTAGTTTAAATACATAACTTGTAACTCAGATAAAGTGCAGTGTGTCTTTTTTTAATACCTATTTAACTATTTCCATGAAACTTCAGCTAATTGGGGCAAGTTCCAATGTGCCCTAATTAACTGAAATTCACTGAATTTGTTCTGAGATTGCTTTCTTTCCAAAAGCAAACAGCCTTCTTGCCTACCATGCTATAAACACAGAGGAGAAAAGGCATAGATCACAAGACCCGAGAGATAAAACAGAAGGCGAAGACATGAAGCAGATGTTGCTCTGTCCACATTTGAACTGAGGAGGACCAAAAAGAGTAGCATTACTGGGCTGGAAACGTGGGAGGATGAGGTTAACCTTCAAGTCTGCAGCCAGATCGAGCTGGTGATGGCTAATACTTAACCTGGAGCTAACACCAAATCACAAACCACAGGTCTCACCACACTGCTGCTTGTGGAACCATAGTAGGCTTAAATTGGTGACCTGTGTTCCCAACAACAGCAAAGTGATTTTTTTTGTATTTTGGAGATACAGCACAGTAACAGGCCCTACCAGCCCAATGAGCCCTCACAACCCAATTTCACCCATGTGACTAATTAATATACTAACCCACAAGTTTTGGACTGTGGGAAGAAACTGAAGTACTTGGAAGAAACCCACATAGTCACTGAGGGAACCGGACAGCAGCAGAAATGAACCTTGATCACTGGCACTGTAAAAACGCAACATTAACCACTACATTACAATGATGCCTGAGTACTTCTTTATTAAATAATTAGTTGGCTGTAAAGTGCTTCAGTTTATATACATGAACTGAGCTTGTAAAAATATATCTTGGTTTTATGATGCAGTGGCTGTTCACATCCACTTCACGCACACAGTTACATGGAATCAATCTGCATTCAAATATTTCTAATCCAACACATACAGCTTCCTAAGGGGTACATAACTGCTTCACCTCAGCACGTTGCAGCCAATTTACCAGTGAAAGCATAATAAGCTGTTATTGCGCTGGGTCAGGGGCTTCATTCATTTGAAGACCACAAGCCTTCTCAAATTCAACATCTGCAAATGATTAAAAAAGGAAGAGCGCTCAGTTGATCTAATATATCTTGCAGATTGACTAATAAATTGTAGGAGGTTTCTTTAGATTAGTGATGAAGATAGTGCTTCAGGCACAGTTTTCAGTTCTTATTTCTAAGCTTAGTCTGAATTCCTCTGAGGGTTCTGAAAGGGGGTATCAACTATGGCTCAGTTGGTAGGAGACTTATTCCTGTGTCATATTCTTGAAGGAATGGGGCTCACAGTTTGAGAAGGGTGTTGAATGTCAACCTTGCTACCTAGTGAGTCCTTCTTGCTGTTGACCTGTGCATCTTCAGGAGGGCACTAGGCTTTGCAAAACAAAAAGGCTGCTGTCACATCAGTGACACTTGCTGAGTGATGTCATGCTCTGCCTACTCTTCATACTACTCACAGCTTTAAATTGTAAATTGGTGAACTGGTTTATAATCGTCACCCACCCGCTAACTCACCCCTCCCCCACTATTTTATCATTTCCTGACAGAGTCACCCTTTTTTTCCAGATGCTTTATGGACACACAGTCAATGCATATAAGCCACTTTATGTATTTATATGTACTTTAAAAAAATTATGTTACCTTACTGGGTTTTTTTGTGCAGCATCAGACCCAGATTATGTCATTCTTCTTTACACTTGTGTACTGGAAATGTCATTAAACAATCTTGAATCTTGATGTACCAAGGTACCTTTCTTTTGCATGCCAGCTATACAGATCATTTCATCATATCAGTACATTGAGGTAGTGTAAGGAAAAGCAATAACAGAATGCAAAATATAGCTTTACAGCAACAGAAAATTACAGTGTAGACTGACAATAATATTTCCCGTAGCTCATCAAGTTTATGCTGGGCCAGAGCTATCCCATCAATCCACTTCCCCACTTATTTCCTGGGAAACCCATTCACTCCCTTATATCCTTTCTAACAGACCATGTATCTATTAACAGTATCTCAGTAATCTGCTTTTGCACTATTTAATTTTAACTTATGGTATTGTTATATCTCACAACAAACAGTTGTGTCAGTTACATGTGCTTGTGTTATGTTATTCCTTTGGGCAGATGGACGCTGATTCAAAAAGCATTGGTATTTGATCTTTTTTTTATTTTGTCTGAAAAAAAATCTTTTGGGACCCTGCCAAGATGCCATGCCACAAGAAGATTCAACACAAGCTGAAAAAAATTATCCTACTGCACCAAGTCAAAAGCTGTCCGACTAATACCACTCATCATCAGCTAGCAGAGATAACTGGAGTGCCGAAATCTACAATTGCACGCTTGATATATCAGCACCATAAACTGCGAGAAGAATGGGCATGACACGAGAGACAACAGGGAACATCCTAAAAAAGGGGCCTCAATACCCATTTGTGCAATTCGATCCTGGATTTCCTCACTTGTAGACCCCAGCCAGTTTGGATTGTCAAAAACATCCCCTCCACAATCTCCAACAGCACGGGTGCACCACAGGGATGTGTGCTTAACCCCCTGCTCCACTCACTTTACACCTATGACTGTGTGGTTAAGTACAACTCCAAAGCCATATAACAAGTTTGCTGATGACACCACTGTCGTGGGCTGTATCACAGGTGATGACGAATCAGCATACAGGAGGGAGATCGAAAATTTGGCTGAGTGATGTAATAACAACAACCTCTCACTCAATGTCAATAAGACCAAGGAACTGATTGTAGACTTCAAGAGAGGGAAACCAGAGAGGTCTATGAGCCAATATTCATCAGAGGATCAGAGGTGGATAGGGTCAGTAACTTTAAATTCCTGGGTATCACCATCTCAGAGGGCCTGTCCTGGACCCATCATGTATAATTGCGAAGAAAGCACAACAGCGCATCTATTTCCTCTGGAATCTGGTATGATTTCCTGGTATGGGAACATCAATGCCCTTGAGCAGAAAATCCTACAAAAGGTAGTGGAATGGGCCCAGTACATCATGGCTAAAGCCTTCCCAACCATTGAGCACATCTTCATGAAATGTTGCCTTAGAAAAGCAGCATTCATCAATGAAGATCTTCACCACCAGACCATGCACTTTTCTTACTGCTGCCATTAATAGAAGTACAAGAGTCTCAGGACTCATACCACTAGGTTTAGGAACAATTACTACACCTCAACCATTAGGCTCTTGAACAAAAGGGGATAACTGCACTTATTACCACCAATGGTCTCACTTCAAAGAATCTTTATCTTGTTATTTCAGACTCTTGTTAGTTATTGTTATTTATTTATACTTGCACTTGCACAGTTTGTTGTTCATTGATCCTGTCTACAGTTACTGTTTGATAGATTCGCTAAGTACGCCTGCAGAAAAAAATAACCTCAGGGTTGTATGTGGTGACATAAATGTACTCTGGTGATAAATTTTACTTTGAACTTTGAACAAAAGTGTAACAGTAAGGACCCAAATGTTGAAGAAGCCCTCTATCAATGGTTTTCCATTGTGACTGGACGATGGAGACGTAAGAACCACATTAAATTCAAGAAAGCACCCAGCGAGAAAGGTACTGCCGATGTTGTAAGCTCAGAAACATAGAACTCTACAAAAACTCCCTGACTTGCTTCAAACATTTTGTGCAGTTGATATCTACAAGCAGATGAAACAAACCTTTTTCTTTAAATCATGCCACACTGGACGGTTCCCTTTGCTACAAACACTGAACACTATCAGGTTCAAAGAAAGCAATGGATCACATAACTGTACTGTTGTTCGAACATTTCAGGAACTGAGAAAAATAAATTGTTGGTTATTGGGAAAAACATTAAACCTTGATGTTTTAAGGGGCTAAGAATGGATAGTCTACCAATTGAGTACTACATTAATAAGTGGATGACTTTTGAAATTTTTAAGAAATGGCTAATGAATTGAGTTTTGCAGCTACAGCAGAAATCAAGCAAAATTCTTCTGCTTGTTGACGATTGTGCAACACACCCTGATGTTAAATGTTTGAGAAACATCCAGCTGGAATTTCCGCCTGCCAATACAACATCCTTGCTACAGCCAATGGATATGGAAATCATGAAAAAAAATTAATTACATTGCAACATGGAAACTGGAAAATTACATTCTTCAAGCAATTGAAGAAAATCTGCTGACATCATCTTCAACAGCCAAGGAAATGAGTGCAAGGCTTAACCTTTTACAAGCAGTATAGTTGGTCAGTGATAGCTGGTGGTAAGCAGCAGGACAATTCAGAACTGCTTACTCCTTGTGGTTTCAAACATTCAGGCTTGGAGATACCAGAAACAGCCAGGAGTGAAAATGAAACAACTTCACTACTTCATCAAGGTAGGAACTAAACAGAATTTGAAAGTATCAATATTCATCCTGAATGTTAAAATGAAAATGAAGATTTGAGGGATGCAATCGTCAAAAGCATTGTATCAAAACACCAATTCGGGGAATATGGAAACGTAGTAAGTGATGAGGTTGACACAACCAAACCTGAGCTAGTGACTACACAGGGATGCTAGGAAATTTTATTGTTGGATTATGATATTACTTCATCTAGAAAGGCAGTGAAGGTAGTCCATTATCTGCACTAAGTGCTGCATCGATTTTGTTCATTTACAGCCAGTCAGAAGAACACGCCAGCACAAATGAATTCCTCCATCGGTAACCATTATGAACTAATACACAGCTTTATAGTACTTTAGTGATATTGGTAGTGCTCTACTTAGTTCTGCTTTTCATTTAAATACATAATTTGTTACTCAGTTAAATGAGAGTTCGTCTTTTTTTTATACCTTTTAAACTATTTCCATGAAACTTGGGATAATTGGGGCAGACATTCAATTGGGCCAAAATGTAATGGTGCTCATGTGTCCCAGTTAACTGGAATCCACTGCATTTCCTTCCTGATAATATGAATGTTCTCCAAAACATCTCCACTTATTTTTCTTACCATGATTTTCTCTTCTGGAAATCAAGGACAAATAGTTTTCTTCTGGAGTTCGAGACATAGGCAATCCTGGTGATCTTCAAGGGGACCTACTCTCTCTTATAAATCACTAAGAAATACAGTGGTTTTTATAACAGCTTGCTGATGAGATTGTTATTCAAATATGAATTCATTGCAAACTATTCTGAAAGTAACCTGCCACTGTTAGTTCTCCAAAAATTAACATAATTAACAAAAAATAAATTGCAGATGTTAGAAATCCAAAATAAAAAAAACGAAGAACTACAAGAAAAACTCAGCAGGTAAAACACAATTTGTGGACAAAGCATCAACCAACTTTTCAAGTCTGGAATCCTTCATCAGAATTTTAAAAAGAGAGATCAAGTTAACCTAGGTAATAGGGAAGATAGGGGAGGGTGGTGTGTGGGAACAAAACATGTTTCTGATTGGGTGAAATAACATCATTTAAGGGACAGTTAAAATGAGATTAAGCTTCTTTGTCTGTACTGGCCAAAATGAAGATACAAAACATTAATAATTAATTAGACTACAATTAAATGATAAACTGAAACAAAGTATTAGAAGATGTTAGGAAAAGCTTCTAGGTGGTTCATTATTACACACCCTTCAATAATTTTACTGCTGGAAGAGGAACCTTTCTACAGTGACACAAATCATGCATTTAAAAAAATCATTTTGCAGTCCTTCACGCTCTCTAGAGTTCAACATAAAAATGTGACGTTTCCCATGCAAAGACAAACTTTGAGGTTTGCTTGTGGTCTGTTGCTTGTATGTCATTTGCAAATGAAGGGTCTCTTGCAGCCCTTCTCTGATGTTTTGGACCAGAGTCTGAATGTTTAAATCACAATCAAGACCAGAACAGAAAATCCAGGACAGCACATGGGAGTATGTTGCTGTAGGAGTGTAGCATTGGGAAAACACCAAGTCCAAAGCCCTGTATATTCTCTCAATAGGGCATGAACAATCCTACTGCTGGAGGTAAAGCAGAACATTTCTCCAATGTCTTGGCCAATATTTATAGTCAATAGCATTAAACCAGAGTTATCTGGTGACTGTCACATTGTTTACACAAATTGGTGCCAGTTTCCCCACATTAAAATGATGGCTACACTTCAAAAAAAAATACACTTGGCTGCAAAGCTCTAAGGACAGGCTGTGGTTTGAAAGGAGTTATAAATCTATGAGAACCAGCGTGAATTCAGCAACTCAATCAGCATTCAATTTCTTCCTCCTCATTCTTGCTAATTTTGTGTTTACTTCACCTTTTTCTCCAACATACCTTTTGTTACTCACTAGTCTTTACCACCCTCTTTCAGACAGCACCACTCAATCTCTCCCAGCCTCCACCCTATTACAGGCATTCTTTTTCATTTTCTGCCCCTTCTCCTCTCTATGCAGCTTATTCACTTCTAACCTGAACACAGTTTTGATAAAGGGAGATTGTCCTGATGACCTGAAATTATGTGAATTGTGCTTCTCTCTCTCTCTCTACAGATGATATCTAACCTGCTGAGTGTTTTCAGCACTTTTTTTTTTGTTTTTATATAAATCCCAGACTTATATGATAAGACTTAGAAGCAGAATTAGGTCATCTGGCCCATCAAGTCTGCTCCACCACTCCATCATGGCTGATTTATTATCCCTCTCAATTCCATTCTTCTGCCTTCTCTCCGTAACTTTTGACATCCTGATTAATCGAGAACCAATCAACCTCTGTGTTAAATACATTCAATGACTTGGACTCCACAGGTATCCGTGACAATGAACTCTACAGATTCACAAAGTACTAAGGTAATATATTATCAAAGTACATTCATATCACCATTAATTACTCTCGCCATCCAGAAAGTACCCGCTTCTAATTACTGCCACCAAAGAGGTGGTACAGGAGTTTTAAAGTTCAAAGTTCAAAATAAATTTATTATCAGAATACATATATGTTATCATATATAACCCTGAGATTCATTTTCCTATGGGCACACTCAATAAATCCATAATAGAATAATAACGAATAGAATCAATATAAAATTGCACCAACTTAGGTGTTCAACCAGTGTGGAAAAAACAACAAATTGTGCAAATATAAAAAGAAATGATAATAATAAATAAATAAGCAACTAAGCAATAAATATTGAGAGCATGACATCAAGAGTCCTTGAAAGTCAGTACGTAGGCTGTGAGAATAGTTCACTGATGGGGAAAGTGAAGTTACCATCTCTGGTTCAAGAACCTGACAGATGAGGGCTAATAACTGTTTATGAACCTGGTGGTGCAAGTCCTGAGGTTCCTGTACCTTCCTCCTGATGGCAGCAACAAAAAGAGAGATTGTTCTGGGTTGTGGGGGTCCTTGATGATGGGCGCTGCTTTCCTATAACTGTGCTCCATTTAGATGTGCTCAATGGTGGGGAGGGCTTTACCTGTGATGGACTGGGCTGCATCCACTACTTTTTGTAAGATTTTCCATTCAAGGGCATTGGTATTTCCATACCAGACCTTGACACAACCAGTCAATATGCTCTCCACCACACATCTATAGTAGTTTGTCAAAGTTTTTGATGTCATGCTGAATCTTTGCAAACTTCTAAGCAGGTAGAGGTGCTACCATGCTTTCTTCATAATGGCACTTAGATGCTGGGCCCAGGACAGATCTTCTGAAATGATAACACTGAGAAATTTAAAGTTGCTGATCCTTTCCACCTCTGGTTCTCCACTGACGACTGGCTCCTTACCTCTGGTTTCCTCCTTCTGAAGTCAATGGTCATCTCCATGCTCTTGCTGACATTGAGTGAGGTTGTTATTGTGTCACCACTCAGCTAGATCTTCAATCTCCCTCCTATATGCAAATTATTACCACCTTTGATTCAGCCAACGGCAGTAGTGTCGTCAGCAAGCTTAAATAAATATGGCATTGGAGCTGTGTTTAGCCCAACAGTATAAAGTAAAAAGCGAATAGAGCAGGGGGGCAGAGTACACAGCTTATTGGTTCACTTGTGCTGATGGAGATTGTGGGGGAAATGTTTCTGTCAGTCCACCAACATGAAGCAATCCCGTCATCACTCCTCTGCCCCCCCCACAATTACCTCTTTGGTGTCCTTTACCTCTGGAGCCTATCTCTTTAGCCTCTGCTTGTATTCAGGTAGGAAAAGGTCAGCCAAGTGATCAGATTTCCTGCAATACGGTCTAGACATGAAATGGTAGGCGTTCCGAATCGTAGTATAGCAGTGGTTGAGTGTGGTGTGATTCCTGGTTCTACAAGTTATACGTTGATGATAGCTGAGTAGAGATTTCTGATTGAAGTCCCGATTAAAATTTGAAAGGCGCCAGGGTAGGCTGTTTCTTGCTTGCCGATGGTAGCATTCAATATCTTGAGTGTCTGATTAACATCAGCTTCTGGTGGTGGGTAAACTGTGGTCAGGATCACAGGGGAGAGCTCTCTTGACAAGTAGGATGGTTGGCGCTTATTCGTTAGATGTTCCAGGTCAGGTGAACAAGAGTGCACAAGACCACTACATTCAAGTACCACAAAGAGTTTATCGTGAAACACAGGCCTACCCCCCTGAATTTTCACCTTCTTACAATCCTCTGGCTAAAGAAATACCTGTCATCTCTGTTCTAAATGGACATCCCTCTGTTTTGAGACTACCCTCCGGGCCTGCATTCCTCCACTACAGGAAACATCCTCTCTGTGTCCACTTTATCTAGACCTTTCAATATTTGACAGGTTTCAGTGAGATTCCCTTCATTTTTCTAAACTCCAGCAAGTACAAGCCTAGAGCCATCAAATGTTCCTCATATGTTATCCCTTTCATTCCCAGGATCCCACCTGTCAACTTCCTCCAGACCCTCTGCAATGCTAGCATGTCTTTTCTTAGATAACTGGCCTAAAACTGCTCACATTACTCCAAGTGTGGTCTGACCAATGCCTTAGTAAGCCTCAGCATTATACCCTTGCTCCTATAGTCTTATCCTCTCAACACGAATGCCAATATTGCCTTTGCTTTCCTTGTCACTGACTAAACCTGCAAGTTAAACTTTAGGGAATCCTTTGCACCTCTGATTTTTGAATTCTTTTCCCCCATTTAGAAAATAGTCTATGCCTTTACTCCTTCTACCAAAGTGCATGACCATATATTTCCTTACAGTATATTCCATCTGTCACTTCTTTGTCTATTCTCTCCACCTATCTAAATCCTTCTGCGGACTCCCTGCTTCCTCAACACTACCTGTCCCCAAACCCGCCTTTGATCACCTGCAAACTTGGCCACAAACCCATAAATTTTGTCATCCAAATCATAGACATAAAACTTGAAAAGAAATGGTCCCCACACTGACCACTGCGGAACACTACTTGTCACCAGCAGCCAACCAGAAAATGTCACCTTTATTCCAACTCTTTGCCTCTTGCCAGTCAGCCAATTTTCTATCCATGTTAGTATCTTTCCTGTAATACTATGAGCTTTCACCTTGTTAAGAAGCCTCATGTGGGTGTCTTGTCAAAGACCTTCTGAAAATCCAAGTAAACAACATTCACTGACTGTCCTTTGTCTACCCTGCCTATTATTTCCTCAAAGAATTCAAAAGATTAGCACAGGAATGCAGAGCTGAGTGAAAAGATCAGCTATGATTCCACTGAATGGGCAGAGTAGAGAACTGGTCCAAAGAGACAAATGACAACTCCTGCTGCTATTCTTTTGCATCTCAAGGTTAACAAGCATGACTAACCTCCCAAAGTGATTTGTTGTTGCATAGGTCTAGTCTATAATGTCATTCAAATAAAATAAATACAATCCTTCCTGGTCTCAGCATTGAAGTTGGAACATGACAGTTCAACTTGACGTGAGCCTTTGCTCATCTACTTAAAAACATCAACATCATCATACACCTTGACACAGCTATTTTTGAATGGCATCAGTACTTCAGTTAACAATTACAAGCCTCTCTCATGACTACTATTGAGCCTTGGTTTAGAACACCTTGATCAGTATGCCAATTATTTGACGGCCACTTTTTCCAGATCAAGTTATAAATTAGAATCAGAATCAAATTTATTGTCACTGACAAGTGTCAAGAAATTGGTTGCTTTGTGGCAGCAGAACAGTGCAAGTCAGGAAAAGTTACCGTAAGTTGAGGCTGTGTCGAGGTTCGAAGTTTTCGAACGGACTCGGAGTCCGCTGTAGTCCGGTACTTTCAATGGTGCTGCATCGGCAAGTTTGCGGCGCATGGAGGTTCATGGCAGGGGGAGTTTCTCCCTTCTGCCGCCTGCGTGAGATGATGAGACTATCGGGACTTTGAGACTTTTTTTCACCGTGCCCATGGTCTGCTCTTTATCAAATTATGGTATTGCTTTGCACTGTTGTAACTATATGTTATAAATATGTGGTTTTGTCAGTTTTAGTCTTGGTTTGTCCTGTGTTTTCTTGTGATATCATTCTGGAGGAACGTTGAATCATTTTTTAATGCATGCATTTCTAAATGACAATAAACGAGGACTGTGTGTCCTCATAATCTAATCTAAAAAAATGAATAAATGAATAGTCAAAAGAAGAATAGTGAGGTAGTGTGAATGGACAATTTAATGTCAGGTGACAGAGAGGAAGAAGCTGTTCCTAAAATGTTGAGTATGCATCTTCAAGCACCTACAGAAAAATAGAAAAATAAAAATATCTACAAAAAGTAGTGCATATGGCCCAGTCGATCACCGGTAGAGTCCTCCCCACCATTGCACGTTATCTACATGAAGCGATGTCAAAGGAAAGCAGCATCCATCATCAAGGACCCGCACCACACAGGACATGCATTCTTCTCACGGCTGACATCAGGGAGGTGGTACAGGAGCCTCAGCTCAGGACTCACATCACCAGGTTCAGGAACAGTTATTACCACTCAACCATCAGGCTCTTGCACCAAAGGGAATAACTTCATTTGCCCCATTACTGAAATATTCCCACTACCTAAGGACTCACTTTCAAGGACCCTTCATCTCACTTTCTTGATTTATTATTTATTTATTATTAATTTATGTTGTATTTGCAGTTTGTTGTCTTTCGTACACTGGTTGAACACCCAAGTTGGAGCAGTCTTTCATTGATTCGATTAGTTGTTATTCTATTATGGATTTATTGAGTATGCCAGCAGGAAAATGAATCATAAGGTTCTATATGGTGGCATACACTGTATGTGCTCTGAAAGTTCAAAGTTCAATTTTTAAAAAAACTCAAGCTCCTGTACCTTCTTTTTGGTGGTAGTGATTGGAAGAAACAGAAAATAGGTGGAGTAGGCCATTCGGCCCTTCGAGCCTGCACCGTCATTCAGTATGATCATGGCTGATCATCCAACTCAGAACCCTGTACCAGCCTTCCCTCCATACCCCCGATCCCTTTAGCCACAAGGGCCATATCTAACTCCCTCTTAAATATAGCCAATGAACTGGCCTCAACTGTTTCCTGTGGCAGAGAATTCCACAGATTCACCACTCTCTGTGTGAAGAAGTTTTTCCTAATCTCGGTCCTAAAAGGCTTCCCCTTTATCCTCAAACTGTGACCCCTCGTTCTGGACTTCCCCAACATCGAGAACAATCTTCCTGCATCTAGCCTGTCCAATCCCTTTAGGATTTTATACGTTTCAATAAGATTCCCCCTCAATCTTCTAAATTCCAACGAGTATAAGCCTAGTTCATCCAGTCTTTCATCATATGAAAGTCCTGCCATCCCAGGAATCAATCTGGTGAACCTTCTTTGTACTCCCTCTATGGCAAGGATGTCTTTCCTCAGATTAGGGGACCAAAACTACACACAATACTCCAGGTGTAGTCTCACCAAGGCCTTGTACAACTGCAGTGGTACCTCCCTGCTCCTGTACTCGAATGCTCTCGCTATAAATGCCAGCATACCATTTGCCTTTTTCACCGCCTGCTGTACCTGCATGCCCACTTTCAGTGACTGGTGTATAATGACACCCAGGTCTCGTTGCACCTCCCCTTTTCCTAATCGGCCACCATTCAGATCATAATCTGGTTTCCTGTTTTTGCCACCAAAGTGGATAACTTCACATTTATCCACATTAAATTGCATCTGCCATGAATTTGCCCACTCACCCAACCTATCCAAGTCACCCTGCATCCTCTTAGCATCCTCCTCACAGCTAACACTGCCGCCCAGCTTCGTGTCATCCGCAAACTTGGAGATGCTGCATTTAATTCTCTCATCCAAGTCATTAATATATATTGTAAACAACTGGGGTCCCAGCACTGAGCCTTGCGGTACCCCACTAGTCACTGCCTGCCATTCTGAAAAGGTCCCGTTTATTCCCACTCTTTGCTTCCTGTCTGCCAACCAACTCTCCACCCACACCAATACCTTACCCCCAATACTATGTGCTTTAAGTTTGCACACTAATCTCCTGTGTGGGACCTTGTCAAAAGCCTTTTGAAAATCCAAATATACCACATCCACTGGTTTCCCCTATCCACTCTACTAGTTACATCCTCAAAAAATTCTGAGATTTGTCAGACATGATTTTCCTTTCACAAATCCATGCTGACTTTGTCCGATGATTTCACGCTTTCCAAATGTGCTGTTATCACATCTTTGATAACTGACTCTAGCAGTTTCCCCACCACCAATGTTAGGCTAACCGGTCTATAATTCCCCGGTTTCTCTCTCCCTCCTTTTTTAAAAAGTGGGGTTACATTAGCCACCCTCCAATCCTCAGGAACTGGTCCAGAATCTAAAGAGTCCAGACTACATTCTGGGTGATGAGAGTCATTAATGATGGATATCACTTCTTGAGGCACCACTTTTGGAAGATGCCCTCAAAGGTGGAAGGATTGTGACTGTTCATGAAGTTGGCTAAGTTTACAACCCTCTGCAGTATCTTTCAATCCTGTGCATTGAAGCCCCCATAGCAGGCGGTGATTCAACCAGACAATATGCTCTCCACTGTATATCTGTAGAAATTTGCTGGTGTCTTTGGTGACGTACCAGATCTTCTCTAACTCCTAATGAAGTATAGTCACATTCTTTGTGATTACATCAGTGCATGCATGATAGGATTTTATACCAAAGATGAGCACTTCAACCTGGAAGCCTTTTGTTAGTAATTGAAGGTAGCATGCTGCATTTGTTTGTTGATCTACTGCACAGTTAAAATAAAACTGTCAAGAGGGGGATAAAAGCACTATTGCATGTAAATCGGAAGTACCATAAAGAGGGATAGATTATGATGTGGAATATAATCTGGGGTGTCAAAGCAAATTAATTGAGTCAGGGAGATTGGCAAGAGGAATGGAGACCAAGTCATTTGACTAAGTTTGATACAAGTAGAGCAAAAATAGGAGCAGTACTCAAAACCACACCTGGGCTGATGTGATAGCAACATTATAGATGTTTCTTAAAAAGACAAATACATTTGCAAAAGGGATTAAGTTCGTTTTAATACTGGTTGAGTTTATTGAATCAAGTTAGTTTGCAAAATTAAAGGTGGAGTTTAGCTCAAGGGCTGCAAGCCTCTGACCATTATGTCTTACTTGGTAAAAGTGGACTCATTATCCAGTCCTTCTCTGCAATAGCTTGGGCCTCACTTTGAGATTTGGTTTTAAATTGTCAAGAAAATAATTCTTACCTCTGAGGTTTTGGGAAATGATTTGGTCACACCCTTGGACTGTACCAAGGGATGGCAGCACCGTCAGAGATGCTGCCTTACTTTGAGTCATATAGCATGGAAATGGACCCTTCAGCCCATCTAGTTTATGACAACCAGGATTCCCATCAAAGTTAGTCCTATTTGGCCCACATCCTACTGAACCCTTCCTATCCATGTACCTGTCCAAGAAACCTATAGATATTGTTAGGCAGCTCATTCCACGTATCAACCACTCTCTGTGTGAAAAATTCCTCAGGTTCCGACTAAATGTCTCCCCTCTTGCCTTTCTACACCTCTAGTTCCTCATTTACCAACCTTGGGGGAAGACAGTGTGCAGTGAACCTATCTTTGCCCCTTATAAGATGATAAACCAAGGCCCACCCTGATCTCCTACGTGGATCTGAAAGATCTTATCGCACTATTGCCAAGAACAGGGGAGTTATACCAGGGGTGTTTGTCAAAACTTAGTCCTCAATCAACATGAGTAAAACTGGTTATCCAATCATTATTGCGCTGTGTTTCTCTCTCTATAGACCAGCGGTTCCCAACCACCAGGCCGCAAAGCATGTGCTACTGGGCCATGAGGAAACGATATGAGTCAGCTGCATCTTTCCTCATTCCCTGTCACACACTGTTGAACTTGAACATAGGGTTGCTAACTGTCCCGTATTTGCCAGGACATCCCATATATTGGGCTAAATTGGTTTGTCCCGTATCTCCCCTGCTAAGATAGAGCATTCCTATGAAACCTTCTGTGCCGAGATGGTGTGAAGCGAAGAAGCAATTACCATTAATTTATATAGGAAAATATATGAGCGTTCCCAGACCCAAAAAATAGCCTAACAAATCATACCAAGTAACACATAAAACCTAAAATAACACTAACATATAGTAAAAGCAGGAATGATATGATAAATACACAGCCTATATAAAGTAGAAATAATGTATGTACAGTATAGTCGGGAAGATGAAGGCAAAACCAATTTGTGGGGGAAAAAAATCAGCACCTACGCGCATGCGCACGTCACGCATGCGCACACAGGTGCCCGCACAAGGCTTCATGGTCATGGTAGTCTTTCCTGGGGTAAAGTGTGCCGGGATTTGACTGCTACTTTTGTCCCTTATTTGGGAGTGAGAAAGTTGGCAACCCTAACTGTAAAAGACACGTTGAGAAGAGTTTAACCCTAGTTGGACACTCCCCCCCGCCCCCCACCCGGTCGGCCAGTCCGCAAGAATACCGTCAATACTAAACCGGTCCACGGTGCAAACAAGGTTGGGGACTCCTGCTATAGACAGTATCTAGTTAGGTGGGCATTTCTAATCAGTTCAGATTTCCAGCTTCTGAATTTTATTGTTTGATTTTTGCACTCCTTTTGTGCAAGCTTGCTGTGTGCAATTCAGAAATAACTAACTGGCAGTAAACTCTGAGCCATTCTTCATTAGAAAGGACATATGCAGAAAACCTAATTTTATTAACTGACTTCCGAAGTAGAAGCATGTGGGTTTGTTGCTCAGGGAATTGTATTTGCATGCAAGTTTTAATCCTCTCAGATGGTTCATAGAAATGGTAAGGTGGCCTATTCCATGGCTTACAAAATTCTGGCCAGTTCCACTCAAAGTATTCCCTGTTCTACTACCAGCTGAAGAATTTTAAAGCTATATTTATTTTGTCATTTTTAGTCCTCATCCTACTTTTGAGTTTTCCACCCACTGAAAATGAACTTTCTTTCTTTATTCTATCAAGTGTTAGTAATGGTCTGCTCAGCATCTCAGTAACATCTCTGGCACTGGAGGACAGCCAGGTATTTACATTGCAATGCTTTATTAAATAAAATAATCGAGAGGCCAGCAGAAATTCTTTACTGCATGTTCACTTCCACAAAGACCTGGTTTAAGGTATAACCGAAATAGAGTATTTAGTCCCTAAAACTCCTCATGACACCATCAAACATTACATTGCTACACACACTAACCCCAAAAGAGATCGAGTACATGTAGAAGAAAGTCTTCCTCCAACTGTACAGAGTTTTAGCAAGGGTGCAACTGAAATACTGTATACAGTTTTAATCTTTTTTTTAAGGAGGATAGACCTTCAGAGGTAAAATGGCTAAGACTCATCAGATTCATTGTACTGGTGGGCAAGATTCTGGACCAAAGTAGAGCCTGGAAATAAGGCCATAAATGAATACTCATTTTAGAGGCAGGCAATGTAGGTAGAGAGTACACGGAGGGGAAAAGTGGCATTGCAGAATGAAGAGGGGAAACTACTAGCAATCTCAATGGACTTAAATATGACTAAGTCCCTTCATATTGGTGAGACACATTCAAGGCTATGACAGAGGCAAGAGAGAAATTGTTCTGACAGAAATTTTCAAATCTTTTGTGGCCAAAAAGGAGACACCATATTACGAGAGGAAATGTGGTACTCCTGCAAAGTGTCTTCCTGTAACTGCTGTAGCTGTCTTCTGAGAGATGTCAATTTCTCCTGGTACATCTGCTCTTTTACTTCCAGGTAGTCTTCATCATCCTGCTTATTGGCAGTATTTGTCTCCCTTGCAACCTCTGTATCTTCATCTGAGATGTGGCCATGGATACTGCATTCGTCCTCATCATCGACACTGTCTAGCTCCTCCTCGTCATTGTAATAGTCGACAATGGATGAGAGGAGAGCTGCAGACATCTTCCCGGCCGAGCTGGCCTCCTTTGTTGACACATCTAGTGCCTTGATGGTGTGCCAATCCAGCTGGTTTTTCCTGAGCTATTCATGTCCCAGCAATGGTGGTCCTCCATTTTTCAGCACATAGAGGTTCAGCTGCTGTGTTTTGTCACTGTCACTTTAATTTTACCTTTGGGACGCACTTTCTGTCCTGTGCAAGTCTTTAGCAGTAGTTAAGTTCATTTCAGAGGTATGTGAGAAAACAGTCATTTGTAATCATGTACAGAGATCACTGTTAAAGCTGAGCCTGTGTCCAACCCCATTTTCAGTCTCACCCCTGCCACTTGTGGAGTGATCCTTATTACTCTTTGATTATCTGTCTCTTTCACACTGTGAAGTTGCAGACAAGACAATTCACTTTCATCTGAGTCGTTTTCATCAGAACTGCTTTCTTCTATTTTGTGTACATTGCTGTGTTTTCCTTTCTGGGGTTTCTTGTTTCTCTGTATTTTGTTCTTTTTCTGTTGTTTACTAGCTTTGCATACTCCGCCAATGTAACCCTGTTTGCCACAGTTTCTGCATTCTTTGTCTTTAAACCAACAGTCATCCAGGTCATGTGACCTGTTCCCGCAACAGTAACATTTCTTTCCTTCATTCCTGTTCAGTGACATTTTATTTGTGGCATATTCCAGAGATTTTTGTTGTATCTCTGAAATACCTCATGCTGCTGTTTCCATTGATATTGCAATGTTCAGCGCCTTCTCTAATGTAAGGTCTTTTTCACCCAGGAGCTTCTTCTGTGTGGTTTCACAGTGCATGCCACACACTAACCTATCCCTCAATGCGTCCGAAAGACCAGCTCCAAATTGACAATGTTCTGATAATTTGCACAATTCAGCACAATATTCAGAAATGCTTTCACTTTTGCTCTGATTCAGTCTGTGAAATTTAAATCTTTCAGCAATGATCAGTGGTTTGGAGTTTAAATGCTGTTGGAGAGTGTCTACTATTTGCTTGAACATTTTGTCAGCTAGCTTTTCAGGGGTTAACAAGCTCCGTAGCAGGCCGTATGTTTTTGCTCCCATAATACAGATTAAGACGCTGGCTTTCTTTTCATCATTAACACCATTAGCCTCACAATAACTCCACTCTTTCAATATAAGTTGCCCAGTCTTCAATGCCACTATTAAATGCTGTAATGGTTCCAATCATCGCCATCTTTGTTACGTTAATTAAGCCCCGTTCTCTCCTTATTTTCCTTTTTGACTCACGAGTCCTTTTTGCTAGTGCCACAAGCGCACTTCGTCTAGATGTGTGTGTCGCTCATTTTTATCTCCCTTCTGGGGCAAGCAGACCCTCAGACCCTGGGGGTCAGCGCCGGCTGTGGTCTCAGCTGGATGTGCTACGGCTCCAACTGTGTCTCTTGGTCTCCCGACATTCTCGACCCCGGCTGTGCTCCCACTTCCTTTCAGACTCGTGACCTCACTCTGCCTCCTTCTCCCGCTCCTTGCTCGTTCCTTGCGCTCTTCTTCTGAGCGTTGTTATCAATTAAAACACAGTGATCCGATACGATGTAGGTTCGTTAACTTCGTCGCCAATTTGTTGTGTATGTGAGCTGGTTACACAACAATGCTACTAATAAAAATGCTGGAGACGGGAGCTAAGGTTCATGGTTCTTTACTGGCAGAAACCGAACTCCGCACACATGTACAGATCAACACGCGCCTAATAGTGCATGCTCAATATGCGCCTAGTAGCACATTCAACAATGTGTTACTAAACAAAGTAGTCCCTTATTATACTGTAGGCTATATGGTACAGATAGACATAGGAATAGAAGGATGCAGACCACGTGCAAGCAGATAGGATCAGTTTAATTTGGCACCCTGGCTGGTGCAAACAAAGTGGGCTGAAGCATCTTTGCATTGCTCTATGATCTATGTTCCATTATTAAGTTTCAGATGGTATGAAACTTAGCAGTGTTGGAGCTAGTAAGAGGGTAGTCCTGGTAAATTGGTCTATTGCTGTCTCATCTGCTGAGGTACAAGGGAAAATGTGCCTTTATTACATCAGAGCCTTGAGGCAGTATGAAACTAACAAATAATTACAGTTACAAAGTGCTGTGCTGGTAGACAGTAAAGCCATGATGAAGTGGATTGTGAGTTCATGAGTCCATTCTATCAAACTAGGGGAAGCTTTCAATAACAGGATAGAAGCTGTCCTCCAACCTCATGATACGTGCTTTCAGGCTTTTGTATTTTCTGTCCTATGGAGGGGTTGAGAAGAGACAATGATCAGGGAGGGTGGAGTCTTTCTTTGTGTTGGCTGTTTTACTGAGGCAAAAAGACCTGTAGACAGAATCGATAGAGGGGAGGCTGGGTCCGTGATATGTTGAGCTGTGCCTACATTGTCTGCAGCACATAACAGTCATGGGCTGAGCAGTTACCATACCAAACCATGATACACACATAAATAATGAATGACAGAACCCTAGGAAGTATTGAGAAACAGAGGAAACCTTGGTACATCTTGCCAATGATTCCTGAAGGCAGAAACACAGGTATTAAAAAGGCTTATGGGACACTTGCCTGAATTGGAAATAATCAGCAATTCAGATTGCAACTGTGCAAAGAAAAAAAATTGAGTTATTGTTATAGATCAATTTTTAAGAACTGGCTAATTCTGATACTTACTAAAAAGGTTGTTTAATTTTGTTTTGGTTCCAATGAATAGACTCAGAAGATAATGCTGTTGCTCATGCTTATAATGTGGTTCATCAAATCAGAAAAACATGCTAAATACTGGTCAGAATGAGAATGGTACATAGAATTAAAATGACTTTAAGTTTAGTGTCATTGTTGCAGACTGAATGGTGCAACTCTCAAAGTTATCACCCAATTTGCATTTGGTTTCTCCAATGCAGAGAAGACCATGTAAAGAACGCTGAGGGCAGCACAGAACTGCCCAACACACCACCAGCATCAGCCTACCTGCATTCAAGGGCATATATGCAGAAAGGTGCCAGAAAAAGACCAGCGATATCAAGAATGATCCCACCCACCCCGCTCATGGACTGCTTTCCCATTCCCATCAGGACCACCAGTTATTTTCTCCAAACACCAAGGCTGATCAACAGCTACACCCCTTCACAACCCCACCCCACTATCACTACTTTATTACAAATACTCCTGTGCCTAGTGTCACTTTATGGATACACGAACAATGTATATAAGCTATCTTATGTTTTTATTTTTGTGCTCCTTTTCATGTTGTGTTTTATTTTTGGTGCTGCATTATATCTGGAGTAACAATTATTTAGTTCTCCTTTGCACTTGTGTACTGGAAATGACACAAAACAATCTTGCATCTTGAATTTTGATCTGAAGCCGTAACTGAGTCACACCATCTGCAATGAAGGCTTGAGTCAATGAATGGTGGAAAGGGAATAATTTTTTTAAACTTTAGACAGAGACAGGTGGGTGCCTGGAACACACCGCCTGGGCTAGTGGAATGCAGACATGATAGTGGCATTTCAAAGGCATCTAGAAACACAGGGAATGTAAGGATATGGATCACATGCAGGCAGATGGGGTTATTTTCACTTGATATCATGGTTGGCATAGGTATTATGGGCTGAAAGGCCTATTCCTGTGCTGTACTGTTCTATGTTCTATTAGTCAATCAAGAAATTATTGGTATAGATAAGGTGGATGATAACAGTATTTCCCAAGATAGGAGAGACCAAAACTAGGGGACATGGGTTTATGGTGAGACAAGAAAGATTTAAAAGAGACCCAAGGGACAACCTCTTCACATAGTGTGCTGAAGGTATGGAACAAATTGCTGGAGAAAGTGGATGAAGTTGGTACAAGAGTATCATTTAAGAAGCATTTGATAGGTACATAGAGGAGTAGTGCCTAGAGAAATATGGGAAACTGGGACTAGTCAGGTAGACACCATGGTCAGCTTGGACTGGTCGGGCTGCATGTGTGCTGGACTGCTCTGTGACTATGACATTAACTAGCAGATGTTGCATCTCCTTCAGATGTATGAAATACTCAGAATAGAAGTTGATATTGGTTAAGATGGAAAAATGAATGAGACCATTCTGACGAAATGTTTTCTTTAAAATTCTTAAGTGGGCTGCTGGAGTGGAGCATCTGTCAGTCACTCTGGTAGATGGTCTTACGGTGCACTGGAAGGTAATTGAATGATTTTGCTCTTTACAAAGCACAAGGTCTAAAAAGAAAGTTCTCTCTCTTTGAATCTAGAAGTATGAAGATGGTTTCAGTTGATTTTATAATTTCTAAATTACAGCTGTCACATTCCAAAAGGTACAGGTATGTGGCCAATGTACCTGCTAGCAAGCCAGCTATTAGTTTCTGGGAGGGATGGTGGGAGGCGAGTGAAAGAAGGAAAATTAACCATTTTTTCCTTCCAAAAACAAGACAAATTGCTCTGCTCTGTGCTTAGTATAAAAATTATTTGACTATAATAACACTCATAGCAAATTATATTATCACCTGCAAAACATCAGTTTCTTTCAAGGAAAAGAGCTATGAAGTATTACGATGGCAAAACCATTTATTGAAAACTGTTCAATCAGTGCTAAGCCCTTGTAAGATTAAGAGTATTGCTGCATGTCAGGATAGCGCAACAGGGTCAGGCTTCGGGGGGGTAGTAACAGGCAGCTGCAGATCCCAGAATTGGCTCTCCGCCAAAATGGTGGGCTTGGCAATGGTTCAACAGAGAGAGAGGCTTGGTTTTTGATGCTCTTTTGTGAAAATTAGATCAAAAGTGCTACTTCAACCAGCAGCGGATTCGCTGAGTCAGCTGTGTTACCAATGAACTTAATCTTGCCGGGGCGATTCCTTTTAAGTAAGAGTTCAAAACAACTCATGTCATAGTGAGGTCGATAAATGCACAAAGGGACATAAAAGAAAATCAAAAGGATCAAAAAGGATCAGTCAAGTAGATATCTACCTAAAATACTGTGTTAAAATAAAATCAATGAAGGCAGTATAAAGCACAGCAAGACAATAGTTTGTCCTGTAAAACTGCATAAGGCCTGTTGCTGAACTCAACTGGAATGACTAGGAGTGCATTTGGTTGAGGGCTTGCCTCATGATGTGAAATAGGAAAGCATACAGAACAGGCAATGTGTCAATTACCCCAAGTTTCCACACATCTCCTTGTTTGTCGCTTGAATTTCTAGAGGCAACTTATCTTAAGAAATAGAAAGAGGAGGCCACTTGGTCTCTCATAAGATGTATAAGCACTCACACCTCTTCAACTTCTGTTGAATTGATTTCAACACACTTATGATTTTGCTTCTCATTAATCTTTCCATTTACTCAAATTACTGACAAGTTACTCAAGTTACCCAAGTTACCAGCAAGGCTAATGTTTACTGCTTATCCTCTTGCTCTCTGGTTAATGCGGCTGAGAACAGTTTCCAAAGCCAGATCTAGTGTTAAATATAGTGGGTAATTCAGCCCATTATACACATACCAGAGCTTGCTTCAAATGAGGCTGTTCATGTCTTACTTCATATAATACTGAAATAGAGTGCTGTTTCTTTCTTCCTCCTGAGCTAATGTAGTTTCTATCTAAACTTATCTGAGCAATCTTCTTTAATTAGTCACCATATCAGCATACTCATGGTCTACCTCTGTGCCATAAAGATTTTGTGTTCTACCTTATGATAAAGAAGAATCTCGAGTTTCCCATGGATTTATCAATGAACATCTTATATTTAAAACCCCAACCTTGAATTCATCTCATCATTCTTTCTGCTAAACCCAATGATATCATCCAATCATATTCAGCAATGTTGGGAATGCCTTGAGAGCCAGCAAAAATTTGATGGGCCAGATGTTGTAAGATCTATTTATTTATTTTTGAGTACCCATCCTATTAAATTCATCAAAATGAAAGAAGATAGCACATTTATCAATGGGTTATAAATGCTGGCCTAGCTGATACTATCTCTGTCGACAATAAATGGTGATCTCATCAGCAACATGCACAGTCCACTTCTACTGCCCTCACAGTGTGTACATGAAAAAAAACTATGTAGTGAGTTAAACACTTCCTTAAAAATCATCCAAGCTGGAAGCTTCCTTCAGCGTTTTTAAATAAGATCTTGCTTGTGAAAAAATATTGCTGTTTCAAGGGCAAATAAAGAGTGGATGGATATGGGAGTCTTTCTATCATGTGCTTCATGTCGAAATCCAAATTAACCCGTGCAGAGAAGTGATGTTTTAAAAAAAACAGCCTATGTACAGGAAGTGGTATTTGTTCAAAATGAACTGCATACAAAACAAACAGCACCTCTACAGGCCAGAATCCTCCTCACCTGACAATCATAAGATGTCAAACTTTAACTGCTGAAACTAAAAGTCAAATGACCATTTCATTAAGTCATTGGTAGGAGGAGGATAGTCTCAGAGATTCGCCTTGAAACAGTCTTACTACACAGTCTAACAGTTCTCACTTTGAAAAATGTTGGCCTTGATGACATACTTGCTTGATGACATACTTGGTCTAAAGAGCAAAGGGTAACATGGTACTTACTCGTAATGACAATTGGGTGAGAGTTACCTCTGAAGTGAGTTTTGCTTTGCCCCTGATGAATCCATCTTCACGATGTCAAGCAGCATCTGTTGCCTTCAGTCCCAAACTCCTCCTCCCTGCCAAGCAACAGTAGAATCTCAGCAGAAGAGCCATGTGAGGGAATCTTATCAGTTATATCTTTAAAGATGTGAATGACCTCATGCATCTTCAGGAATTGAGATGTCATCCCTGTTGTTGGGAATATGGTTGCACTCTATGAGAGTTGGCAAGGGTAAGCAGACCTCCCCTCCTATTGGCTCCATGTCAAAACCTTTTTCTGATCATTTCTGATGTTCCAGAAGATGCCTTTAGAGTGTACGGGGAAGAGAAACTTTGAATACTGAATGTGTCAAAGAATGTCGATTTTACCAATGACACATTGCGCTGATCATCTAATATCACACGTCTTTTTTTTTGCTCAGGTTGTCATTTTGGCTAGATATTAACAGAACATGTTTTAGAGCAGGATTTCCTTGGAAGCCTCTGTGCATGAGGAAGTAGCTACTGTATATCTGAAAGATACTCAGCAGGCTCTCCATTGTGCTCTGCTGTGGGTATGCTGGAACCAGTAGTAGCCCAAAGTGCTGACCTGAATAAAGTGCTGATATTACACTCAGTGCAGTGTATAAAGCACAAAATTTTAAACATATTGAGTGCTCCTTTAGAAAGTGACTCCACTCTGCAGTCAGTGTGCGTTGCTCTAATCTGCAAGTAGTTCTTCTCTGAATCCTCTGTATTTCCTTCAGGTTTCTTGTGGACTGGGTATTGTCTATTAGAGTTCATGATAGCTTTCTACTTCAGTTTTGTTGACTGTGACAGGAGTTATGGCTTTCCATGCTTTTGTTGGAGACCTCTCTTTGAATGATGTGTAACTGGAAGTTGAGATCATAAAACTAGGGTCATTTCACATTTCTGTGTGGTGGCAGACAAAAACCACAGGGAATGAAAATGGCAAATAGTGGGCATGATGCTTTGTTTTATACTTGAATCCTTCAGTTATCTATTGTCTTGTTCTTGCATGCTGTTTCGTTGTTTCTCCACATTGGGTTTATTCTTCTTGCAGTGTCCAAGAAACTCAGCCCACGTAGGTAACCCTAGCTTTCTTGTGGCTTACAGTTCTGGCAACAGATCTGCAAACTCCAGCAGCTTCTGCCGTTTTTTGTGTGAGAGCTTTGGCAAGTTAGAGTCTGCGGAAGAGAGATTCTTCAATTGTCTCTGGAGAGCCATAGCATTTGTCCATCCTTTGCCACAGTATTTATAAGCCCATAGCTGCATTACTGATGTGCACTGCCCTAACACTTGTCGTATGTTGCAATGACTCCCCATCAAGCCACATACAGAGAAGATCTAGCTCTTCACTAGGTTTGAAACTTGGTCATCCTACAGCATTGAGAAAGCTCAACTTCCCAGACAGATAACTGGCAGACTGGTTGTCAAACACTTAGTTCCGCTGTGACTATGTGTTGACGAGCCAGACATCAAACCAAATCTAGTGTACTTACAGCTCCTGAATAAGTGCATTGTGGGGACTGGTTTGCCAAACGTGTGTCCAGGGATGGATGGGAGTTCAGTCTGCCCATATCTGTGCAGATAGGCCTGTTTCAGTAGCAACTCAAGACTGAGATTTGTGCTGTGATGGAACTGCAGAAGGGGGCATTGGGGGGTCTTTGTTTCTGTGGACTTTGGCTGTCAATACCTGGATGATGTGAAAGGCATGTTGGATGCACGGTGCGGACAGCTTCTCCTTGTAAAGCTGCAGCACTGCCTTTTTTATAGCCAAAATGCTTTTGGACATATTCTTTAGTAAGCTGAATTAGCTGTTGAGATAGCAGAGCACGAATGATTCTGGTGTAAGCTCGCCACGGTCTACGTCAGTTGCTGCTTCATACATCTTTGTTAAGGCAGCCTCAGCTACATGCTCTTCCTTGAGTGTACTTAATATAGCCTCTACCCACATTCTCTGCACATCTATACAAGTTTTCTCCATTTCCATCTCAACTTCGTGCTCAGCATAAACCACTCTCATTCTTACTACTTTAGCTCTGGTATGAGTTCATGCTGCGGCGATGCTAATTATGGATTCATTTGAGCATTGTGCCAATACAATCAATATGCCACATTCTGATCTGACTTTCAGGTCTCAGTGATTGACAATGCTTGGGTCAGAAGCTGATATTGTCGTGATGCCTCCAGTCTGCCGGCGATTCCTTTGAAGACAAGTCATCTTTTCACTCTACTGCCCTTGCAGTGCGTACATGCAAAGCTATGCAGTGAGTTGAAAACCTTCTCATAAATCACCCGAAGTGGAAGCTTCCTTCAGGATTTTTAATGAGATCTTACTTATGAAAAGATATTGCTGTTTCAAGAGCTAATAAAGAGGGGATGGAGATGGATGTCTTTCCACAGTGTATTTCAAAATGAAATCCAGATGAACCCGCACAGAAAATGATATTAAAACACTTCACATAAATGTAGTGATGTCCTTACAAAACGAATAGCGCCTCTAGAATCCAGAGCACAATCTGTCAGCAATGTCTGCTGTACCAGTACAGTCCTTTCCAATAGGTACAGAAATGAGAAACAAGTCTGATCCTGTGACCAGTTAGTTTACCACTAATGAACCAATGCATGCCTGACTAATGAAAAGAATTTCGGCATTAACGATATGATTCTTCCAGGTTTTGATTTTATTCATACGGTGATAAGTGTCACTTTCATTTAAAGAGTGAAATGATACCATACACTGCGCTAAAGCAAATCATTCATTGAAAGTCATCTTGCGTGGGCTTTCCATACATGACCATCATGTTAGAAACTCAAACTGTTTTGACTGCTCAGCTGAAACTCTTACCAGCAAGTCCAGTGATATCATCCGACAATATGCTCTGCTTTCACAATTTGCTTAATCTTGCCATTAACAGATTGAACACATCTCTTAAAGCATCTTGAGGCAGTAAACTACTACACCAATAGGAAATTTTTAGCCCAGTTCACCACATCACCTCACACAGATCAAAAAATTAAAATAGATTGCAAAATGACGGAGGTGATAAGAAACAGATACAACATAGATAGGCATAAATTTGTCTCAGTTGTCTGATATGAACATCCTTACTTTCCAGTGCCAACAAAAAATAATTGGTACAGTACAACCAAGCACAGTCATGAGCTCTGAGCAAGAGGACTTCATCACAATGTACAGGTTAAATTTAACCAAAAGAAGAAAATCAATATTAATGATCCTTGAACATCCTTGAAAATGTTCATATTTTATTACACAGGCATTGCTCTGTTAACATAAGCATGCTACAACAATGCCTTGGAGGTATTTACAATACTCCATATTGACAATATAAAACAATATCCAGGAGGAATTATGGACTAACATAAATTCTTGTGTTGAGTAGATGTGTCCAAAATGGGAAATCCATCTTGTGATTTATAGTATCACTCATATTTTACAACCAGCACCTTACATATTAACTTCACTTCCTCCTTGGAACCTTCCATTTCAGCACAAATCCTGCTTCGCTCTTCTCACTCAGCATGGCAATAACATTTACCTTTCCAGCATGATTCTGCTTTGGGTTTCTGGTTCACTACTTCTCAGATCAATTATTCTCACTGCTGAGCACCTTCCTGTTGGGAAATGATTGTAGAATGAGAATGCATTAGCTAAACATCCAATGCTAGACTTGTTCACAGAGCATGTGCCCAAACACAAGGTCTAGTCAAGAGCCATATTCAGGGATTCATCTTCAGATCTGAATGAACATGTGATGAATCTTACCAACTTCATCAAGATCTTTGTGGATGTTACCAAAGTTTGTACTTTGGGAAGTTACCAAGTTTTTCACAGTCTGCTAAGGGCTAGATCTGTGGCACTTAAGGTCCGCGATCTAGAACCTACAAAAAGTCCACGTACGACCTACGAATGGCTATTGTGAGAAAAAAAAAGGTCAACTTTATGTAAAATTACAGACACAATTGGATGCACAACAGCTATGGCAGGGTTTTCATGCCATTATGTCCAGTAAGACGAAGCCTAACAGCTAAAACGGCAGTGATGCATCACTACCTGGTGAGTGCAACAACTTTTGTGCAAGCTTTGAAAGAGAGAAAGGGTTGAGGAGAAGAGAGCATGATCTGGGTGGTGGGGATCTCTGATGATGGATGCTGCTTCATGTATGATTAATGGCATTAATCATACTGGTGCCCCAGAAGAGAAGGATGAGCTGCCTCAATGACCACCTCCTGGTAGCACTCAGATCTACTCTGGTGAAGTTCTTTGAGAGGCCAGAATTGACTGCTTCCTCAGGACTGGACCCACAGCAATTTGTCCATCACCACAAGTCTACAGTGGATACAAACTCACTGGTTCTCCACTCTGCTTTAGCGCACCTAAACAACAACATACAGGCAGCTGTTCATCATTTACAGCTGGCCATTCAACACCATCGCCCCCTCAGTACTTATCAGCTTGCAACATCTGCAGAGCAAAGATGTATATGCATATCAGGATGCTCTTTATCAACTACAGCTCGGCATTCATTATCCCCTCAAAACTAATAAATGAGCTTCAAGATCTTGGCCACAGTACCTCCCTATCTACTTGAATCCTCAACTTTCTCACTTGCAAACCCCAATCAGCTTGAACTGGCAACATCTCCTCCACAATCTCCACCAGCACAGGTGCACCACAAGGCTGTATGCTCAGCTCCCTGCTCAACTCGCATTACGCTTATGACTGTGTGGCTGTGCACAGCTCCAAAGCCATATTCAAGTTTGCTGACGACATTACTCTCATAGGCCAAATCAAAGGTGGAAATGAATCAACATATAGGAGGGACATTGAAAATCTGGCTGAGTGGTGCCACAACAACAACTTCTCACTCAAATGCTGATGTACAGTGTTTGGCTTACTCCAAACATAGCATTTAGACTAATGGCCAAAAAAGCTTAATTTTGGTTTCATCAGACCACAGAACCTTCTTCCAGCTGACTTCAGTCTCCCACATGCCTTCTGGAAAACTCTAGTTGAGATTTCATGTGAGTTTTTTTTTCCCCCAACAGTGGCTTTCTCTTTGCCACTCTCCCTTAAAGCTGCGACTGGTGAAGCACCTGGGCAACAGTTGTTGTATGTGTAGTCTCTCCCATCTCAGCCACTGAAGCTTGTAACTCCTCCAGAGTTGTCATAAGTCTTTTGCTGGCCTCCCTCATTAGTCCCCTTCTTGCATGGTCACTCAGTTTTTGAGGATGGCCTGCTCTAGGCAGACTTATAGCTGTGCCATATTCTTTCCATTTCTTGATGATTGACTTAACTGTACTCCAAGGGATATCCAGTGACTTGGAAATTTTCTTGTATCCATTTTCTGACTTGTGCTTTTCATGGAGTTGCTTGGAGTATTCTTTTGTCTTCATTTGTGTAGTTTTTGTCTGGATACTGACTCAGCAGTAGTTACAGATACAGTTGTATTTTTCCAACAATCAATTGAAACACCTTGACTGCACACCGTAATCTCCATTTAATTATGTGATATCTAAAACCAGTGATGATTTGGTGTGTCATATTAAAGGGGGAGTGAATACTTACACAATCAATTATTTTGTGCTTTATATTTGTAATTAATTTAGGTCACTTTGCAGAGATCTGTTTTCACTTTGACAGGGAAGAGTCTTTTTCTGTTCATCAGTGTCAAAAAAAGCCAAATTAAATCCACTGTGATTCAATGTTCTAAAAAAACACAACATGAAAACTTCCAGGGAGGCGGGGTGAATACTTCTTATTGACACTGAATATGTACTTTGATAAGAAATTTAACCTTGAACAAGTTTCAAAACATGTGCTTGTGTACTCCTCTTTCCATTGGATACTTGACTTCCTTTTCATGAGACCAGCCAGTACAGATCAATAACAACATCTCCTCACTGACAATCAACCCAAGCTGACCTCAAGGATACGTGTTTGGCCCATTGCTTTACTCCCTCTACAGCAGGGGTTCCCAACCTGGTGTCCACTGACCCCTCGGTTAATGGTAGGGGTCCATAGCATAAAAAAGGTTGGGATCACATGCTCTACAGTCATGACCATGTGGATAGGCACAGCTCAGGTGCCATCTATAATTTTGCCAATGACAACGCTGTTGACAGAATTTCAGATGGCAATAAGGAGACATGCGGTAATTTTTTTTTTACACTAATGCCGCAGAACAACCAATTTCACAACCTATGTCAGTGATAAAAAAAAATCTGATTCTGATTTCAGCTCTGTCTTCACTGACTTAAAGTGCTAACAGTTCTCACAGTGCTTCAGATTTGAAATCCTGAACACTGTTAATAAAGTGCTCTGGACTCTTGTTTTCCTCCTTCACTGTTGGGTGGCAGAGCAGTGCATTGGGTAGTGCTGCTACCCCAATTCCTGCAGCTCTGGTTCAAACCTGATGACTGGCTCTCTCTGTATGGAGCTTGCACCTTCTCCCCATGACTGCATGAACTTCCCTGTAGCATGCTTCAAACTCCTGCCATAACCCTAAAAGGATGCTGTGGTGAATTAGCGTACAGCAAATTGCCCCAGTGCCCCCCAGGAGTGGGTAGGAGAATCAAGAAAGTGTTGATGGGCATGTGTGAGAGAGAACAGGTTAGAGGGAAGGTCAATGGGATTGAAGCATAGACACACTAGTCACTTTCTGTTCAATAGGAGAATAAAAGAAATAAAGTAATCTGTTCTGTTTCCTGACATCATGAGAATCTAATTTCCATTCACTATTAATAAGAAGCCAAAGGTGTACCATTTCTTAACCTTCAGGACACTCCATATAATCATCAACTAAGCTTTGGGTCACCATCTCCCCAGCACTACAACCCACACAACAATCCTGCTACCTACTTCAAAATCCACTCCAGGTGTTTCAATATTAAAGGCTAGATACCCACAAGTTACTTATTGTTATCATTGCCATGATTCTGCAGTGTACGCTAGAATAAAGCAAGGTTACGCAGCAAACAAAGCTAATAATTAAGCAACTTCACTCAGGTCCAATTCGGTCTCCATCTGAAAAATACATGAATTTCCACCTTTAACCAATAAATTCCTATCCTGGGAACATCTGCTGTATTCAAATGGAAAAGTACAGCACAGAAACAGGCCCTTTGGCCCATCTAGTTTGGGTCTAACATATAAGTGCCTACTCTCATCAATCTACATGGGGACTATAGCCCACCAAATAACCTACTCCTATGTACAATTCATATGTCTGTGCATAGCATATCATTGAACAGCCCAAAGAAAGAGGCAAAAAAGCTTTCTTTAAAACAACACTCAAGTATTAACACAAGTCTGAAAAAAGTGTTAAATGTAACATAAAACATAGAAACCTACAGCACATTATAGGCCCTTTGGCCCACAATGCCAACCATGTAACCTACCCTAGAAACTGCCTAGAATTACCCTACTACACAGCCCTCTAATTTTCTAAGTTCCATGTACCTAAGTCTCTTAAAAGACCCTATTATATCCATTGTTAAATGCTGAGAATGAACATAATTCAATTTCAACTTCTGCTATTGTTCAATCCATGTTGCTTTACTTACAGTTTACCAAAAAAAAGCTATTTATCCTCATTTCAACATACCCACAATGGATTGTAATCAATGAATATCCTAAGTGAATAAGCTGCCCATTGGTAAGCGAGTGACATGCAGGATTATCATTCCATTAAGTATTGCATCCAATTACCATGATTGTGAGTACAGAATGTGTATCTACTAAATGAGCTACTCCATGATTTTTAGAAGCTAGTTTTTCATAATTTTTTCCCCTCTCCAGGTTCCTCCCTGTTTCAGGGGTAGTTAATAGAAGCCAGTGACCCCCACTACCCTAGTTACTGAGGTCAGAGGTCCTTGCGAGGTCTTGAGGTGAAAGCCCTGGTTTTTGATGCTGTGCAAAACCAGGTCCCCAAGTAATCCTACTTCTGCAACTTAGCTAAAATGACACAATAGCAAACCAACACATGCAGATGGGCAGGAGGTCATTGACACACTGTCACACCCAGTGCAAACAAGACAAGTTGTGAACACAGAAGGTCACACAGTACCTGCAGAGAGAAATGGACAGTTGACATTTCAGAAATCTCTGGATGGCTCCTGTATACACCTTTTAGGCAGCCATTTCAAACTGGTCATCTGTGGAAAACATGACCAAAATTTCACAAATCCATATAAGACTATAAGATATAGGAGCAGAAGTAGGCCATTTGGCCCATTGAGTCTGCTCTGTCATTGAATCATGGGCTGTTCCACTTCTTCCAGTCATCCCAACTCCCCTTCCTTCTCCCCATACCCTTTGATGCCTTGGCTAATCAAGAACCTATCTATCTCTGCCTTAAATACACCCAATGACTTGGCCTCCACAGCCGCTCATGGCAACAAATTCCACAGATTTACCACCCTCTGACGAAAGTAATTTCTCCGCATTTCAGTTCTAAATGGACGCCCTTCAAGCCTGAAGTCATGGCCTCTTGTCCTAGACTCCACAACCCTGGGAAATAACCTGTTCAGCCCTTTTAACATTTGGAATGTTTCTATGAGACCCCCCCTTATTCTCATGAATTCCAGGGAATACAGCCCAAGATCTGCCAGACGTTCCTATACAGTAACCCTTTTGTTCCTGAAATCATTCTTGTGAATCTTCTCTGAACCCTCCCCAATGTTAGTATATCCTTTCTAAAATAAGGAGCCCAAAACTGCACACAATACTCCAAGTGTTGTCTCACGTGTGCTTTATAGAGCCTCAGCATCACATCCCTGCTCTTATATTTTATACCTCTAGAAATGAATGCCAACATTGCATTCGTCTTCTTCACCACCGACTCAACCTGGAGGTTAACCTTTAGGGTATCCTGCACAAGGAGTCTCAAGTCCCTTTGCCTCTCTGCATTTTGAATTCTCTCCCCATCTAAGTAATAGTCTGCCTGGTTATTTCTTCCACCAAAGTGCATAACCATACATTTTCCAACATTGCATTTCATTTGCCATTTCTTTGCCCATTCCCCTAAACTATCTAAGTCTCTCTGCAGGTTCTCTGTTTCCTCAACACTACCCGCTCCTCCACCTATCTTTGTATCATTGGCAAATTTAGCCACAAATCCATTAATCTCATAGTCCAAATTATAGACATACATCGTAAAAAAAAACAGCGCTCCTAACACCGACCCCTGTGGAACTCCATTGGTAACCGGCAGCCAGCCTGAATAGGATCCCTTTACTCCCACTCTCCACCCATGCTAGTAACTCCCCTGTAATTTCATGGGCTCTTATTTTGCTAAGCACCTTCATGTGTGGTACCTTGTCAAAGGCCTTCTGAAAATCCAAGTACACCACATCTACTGCATCTCCTTTGCCTACCCTGCTTATAATTTCCTGAAAATATTGCAGTAGGTTTGTCAGGCAGGATTTTCCTTTCAGGAAACCATGCTGGCTTTGGCTTATTTTGTCATGTGCCTCCAGGTATTCTGTAATCTCAACCCTAATAATCAATTCCAACAACCTCCCAACCACTGATGTCAGGTTAACAGGCCTATAAGTTCTCTTTCTGCTGCCTCCTACCCTTCTTAAATAGTGGAGTAACATTTGCAATTTTCCAGTCATCCAGTACAATGACAGAACCTATCGACTCTTGAAAGATCATTATTAATGCCTCCACAATCTCTCCAGCTACTTCCTTCAGATCCCAAGGGTCCATTCCATCAGGTCCGGGAGATTTATCTACCCTCAGACCATTAAGCTTCCTGAGCACATTCTCAGTCGTAATTTTTACTGCACATACTTCACCTCCCGGACACTCTTGAATGCCCAGAATACTGCAGACGTCTTCCACTGTGAAGACTGATGCAAAATACGCACACAGTTCCACTGCCATCTCTGCGTCTCTCATAGCAATATCTCCAGCGCCATTTTCTCTTGGTCCTATATCTACCCTCGACTCTCTCTTTATATACTTAAAAGATTTTATTATCTTCTTTGATAAGTCACCAGCTTCCTTTCATAATTCATCTTTTTTTAAAAGCTTTCCAATCCTCTCTTCCCACTAGCTTTGGCTCCCTTGTATGCCCTCTCGTTTGCTTTTACTTTGGCTCTGACTTCACTTATCAGCCACGGTAGTGACCTTCTTCCATTCAAAAATTTATTCTTATTTGGAATATATTTGTCTTGCACTTCTCTCATTTTTTGCAGAAACTCCAACCATTGCTGCTCTGCTGTCCTTCCTACTCGTGCCCCTTTCCAGTCATCTTTGGCCAGTTCCCCCCTCATGTCATTGTAATTTCCTTCACTGAAATACTGACACATTGGAATTTAGTTTCTCCTTCTCAAATTTCAAAGTAAACTTGATCATATTGTGATCACTGTTCTCTGAGGGTTCCTTAATCTTAAACTCTCTTATCACCTCCGGATCATTGCAAAACACCCAATCCAGCACAGGCGATCCCCTACTGGGCTCAACAACAAGCTGTTCTAAAAAGCCATCCTGTAAATATTTTACAAATTCTCTCTCGAGATCCAATACTGGCCTAGTTTTCCTAATCCACTTTCATGTTAAAATCCCCAATGATTATCATGACATTGCCCTTCTGACATGCCTTTTGTATCTCCTGCTGTAATTTGTAATCTACATCCTAGCTGCTGAATGTACTTTGCTCAGCTTCTCTGCTAAATCACATTGACAACTATATAAAAAAAACATATGATACTAAACTGCAGGTCACAATTCTGTATAATGAATCATCATTTAAAAATGAATAGAAATCTTTTATCCTCTGTTATCCCATATGCCTACAAAGTTAAACAAGATTAGCTAGTTACCTACAAAATGATATTCAACAAAAAAAAAGTTGAAAAGCAATGAAGACAAAACAAACCCTGACAACTGTTGGGATTTGCATTCATGATCATTTAACATGCAAATCCCAAAGAGGCTGTCGGTGATTTTGCTCTCCCCTTGAATTCAGTCTTTTGCATCAGAGACAAGACAGTGCAGTTGAAATCATAACTTTAAATATTTACACACCTTTCCTCAATGTAAAATATCCTGGAAATCCCAGGCTTTACTTACCCAGCAGGTGTATGCCTTTAAACGCATTCCAAACCATAATTACTGCTTACAACACTAGTTCAAAAAATCTAATTGCAATGATACATTTTAAAATACAGTATTTTCAACAGGTCCATTTATTATATTTTGCTTTCTATGTTGAACTAGAATACCTCAATATTTATTTAGTGCTCTATGGAGTGCTAGTAATGCAACTTTTGCTTCCTGAACACTGTCTGTGTGATCACTGTCCAGATAACCCAACAACATCACAATTACTAGAAGCTAAAGAACCTCAAAACCAGGGGTTCTTAACCTGGAGTTCTGAACCAAGGGTCCATGAACTTGGATGGGAAAACTGACATCTTTATTTTCACTAACCCCTTTTTGAAATTTAGCATTTCATTCAATGATGAATGTAGGCACCAAACCACAGTTGTATTGGCTGTACCTGTGACTTTGTCACCAAAAGAAATCACAGACAATTTCATATCACATTAGTGTTGTTACAAATATTGCAACATATTGTTTATGGCATGTTCATTACGACTTCGATATTTCAATATAATTTGTTTATTTTGTAATCCTGTTTTATTTTACATATTTAAATATATTATTCCATCGGCTTCACTGGACTGCCAAAGGGGTCCATGACATAATGAAGGTTAAGAACCCCTGCTCTAAACTGACAGACAGTAGCAGTCACCAGAAGGAGAAGCTACTGCCAAAACAGGTTCTCGGCCTGAAACGTCGACTGCACCTCTTCCTACAGATGCTGCCTGGCCTGCTGCGTTCACCAGCAACTTTGATGTGTGTTGCTTGAATTTCCAGCATCCGCAGAATTCCTGTTGTTTGCCAAAACAATGTGCTAATTTATTACAAGGAGCCTTCTTGAAGGTCAGTTATTAGCATCAATTTTTCACCCTTGACTATAAATCTTAGGTCAATAATTCTAATGTCAAATATGAGTGCTATTTTCCCCCTATTGAAATTCTTTGCACCTTCAAGTCTAGACCAGGTTTTATATACCTGAGAGAGGAGACTGCAGATGCTGGGATTTAGAGCAAAATAAAACACGATGCTGGAGGGATACAGTGGGTCGGGAAGCATCTCCTTGTACATGTCGGGTGAGGAGTTTAGACAAGGAGTTTAGGATCAGTTCCTGAGGATTGGTGAATGGCTAATATTATACCACTTTTTAAGAAAGGAGGGAGGGAGAAAACAGAGAACTATCGCCCTGTTAGCCTAACATCAGTAGTGGGGAAGATGCTAAAGTCCATTATTAAAGATGAAATAGCAGCATATCTTGATAGCAGTGATAGGATTGGGCCGAGCCAGCATGGATTTACCAAGGGCAAATCATGCTTGACTAATCTATTGGAGTTTTTTGAGGATGTAACCAGGAAGATAGACGCAGGAGATCCAGTGGATGTGGTGTACCTTGACTTTCAGAAGGCATTTGATAAGGTACCACATAGGAGATTGGTGGGTAAAATCAGAGCTCATGGCATTGGGGGGGGGGCGAGGATATTGACATGGATAGAAAACTGGTTGGCAGATAGAAAGCAAAGGGTAGCAGTGAATGGGTGTTTCTCGGAATGGCAGGTGGTGACTAGTGGGGTGCCACAGGGCTCGGTATTGGGACCATAGCTGTTTACGAGTTACATCAATGATTTAGAGGAAGGCATTGTGAATAACATCAGCAAGTTTGCTGATGATACTAAGCTGGGTGGCAGTGTGACATGTGATGAGGATGTTAGGAGAATTCAATGCGACGGATAGGCTGGGTGAGTGGGCAGAAACTTGGCAGATGGTGTTTAAAGTGAATAAGTGTGAGGTTATTCATTTTGGGAGCAAGAACAGGAAGGCAGATTATTATCTGAATGGTGTGGAGTTAGGTAAGGGAGAAATACAAAGAGATCTAGGAGTACTTGTTCATCAGTCTCTGAAGGTGAATGAGCAAGTGCAGCAGGCAGTGAAGAAGGCTAATGGAATGTTGGCCTTTATTACAAAGGGAATTGAGTACAAGAGCAAGGAAATCCTTTTGCATTTGTACAGGGCCCTGGTGAGACCACACTTGGAGTATTGTGTGCAGTTTTGGTCTCCAGGGTTAAGGAAGGACATCCTGGCTGTGGAGGAGGTGCAGTGTAGGTTCACTAGGTTAATTCCTGGGATGTCCGGACTGTCTTACGCAGACAAGTTAGAGAGACTGGGTTTGTACAAGCTGGAATTAAGGAGATTGAGGGGGGATCTGATTGAGACATATAAGATTATTAAGAGATCGGACAAGATAGAGGCAGGAAATATGTTCCAGGTGCTGGGAGAGTCCAATACCAGAGGGCATGGTTTAAGAATAAGGGGTAGGTCATTTAGTACAGAGTTGAGGAGGAGCAACTTCTCCCAGAGAGTTGTGGAGGTGTGGAACGCGCTGCCTCAGAAGGCAGTGGAGGCCAATTCTCTGGATGCTTTCAAGAAGGAGCTAGATAGGTGTCTTATGGATAGGGGAATCAAGGGTTAGGGGACAAGGCAGGAACCAGGTATTGATAGTAGATGATCAGCCATGATCTCAGAATGGCGGTGCAGGCTCGAAGGGTCTACTTCTGCACCTATTGTCTATAAAAACGTCAACTGTCTGTTTTGCTCCACAGAAGCTGCACAGAACCCATTAAGTTCTTCCAGCAGATTGTCTTCTTGCATTATATTCCTACGGCCCTCTGAAATTAGAATTCAGTTTAACCAGAGTTTATCATATTGCCTGCCTTGACAGCCAATACAACAAGGTCACCAAACAAGTTCTACAGTGTCTAAATAACTAATTCATCTCTTACACCCTTTGACTCCTTTTCCTGTTGACAGACTTCCAAGCACAAGCTATTTTTGTCTTTATTGTTACAAATATGAAATTTTAAACTAGACATATGTTTCCAATGTCCAGTTACTTCCAGTACCATGAAGATTTATATCATATATTATGTCTATGTTTTCATAATTTTCATCAATTTTGCACAAGACGACATCTTCATCAAACTTGATCGCAGAGGCCAAGAACACTTGGGAAATATTAAAGCCTAACATCCATTTGTTAACATTAGGCAGGGATCGCAAGTATAATATTTATTAAAACCACTAAAAGGTTGAAAGTCATCCAGAGTTTCACACACTTAGTGACACATTTAAGTTCTAAATATTCACTTCTGGACGTGGGTTTCAAAGATTTCTGCAGAATCAAATTTGAGGAACAAGATTCAATCTGCATACGTTGCCCAAGAGGCTGAAATATTTTTATGTTTTGTTTGGAACCATGGCTTTACATGAAGCCACAGAAGGCAATCTTCACCTTGATCGGTAGTTACTCATGTCCAAGAAAATGCTATCAGGGAAAAACAAATTGGACATTCATCCTTCATTCCTTGTTTTCACAAAGTCAAGTAACTTCAATTCCAAAAGCTTTATTTGCAAACTGACAATCTTCACACTATGCTTGAAACAAATTAATCAGCAAAGATCTTGTACTGAGTAACACTAATAAAATTCATGAGGTACTGGCAACCATAATGAAGTAAATGAATACTAATGAGGCACCAGCAGCTTAAAGGTGGTTAATATAATCAAAAATGGCATTAAGGAGATACAAAGTTCAAGTTCAAAGTAAATTTATTATCAATATACCACATGTTACCATATACCAATTTGAGATTCAATACCTTGCAGACAATTACAAGGTATTACAGGGAAAAACACAATGGAATTTGACAAAAAACTATAAACAAAGACTGAAAAATGCTGATGTGCAAAAGACTAATTGTGCAATTTAAAAATAATACTGAGAGCATGAGTTGTAAAGGACCCTTGAAAGAGAGTTTGTAGGTAATAGAACCAGAGTAATGGTGAGTAGTTATCCATGCCATCAGGAACCTAATGGATGTAAGTTAATAACTGTTTCTGAACTGTTTCAACCTCCTGAGAAAGTAGAAATGTTCTTGTCTTCATTGTGACTACAGTTATGTGTTGGTCCCAGGACAAATCCTCTAATACATTAACACCAATGAACTTAAAACTACTGACCATCTTCAACTCCATTCCCCTATTGAGGACTGGCTCATGGACCTGCAGCTTCTTCTTCTTGTAGCCAACAATTAACTCCATTAGTCTTTCATCTATTTTATGTAGAATGTCAGCAATACATTCAAGGATTATTGAATCACAGTTAGATGCTCGACAACTGTGACGGGACTTGAATACCATCACCGCCTACAGAGCAAAAACAAGCTACATTAATGGTTTCACTCCGAGATGAGCTCAATGCCTTTTATGCTCACTTTGACTAACCAAACATTGGAGCCACCTACACGAACTCCCACAGTCCCCGACAACCTTTTGATTTCAGTCTTTAAGGCCAACATGAGAGCATCCTTCGGGGGGGGGGGGGGAATCCACGAAAAGCATCTGGCCCAGATGAGGTACCTGGCTGAGAACTGAAGACTTGTGCTATCAACTGACTGGAGTGATTACAGACATAACCAACATCTTGCTCCCAACAGTCTCAGGTACCCACCTACCTCAAGCAGACATTAATCACACTGGCACCGAAGAGTAGCATGGTAACCTGCCTCTACGACCATCATCTAGAAGTACATCCACCTTTTGGGAATCCTGCACGGGCCTATCAAGTCCCTTTGCACCTCTGATTTTTGAATTTTCTGCCCATTTAGAAAATAGTCTATACCTTTATTCCTTCTACCAAAGTGCATGAGCACACATTTCCCTATACTACATTTCATCTGCCACTTCTTTGCCCATTCTCCCAATCTGTCCAAGTCCGTCTGCAGACTCCCTGTTTCTTCAATTTTACCTGCCCCTCCATCTACCTTTGCATTGTCTGCAAACTTAGCCACAAAGCCATCAATTCAGTCATCTAAATCACTGACATATAACACAAAAAGCTGTCCCATTACCCATCCCAAGTCACTGGCAGCCAACCAAAATAGGCCTCCTTTATTCACACTCTTTGCTTCCTGCAGTCAGTCAACCTCCTATCCATGCTAGTATCTTTCCTGTTCTACCATGAGCTCTTATCTTGTTAAGGTGACACACACAAGGTTGCTTCACAAAGACCTTCTGAAAATCAACAAAAACAACACCCACTGACTCCCTTTTGTCTATTCTACCTGTTATTTCCTCAAATTCAAAAGATTCGCCAAGCAAGATCTCTCCTTGAGGAAACCATGCTGACTTTGGCCTAGTTTATCATATGCCTCCACATACCCCAAAACCTCAAATAATGGACTCCCACAGCTTCCTAACCAGTAAAATTAGCCTAACTAGTCTATAATTCCCTTCATTCTGCCTCCCTCCTTCTTAAAGAGTGGAGTGACATTAGTAAATTTCCAATCCTCCAGTACCATTCCAGAATCTATTGATTCTTGAAAGATCATTATCAATGTCTCCACATTTTCTTCAACTACCTCCTTCAGAACACTGAGGTGCAGTCCGTCTGATCCAGCTGACTAATCCGGCTTCAGACCTTTTAGCTTCCCAAACCTTAGTAATAGCAACTACACCCATTTCTGCCTCTGACGGTCGATTTTCTTGCATGCTGCTAGTTTCTTCCACAGTGGGGACTGATGCAAAATACTTATTCAGTTCCTCCACCATGTCTTTGTTCCCCATCTCTCCATTGGCATTTTCCATCAGTCCAATATACACTTTTACTCTATATATACTGTACCTGAAAAAACTTTTGGTATCCTCTTTTATATTATTGGTCAGCTTACCTTCATATCTCATCTTTTCTCTCCTTATGGTTTAGTATCAGAGGATCTAATATAAAATCCAACCAATTGATAGATCAGAGGATCTGTCCTGGTATTAGCATGTAAAGTGTGCACACAAAAAAGTTTTTGGCATGTCACCAAAAATTTTGATAAACTTCTACAGATGCTCAAACGAGAAACTGTTGCAGCACAGCCTGGTATGGAAATACCTTTGCCCAGGAATGGAAAAGGCTAGAGCAAGTTGTGGATGCAGAAAAAGCCCTCCACACCATTTAGTATATCCAAATGGAATGCTGCCACAAGCAATCAATATCCAAACACTCCCAGCATCCAGGCCATGTCCTCTCCTTGATACAACCATCGAGCAGGAGGAGCAGAAGCCTTGGGTCCCATACCACCAGGTTCAGGAACAGTTATTACACTACAACCATCAGGTTCCTGAACTGACATGGAAAATTTCATTCACCACTGCTCTAAACTGATTCTATGAGCTATAGACTCACTTTCAAAATCTCTACAACTCATAGCCTTAGTACTATTTTTATTTGCACAGATTGTCTTCTTTCGCCGCATTTGTTGTTTTCCAGTCCTCATCTGTTCATGTATAGTTTTTTATCTATTGTGTTTCTCTTTCTCCTGTAAATTTCTGCAGAAAATGAATCTCAAGGTCATAAATGGTAATATATGCTTATTTTGATAATATATTTAATTAGAATTTTGAAATATAACCGTTAAGATTAACATTGATTAGAATAGGAAAAAAGGAGAGATTAAGGCAATGATAATCACATGAAAATCTGCAAATGCAAATGCTGGAGGAACTCAGCAGGTATGGCCTGAAACATCAACTATTTGTTCATTTCCATAGATGCTTCCTGACCTGCTGAGTTCCTCCAGCATTTGTGTGTGTGTGTGTTGAGTAAGGCAATGATCAGACTTGATATTTGGTTTGTAAGAGGCATCACATCAGGCTGAGGGAGATAGAGAGCATGGAGAGGACTGAGCTTGGTGCAGGAACCACTTCTGCTTCTCACTGCCAAACTGAAGAGGCAGTTCAGAACCAAAAATCCGTAAGGTAGCAGAATAAAAATAGCAGAGGTAAATCCTGAGGGGTATAAGGCAATGAAGGAAAGGAAATGAAATGAAATAACTGGATGACAGCAGAGACAGAACTTTTAATCGTGAAAACTCTCCCGGCTCAGTAATCCTAATTAATGCTGAGCAGCAATTAATGTCAAAGGAATGCAACACTACACCAAAAATGCAATGAAATGCAAGAAACAAAACTCTATAATCAAACCATATAATCCCTGGTTGGAATGCGTCCCAATGAAAGCTGTGGTTGCCAAGACACACTGGAGAAATTCAAGCACTAGAATTCATGTAAACCCCTCACTTCTTACACCATGAATGTGTACTTAATGGAAGCTAAAGGTGTGTTAGTCCTCCAAATACAACCCACACTGTCAAATCACCTGCCCTGGCTTGTTCAGGAAGCCCGGTGTAAATGATCCTATCAGCCAGGCATGGAAGCATCTGAGAGATCATCTTAATAATTACACAACAACAAATAAGGAAGTTAAAGGCTTGTTCCTGAACCCCAGTCAATATTCACCTCACCCTAACTAAAACGGATGACCACATGGCCATCACATTCTTTTCTATTAGAGCTCACTGTGCACCTCATTTCCTCCAGCACAACAGTGACAACACTTGAAAATTATTTTGCTGCCTGCGAAGTGCATTACTTTACATTTTTAAAATCACAACAAAGAAACATTTGTTCAAAACACATCAGAATTTTTTTTCACCCTAATGCTGATCAATGCAGGGCAGGGACTTCTTAGAATAGTAGTGATCATGACAACCCTGGAATCAGTTACAAAAGAATTAACTGAACTAAACAGTCTCTGGTGAGAGACTAGAAGTAAAAGTAATGGCTTCTCTCATCTGCGACACTCTAGTGCCATCTGGCTTCGTACTCCACCTATCCCCTATCCACTGGCAATCACCACAAGCCAAACAAAACATGACCACTCCAGTAGAGAACTGTTAGAAAAGTTCCATACAACATTAGTAACCAAAGAGAAAATCAAAGTGACTTTAATTTGCCTTCATAGTTTTGTGTTTATTTCTCAAAACAGTCAACTTAACATCAATTTCCCTTTTCTTTTCATCTGCAAATTGGTCATTGTTTATATATATGTAGGGGAGGGGAAGGGATGTCAACTCTGTTGGCAAAGCAAGGAATATGGAGTGCAGACTATATTCCGAGTAATACCCATATGACGGACGGTAGCCTCAAAAGTAAACAAAGCAACAGACATGACATTATCTCACGCCTTTGTAATTAAAACCAAATTGCAGGCTGACATATTTTCCAATTAGGGTTCTTTTGGGAAGTATTTTGAAACTAAAGAAAATAAACAGCTTTAACTACAAGCATAACAATGAAATCACAGTACAACCAAATGTAATAGCAAGCTCCAGGTAGATGATTCAAAACATAGAAAAAGGCTTTTCTGATGAAGAAGTGTAGTTATGGCGTACACTGAAACCATTAAACATTTGAGAAATATTTCCAAACTTTTATTACATGTGGATCAGTCTCCAAACCTATATTTCATTACTACATGAATGTCTAATAGTTATGGTTTTCCATTGAGCAGTCAGTATGCTACAAAAAATAATCCATCTGTCCAATGGAGAATGAGGCTTTTCTCCTGTAAGCAACTATAGCAAAATGGTTAAATTACAGTATGGCAATGCAGATTTCTCCTTCTGGTAAAAAAAAATTCCCTCCCCCCCCATCATTCCTCACTCTGACCTTTTACCTCTTCTCATCCATCTATCACCTCTCCTGGGTCCCCTCCTCCTTTCCTTTTTCCTATGGTCCACTCTCCTCTCCTATTAGATTCCAACACCAGCCCTTTACTTTCTCTCACCAATCTGGCTTCACCCATCATCTTCCAGCTATCCTCCTTCCCCTCTCTCCACCTTTTTATTCGGGTGTCTTCCCCGCTCCTTCTCAGTCTGGAAGGAGGGACTCAGCCCAAAATGTTGACTATTTATTCATTTCCATAGATGCTGCCTGACTTGCTGAGTTCCGCCAGCATTTGTGTTTGCGTTGCTTTGTATTTCCAGCATCTGCAGACTTTCTTGTGTTTATAGTTTTGCAGAGGCCTGGATTGTTGAACCAAAGGCAAGAAAGCTCATACCTAAAATTCAGTAAACTGCAATATAAACACCTTGGCTCACTAATGTCTTTACTGGGCCTGGCCCATGGAACAATAGCAATATGGCAATTCTTAACTACCTTCTGATGAGCCATTCCATTCAAGGACATCTGGAGACAGCAAAAGTGATTGACTATGGCAGTGAAGCTCATTTCCTATCCCTTGCCAACTTTGTTTTGCCCGAGTTAGTATTCAAAGCTGTCTGTAGCTACATAAAATAAATGTATTCACAACTTTGCATTAGCCAACAATGAGAGTTGAGCAGAGGATACCACTTACAGCAAATTAAATTAATTTACTGGAGGAAATCAGCGAGTTGTTTGTTATGTCTCCCCTCTCACAGGGAAATGGGGACACCTCTTTTCCCTTATTAGGAAGGGAGAGCGCTTGTGGTATGTCAAATGACCAGATGAACCAGTAGTTTTTGGGGTATTGCAAGTCTTTGTCTTTATTGATGCTTTGCTGTATGCTTGAATGTTCGGTGGGGGGGGGTGGAATGCTTTTTTACTGGTGAAGGAAGGGGGGGTTGTTGCTTTGCTGCTGCTTGTGCATGGGGGGGGAGAGGGGGGAGCAGGGGGGGTCTTTGGGACTCCAACATTTTAACTGTCATTCATTCTTTCCTCTGTTTTCGTAGATGTTTGCCAAATAAAAGAATTTCAGGATGTATATTGTATACATTTCTCTGACATTAAAATGTACCCTTTGAAAAGCTGTTGAAATAGAAATTATAGCAGGGGCTCTCAACCTTCTTTCTGCAGTAGACCAATACCATTAAGCAAGGGGTCTGTGGACCCCAGGTTGGGAACCCCTGAATTATAGCAGCATCTCCCAATAAAAGCAGGGCAAGTTCTCCAGAAAAAAAACAACAAATAAATTTAGTGCAGTCTAGGACACTGAAACTGTGATGCATATGCACTGTCCAGGGCTCAGCCCTCTTTGTTCAGCTTCTTGTCATAACAAGAACCAGTCTTCAGTCCTTAATGTAAATTGCAAGTAATAGTTATTCTGAAGTTAAAAGCTTTGCAAGCAACCAACACAATGTGCTGGCACACAGGGCAGGCTGCTCAAGAAATGCAGTGTAAAATGATGGGGTTATGTTAATTGGGCCTGCATCAAACTAGACAACATTGGCCAAGTTATTTAGTTTTAGGAAGTTTAATATCAATTGATAATAAAACTTCTCACTGTGATGTCTTCCCTGGTCTTCAAATCTTTGTTTCAGCCACTTGATTGAACAGGTTGACAGTGAGGATAACTGATGAATGAAAAGTCAGCACATAGCAGAGTATGCACTAGATAGCAACCTAGTTTACATGCTAAAGTTGCCAGAACTTCAAGGGCTTGAAATATGTCTCCTTATCTCACAGGCAAAGGTACCAGCACTAGAGTACTGAGAAGCAAACTAGTCCTTGCTTTAATCGCTGTGCCCAAGGGCTATGGAGGATCTGTGGGTTAGTATACTCAAGAGACATTGATATTTTTTTTGGAGGGGGCATCAATGAAATGGAGGAATACAAAGCTAGTGCAGGAATGGTACTAGCACAGATCAGCCAACTAACCTTATCCTGCTTTTCTCTCTCATGTTCCTACTCACCGCAGCTATTACATTTCATATTTAAGTTAATGTAAGATAATATTTCCTTAAATATGGTGTTATATTCCATACATTAAAATACATCTTTCTTAGTTTGGATTCCTTTTCATATCTCATTTTCCTTTTTCTCTCTCTGTCAGCCCACATTCAGGAACTTCATTTCAATACTACAGCTCTGAATTTAATCTACCTACTCCAGTGCATTAACCTATGATTCAACCTATGTGCTATTTCTAATCCAGTCTTCTGCAGCATTATGTTGACTTCTCTCCTCTGGCTCAATCGGACCCTATGCACCCCCCTCCCCCAACACCCTGACCCAAAGATGTTGCTTCAAGCTCCAACTAGGTATAGATTATAGGGTCTCAGCCTGAAACACAAACTAGTTATTCCCCTTCATAGATGCTGCCTGATTTGCAGAATTCCTCCAGCATTTGTGTATGTTGGTTAAGATTTTCAGCATGTGAATTTCTTGCGTTTAGAGTTAACCAAACATTACTCTATCACACAAAAGGGTCACTAACTGGCAGTGATATTGGGAGTCTCCAAGAACAGGATTCTGTCTCGTTCAGCAAAGGAAAGTTGAGTTTAGCTGTTTACAAATGTAAACTAATCCCCTCACTCACAGCTGACTTAATACATACTTTTAAATTTATCTTTCACACATTTAATTATTACTCTATTTCATTGCCAGGGCAGTCTTATTTTGCCAGTGGAAAAATTGCTCACTGGGATAATTGCTGGGGTGATAAACAAAGGGTCCATTAATAGCTTTTGATGCAAAACTTTATGTTTTGTGTGTTGTAAGGAAGTAACTGGGAATGGTATATTCACAGGTTAAACGTCATCCAAATCGGGGTCATGTTTTAACCTTTGTTTACTATTGTAGTCTAATTTAGCTTCAAAATAGACTATTTTATTTTTACTTCCTGATTTGTTTATTGGTTTCATTAAACAAAACAAAAGGCTTGGAACTGTATGAACAGATGGTAGCTGGTACTGCCAGAACGTCCTGTATACAGTAATACTGACACCCATCTATCACTTACTGCAAAGCAGGACTATCAGCTACTGAGCACGAATTTGCATAATTGCTACTGGTCATGCATCATGCAAGCCTCCACTGTGTTTACAATACATGTTGACTTTAAAACAATAAGTAACTAGAATTCAGAAAGCCACTTGCATTTTTGTGTGATCTCTTCCTAAAATGTCTTCCTTATCCAATAACTAACCATGTGCATGTGAACATCTCACTCTTTTCATGTTATTGAATGTTTATTTAAAAGCATGAAATTGTCATTCAATTTTCAAGAATACTCAGCAGCCTTCCTAATCTGCAGACAGCCACATCTGAATTCAGGGTGTCCAGACAGACCTGCTCTCTCAAATCTGCCAGGTTTTACATTTCTGGCACCAAACAGCGTACCAGGTATGTTCGAATATACCAGACTTGGAGGCCCACTTCTGATCACCAGCACGGTGCCCTCCCTGTTAATTTCCCCTGCCCTCCTCCCAGCACTTGTTAGTGCCCAGGTTTGACTAAAATGAGCACAAAAAGTAACCTTGCACAGCTTCACTGAAAAGCTCTAGAAACATTTAGCTCCACTTTTCTTTTCACGAGCATATCTCCCACATTAGGTCAGATAGCTTCCGATTGATTGCCTTTCATAAAGCTATTGTCACAAAATATTAGCTTTGTTTTTCTCTCTCCACAGATGCAACCTGACCTGCTGAGTATTTCTAGCCTCCTCTGCTTCTATTTCAGCTATCTTGCACCTGCAAAACTATTGCCAACAGAGCCACAGTTGACATTTTTGTCTGAGGAATACTATTTTTATTCACACTTAAATCGGCGTTTATTTTGGGAACTACTTGTGATAGTATTGGGTTTGCAGACTGCAAAGTTTTAAACTCAAATGACAACCTTGAACCCTAGCTGATATAGATAACTATGGGTACCCTCACTAAAGGGAGGTTCTACAGTAACTACCCAGTCTTTGAAGACTAGATCATTTTCCATCTTTATCACCCGTGGTCAGTTTAGCTGCCAATACTTACTATTTGAGTGGTGGCTCCTTCCCCTCAACAAGGAGCAGATACTTCTGGCTAACTGTGCTGTACTATTCTATGTTCTATATTCTAACAAAGTAGTATAAACACTAATTTTAGTGATACATGCTTAAATCCAGATGAAATTCTTAAAGCTCATTTAAAACTCAGAGGCTTTCTATCTGACAAAAGATTGCCAAATTACAAACTATTTCCAAAACACAAAGGATTTCCAAAACATCAGTACAATTCCTACAAGCTAAAAAGACATACCAACAAGTCACAGACGAACGAAATGTCTGTCGCAGAAATCAAAGGCAGAGGAATGGATTCTAGTCTCCAGTCTTTCTGTTATTCTTCTTGATGATCTTGGACCATTCCCAATAACCCTGCTATTCTCTAGATCAGGGTTCCCAGCCTTTTCTTATGCCATGGTCCCCTATCAATAACTGAAGGGTTCATGGACCCGAGGTTGGGAATCCCTGTTTTAGCTTTATACTGTTTCTCTGCCACAAAGATATGATTTTTTTCAGATATATTATTAAATAAAAGGCCCAAAAGCTTGTAGAGACAGCGTTCCCAGTTATCTACAATTAATGTTGTGAAAATAACTGTTTAGGCACACAAATCTTCCAACTATTAACATATCGGCTACTTGATGTGCTAAGTGACAGTATCAATCTGGTCTGCAAGCTTTCTTGAACTAAATAATTTAGCCAGTGTTGTCTAGTTTGAAACAACACCAATTAAATAATCCATTGTCTTACCTTGCAACACTTGAGCAATTAGCCTAGGTGCTATGAACCAGCACCTGTGTTCTACAGACAGTGTGCTTATTTGCAAAGCAGTCTTTTTAACTTCAAACTGATTAATGCTTGACATGTACATTAACAGAAGACTGGTGCCCAGTTACAACAAGAGACAGGACAAAAAATATTGGTTGGAAGTTTATCTTACTCAAAAACAACCCTGTGACCTCTAGAAGCTTTGGCTGCTACATTAGGGAACTGAGCTTGGAAAAAAAAGAAAGGCTCCCTGCCCCTAGACAATGAACATGCATCATGTACCAAGTTTACTTATCTTTGTTCGTTATACTGTACTTTAAACACTCAATATTATCATTTTATGGATTCACATTTTACCCATTCCTTAGTAATTTCAACAGCTCTGACGTTCATAAATTTGTGCTTTTTAAAATATCACACATCCAGAAATAGTAGGGGACAGAGGGTCCAGTGAGATGGAGGAACTGAGCGAAATACATGTTAGTAGGGAAGTGGTGTTAGATAAATTGAAGGGATTGAAGGCAGATAAATCCCCAGGACCAGATGGTCTGCATCCTAGAGTGCTTAAGGAAGTAGCCCAAGAAATAGTGGATGCATTAGTGATAATTTTTCAAAACTCGTTAGATTCTGGACTAGTTCCTGAGGATTGGAGGCTGGCTAATGTAACTCCACTTTTTAAAAAAGGAGGGAGAGAGAAACCGGGGAATTATAGACCGGTTAGCCTAACGTCGGTGGTGGGGAAACTGCTGGAGTCAGTTATCAAGGATGTGATAACAGCACATTTGGAAAGCGGTGAAATGATCGGACAAAGTCAGCATGGATTTGTGAAAGGAAAATCATGTCTGACGAATCTCATAGAATTTTTTGAGGATGTAACTAGTAGAGTGGATAGGGGAGAACCAGTGGATGTGGTATATTTGGATTTTCAAAAGGCTTTTGACAAGGTCCCACACAGGAGATTAGTGTGCAAACTTAAAGCACACGGTATTGGGGGTAAGGTATTGTTGTGGGTGGAGAATTGGTTAGCAGACAGGAAGCAAAGAGTGGGAATAAACGGGACCTTTTCAGAATGGCAGGCGGTGACTAGTGGGGTACCGCAAGGCTCAGTGCTGGGACCCCAGTTGTTTACAATATATATTAATGACTTGGATGAGGGAATTAAATGCAGCATCTCCAAGTTTGCGGATGACACGAAGCTGGGTGGCAGTGTTAGCTGTGAGGAGGATGCTAAGAGGATGCAGGGCGACTTGGATAGGTTGGGTGAGTGGGCAAATTCATGGCAGATGCAATTTAATGTGGATAAACGTGAAGTTGTCCACTTTGGTGGCAAAAATAGGAAAACAGATTATTATCTGAATGGTGGCCGATTAGGAAAAGGGGAGGTGCAACGAGACCTGGGTGTCATTATACACCAGTCATTGAAAAGTGGGCATGCAGGTACAGCAGGTGGTGAAAAAGGCGAATGGTATGCTGGCATTTATAGCGAGAGGATTCGAGTACAGGAGCAGGGAGGTACTACTGCAGTTGTACAAGGCCTTGGTGAGACCACACCTGGAGTATTGTGTGCAGTTTTGGTCCCCTAATCTGAGGAAAGACATCCTTGCCATAGAGGGAGTACAAAGAAGGTTCACCAGATTGATTCCTGGGATGGCAGGACTTTCATATGAAGAAAGACTGGATGAACTGGGCTTGTACTCGTTGGAATTTAGAAGATTGAGGGGGGATCTGATTGAAACGTATAAGATCCTAAAGGGATTGGACAGGCTAGATGCAGGAAGATTGTTCCCGATGTTGGGGAAGTCCAGAACGAGGCGCCACAGTTTGAGGATAGAGGGGAAGCCTTTTAGGACCGAGATTAGGAAAAACTTCTTCACACAGAGAGTGGTGAATCTGTGGAATTCTCTGCCACAGGAAGCAGTTGAGGCCAGTTCATTGGCTATATTTAAGAGGGAGTTAGATATGGCCCTTGTGGCTACAGGGGTCAGGGGGTATGGGGGGAATGCTGGGGCGGGGTTCTGAGTTGGATGATCAGCCATGATCATAATAAATGGCGGTGCAGGCTCGAAGGGCCAAATGGCCTACTCCTGCACCTATTTTCTATGTTTCTATACATTTAGAAAACTGGTTACTTGGCGGAATGAAGGAAGCTAATAGATCCATATCACAGGTATGTTCAAGGCAGAAGTGGTAAAGAAATAGACACAGCTAAACAACTTGTCCTGGTGCAACATATCATGAATTTCTACATAGTCGATAAGGAAAGCACTTAGGTGACAAGCCATTGTTCTTAAATAGATAAACCCGGTGAGAAAAACAGATACCAGTTTTTGTGATCTAGCAAGTCAGCTGCCATTTGGTTAGGGACGAAATGTACAAAGCTATTAAGCAATCTCCATTTCCTTCAAATTAAAACAATTCAAAGGAACAACAGAAAACTGCAGAATTATAAGTCCATCTTTTACATAACCAAATATCTTTTTATACATCTGTATATTAATAATGACCTTTGCAGAGCCTAAAAATGTTGGTATTTCTGATTAAAGACTGCTGCTATCAAGTTTCACAAATATGCAAATATGAAAGGTACATCTCAGTTCTGAAAAGCTCCAAAAATAAGTACGATAAACCAATGTAAACAGATGTCTACAGCAATAAACAGCAGTTTAGCACTTACATCATTCCTGATGTAAAGCTGAATATTTTGGCTTATTTCATTTTTCTTAAAGTTAAGCTACTAAATTCAAACTGCACTACAAAATCCACATCTGCTATGATGTGGCGTATTTCGGAATCCCAATCTACCAATGCAATTGAAGCAATTGACTGCAATTAAATTACAAATGGGACAAACGTAAATGCTGGCTTTGCCAACAACACCCACAAACCATGATGAATAGAAAATTAAAATTAATTTATTAACCAAGTGAGAGGGAAACGATTTAAGGAAAGAGATAAATGACATAATAACTCGAGTGGCATTTTTTTTAAAAAAGCACATTCACACCCAGAAGGTGGTCTGTACATTAAGGCATCCATTAGTCTTATGAGACCATGGATCTGTGCCTGGAAAGTCTTCACTCTCCAGGGCACAGGCCTGGGCAAGGTTGTATGGAAGACCGGAAGTTGCCTATGCTGCAGGTCTCCCCTCTCCATGACACTGATGTTGTCCAAGGAAAGGGCAATGGCCGATACAGCTTGGCACCAGTGTCGTCGCAGAGCACTGTGTCGTTAAGTGCCTTGCTCAAGGACACAACGCGCTGCCTCGACTGGGGCTCGAACTCACAACCTTCAGATAGCTAGTCCAATGCCTTAACCAATTGGCCACATGCCCACATGGTCTGTACATAGAATAAGCAAAAGGAGTAGTTGATGCAGGAAACATTAACAGCATTTAGAAGGCAGTTGGGCAGGTACATGAATACAAAAGGTTTGGAGCAGGGGTTCTAACCAATTTTATGCCATGGACCCTTACTATTAACCGAGGTGTCTGAGGACCCCAGGTTGGGAACCTCTGGTTTAGAAGGATATCGGCCAAGCACGAGCCAATGTGACTAGCTCCCATCTTGGTCTGCATGGATCATTTGAGCTGAAGGGACTGTTTCCATGCTGTATGACTCGAGTTATGTCATCTTTCAGGAAAAGAGCAGATGGCATTGCAACAGGCTAGAATAACTTGCCTGTCTTTATCTACCTTGAAGTGAAGTTTTGCAGATAGAAACAGCCAGCTACGAAAAGTAGGATATAGGTCTAGACAATCCTTCCTATAAAACCAAAACAAAATCCTGTTGTGTAGTTAAAAACTGTTGTGACCCAACAATATTGAACATATTTGAGGGTATCTTAAACCTAATGGGAAATTTGATTCTGACTTCTCGACCAAACTTTTATTTGTCCTGGCACCATTTTTCATGCACTTTGACAAATAACATCAACTCCAGTGCAACTAATATAATTCTTCAGCTCTGCAGTTTTCAGCCTGGCAGTTCTTATTTATTCACAGAACACAAGGTTCTACTAATCCCATTTCCCTTGGAATTGTGCTACTTAAAAAAAAAAAGACCCAAACTCATTCTCATCCCAGCTTTCATCAAGACCTATCACCTCCCGCACCTTTCTACATTGCTTGGGGAAGTCAAGGCCACACAAGTCACTCTCAGTTTCCTGGTCTCAGGACCAATCCAGTCTGCTGCTGAGATATAAATGAAGGTTAAAACAAAACAACCAATAAAACTGTCAAGAGAGGGCATATAATATAGCAACAATTAGAGGGAAGTTACAAGATTGAGAAGCTTTTAAAAACCAACATCAGGCAACTAAAAAGCCATACAGAGAGAAAAAACGAAATATAAGAGTCCATTATTAAGGATGAGGTTTTGGGATACTTGGAGGCACATGACAAATAAAAAGGCCAAAGTCAGCATGGTTTCCTTAAGGGGAAATCTTTCCTGACAAACCTGTTGGAATTCTTTGAGAAAATAAGGGCAGGATAGACAAAGGAGAGTCAGTGGATGTTGTTTACTTAGATTTTCAGAAGGCCTTTTACAAGGTGTCACACATGAGGATGCTTAACAAGATAAGAGCCCATCGTATTAGAGGAAAGATACTAGCACAGATGGAAAATTGCCTCCTGCCAGTCAGCCAAAGAGTAGGAACAAAGGAGGCCTACACTGGTTGGCTTCTGATGTCCAGTGGTGTTCTGCAGCGGCCGGTGCTGGGATCGCTTCTTTTCACATTATATGTCAATGATTTGGATTACAGAATTGATGGCTTTGTGGTCAGGTTTGCAGACAATAAGAAGATAGGTGAAGGGGCAGGCAGTGTTGAAGAAGCAGAGAAACTGCAGAAGGATTTTGACAGATTGGGAGGATGTGCAAAGAATTGGCAGATAGAATATAGTGTAGGGAAGTGCATGTTCATGCACTTTGGTAGAAGAAATAAATGCATAGGATATTTTCTAATTAGGGAGAAAATTCTAAAATTAGAGATGCAAAGAGACTTGGGAGTCCTCGTGCAGGATTCCTTAAAGGTTAACTTACAGGTCACGTCAGTGGTATGGAAAGCAAATGCAATATTAGCATTCATTTCAAGAGGACTAGAATATAGCAGCATGGATGTAATGCTTTGTAAGGCATTGGTTAGACTGCACTTGGAGTATTGTGGGCAGTTTTGGGCCCTTCATCTACAAAAAGATGTTTTGGTATTGCAGAGAGTTCAGAGGAGGTTCATGAGAATGATTATGGGAATGAAAGGATTAATGTATAAGGATTGTTTGATGGCCTGCGGCCTATACTCACTGGAGTTTAGGAGAATGAGGGGAATCTTATTGAAAACTATTGAGCAGAAGATAGTGGAAAAGTCTAGGACCAGAGGCCACAGCCTCAGAATAGAGGGATGTCCATTTAGAACTGAGATGAGGAGGAATTTCTTTAGCCAGAGTGTGGTGAATCCATAGAAATCATTGGCACAGTCAACTGTGGAGGCCAGGTCATTGATTAAGGTTAAAGCAGAGGTTGATAGGTTCTCGATTAGTCAGATATCAAAAGGTTATGGGAAGAAAGCAGAATGGGGGTTGAGAGGTATGATAAGCAAGCCATGATGGAATGATTGATCAGACTCAATGGGCCAAATGGCCTAATTCTGTTTTATGGTCTTTTGGGTAAATATCTACACAATCTTTCCTCACAATTGATACCCTCTTGAGAAAGTGGTTGATGACAACTTATTGCATGCTGATCTTTAACTAACTGGGCACCCATCACTTTTTACTAATCCAGTAGCTGAGTCCACTTGTTATTTTTTTTGCTGACATGCTGAATTTTAATAGTTCTCTAACCATGCTCAAGTTCCTCCTTTTGTTAGTTGCAGACCAATGTTCAGATGCCAATAAGCTAGGTCAGAATGCTAGAAATTCCAGAAACAAAGATTTTTGACATAAACTTGGTATTTGGAAGTGGTTGAAAGAATTATGATATTTCTGTTATGTTGGGCAAGGTGGCATAAGGATATAGAACTGAATAAATAAAATAAACCAATTGTATTAGCTTACTGGCTTCTGGCACAATTTGAAGTGACTGCTTGTTTATTGAAATACAAACTATACACTACAAGTTCCTTTGTAGTTGAATAATGAAAACCAACGTATTCTAATCAATTAGGTTACTTGTTTGCAAACCAATAACCCAAAGAGCAAAGTGTGTAGTAGAAGAGCCACATGATATATCACCTTTAGGACCTTTCAGAGCTCATTTCTACGTAATCACTTTGAAATGCAGGAAAGAATAAAACTGATACATACTGTCTACTATCTTTGTAACCATAAAACTTCCAGAAATTCTTTACTGTCAACAATGTGCTTTTTATTACACAAGAGACTGCAGATATAAGGATCTGGAGCAACAATGATCTACTGGAAGACATCAATGGATTGAGCAATGTCTACGGGAAGGACAGGATTTGGTGATGTTTTGGGTCAGAACAGTGCATTAGGACAGTGAAGAGATGAGATGGCCAGTATAACGATGAGAAACAACTGAGGAGTTTGAGTTCAATCTCAATACTGCTCTGGGAAGGTCAGTCTACATTTTGTGCTTGAAGATCTGGAGCGAATTGAATTGACTTTATTTCTTACATCCTTCACATACATGAGTAGTAAAAATCTTTATGTTATGTCTCCATCTGAATGTGCAATATGGAAATTATAGTAATTTGTAATACACAGTATATACAATAAGATATACAACAGAACAGTCAATATAGCTTAGAAATATTATTGTGTCAGCATGAATTAATCAGTCTGATGGCCTGGTGGAAAAAGCTGTCCTAGAGCCTGTTAGTTCTGGCTTTAATGCTGCGGTACCGTTTCCTGGATGGTAGCAACTGGAACTGTTTATGGTTGGGGTGATTTGGCTCCCCAATGATCCTTCGGGTCCTTTTTATGTACCTGTTGCTGTAAGTATCCTGAATAGTGAGAAGTTCACATCCACAGATCAGCTGGGCTGTCCACACCACTCTCTGCAGAGTCCTGTGATTGAGGAAGTACAATTCCCACACCAGGCAGTGATACAGCCAGTCAGGATGCCCCTGTAGAAAGTTCTTAGGATTTGGGGACCCAGGCCAAACTTTCTCAACCATCTGAGGTGAAAGAGGCGCTGTTGTGCTTTTTTCCACCACACAGCCGGTATGTACAGACCAAGTGAGATCCTTGGTGATGTGTATACTGAGGAACTTAAAGCTGTTTACCCTCTCAACCCCAGATCCATTGATGTCCATAGGGGTTAGCTAGTCTCCATTCCTTCTGTAATCTACAACTAACTCCTTTGTTTTTGTGACACTGGGAGAAAGGTTGTTTTCTTGACACCACTGTGTCAGGGTGATGACTTCTTCTTTGTAGGCTGCTTTGCCCAATGTAGTATCAAAAGCAAATTTAATTAGCAGATTGGAGCTGTGGGTGGCGACACAGTCATGGGTGTACAAAGAGTAAAGGCGGGGGCTTAGGACTCAGCTCTGAGGGGCTCCTGTGTTGAGGGTCAAAGGGGCAGAGGTGAGGAAGCCCACTTTCACCACCTGCCGGTGATCTGACAAGAAGTACAGGATCCACCTGCACAAGGCAGGGTAAAGGCTGAGGTCTCTGAGCTTCCTGTCAAGCCCAGAGAGAATTATGGTATTGAATGCTGAACTGTAGTCCAAGAACAGCATTCTCACATAGGTATCCACCCTCCCCAGATATGCAAGGACAGTGTGTAGAGCTGTGGCTATTGCATCATCTGTCAATCGACTGTGTCGGTACGCGAACTGTAGGAGATCCAGTGTGGGTGCTAGCATGCTGCAGATGTAGTCCTTGACCAGCCTCTCAAAGTATTGAGCCTGCGGTCTTGAACCTGGAACATTCCAACTTAGCTAACAATGCTATCAACTGACACTGGTGAAGGAAAGTGGTCAGTAATGTTGAGGTTAAACGGTCGGGCAGGAGAAATTGTCTTCAGGCATGTCTGCTTACATCAGTAAGTTTAATGTTTCTTTTCAAAACCGGCAGGTTAGATGGTAAAATGACTCTCTTACTGCATCTCAACCAAGTTGCAGAATAAAGTTAAATTTCCACACATCTCACATGAGCAAGTATACTACTAACTGAGCCAAGCTGTCTTTCCCATTCCAAGAGTGGGGCACATGTTGTAAAGAACAAGAGCACACATTAAACAGTTGAGTTTTCAACAACAAGGAACAGCTTCTTGCCCTCTTCCATCAAGTTTCTTCATGGGCAATAAACCCATGCACAGTACCTCAATATTTATTTAATTTCTTTGCTCTCTTTTTGCATTACTTATTTTTAAAATATATTTCTTACTGTAATTTAGTTTTTTATTATAATACATTGCAATGTACTATTGCCACAAAACAACAAATTTAATGACATACACCAGTGATATTAAACCTGATTCTGATTTATTCTGTTAGTGACTGGTAGAGATTGACTAGAATATACCTAAGTAAAATTAAGATATGTATTTAAACCAATAATGCGCACCTTAGAGCCTCGACTGTTTAAAATTTTTATCAAATACTACACAGTCATGAGAAGGCAATATGATGTCAGCTGAGTAAATACTAAATTAACTAAATAATCTTCAAAAGGGTGGGCATGGAAGTTATATATTTGGAAAGTCACCTGTGATGGAACTTGTAATTGCTTCAATAAATTGGTCCTGAATATGAGTCCTGAAGGAGGGGCTCGCCCCAAAATGTCGACGGTTTATTTATTTCCATAGATGCTGCCTGACCTGCTGAATTCTTTCAGCATTTTATATGTTGCTTTTGATAAATTAGGATATTGGAAGGATTTGCCCCATTTTATTGCCTTTTATTCTTCATTTGTCATAATTTGTTATTCACAGTTGATCTCTGATCCCTTAGCAAGAGCAGAAATCACACTCACAGTGTTTAATAAATGTACACATAACTTTGTAACAACCATACAGTACTGTGCAAAAGTCTTAGGCACACATATGTAGCTAGGGTGCCCGAGACTTTTACACAGCACTTGTCAATGCGGAGTGGACAGCACATTTGTAAATCCGGCTGGAGCAAAGGGATATTGGGAATGGCGAGGTGGAGCACCACAGGAGGGGTGTGGGACAGGTGGCAGAAGAGTGCCAGGGGCCAGGGGTGGGTGGGTGGAGTGGCAAAGTGCAAACACACCCAGCCCAGGGACACCAGGCAAGGTAACTTGATGTCAAACATTGGCTTATTGATTATTAGAGAATGTCTTACTGGTGCTTTCCACTCCCTCACCTCTCCCTTCCCCTTTTCCCAACCATGATTCCCCTCTCCTTGCCCCCTTCCCAACCTCAGTCCACAATAGAGACCTATATCAGAATCAGGTTTATCATCACTCAAATAATGCCATGAAATTGACTTCTTTTTGCTGCAGCAATGCATAAAATTACTACAATACCATGCAAAAGTCTTGAGCAGCCTATCTATATACATGTGCCTGAGTTTTTCCAGTTTTGAATAGAGGAGGCGGAGCGAAGTTAAGATGGCACTAAACGGCAACTCCTTTGCTTGCATCTTCAGAAATAGCTCTATTTCCATCTTTAAAATCTTTATTTTTCTCTTTCAGGGTTCTTTTGAAGACCCTGACCTGGAGTTACATGTTGACTTCAGTTCTTTGTGGGAATGGGACCCACTCTCAGGGTTTCAAGACTGGCCATTGCAGGCAAGGGTTCGGCCTGAGAGTCCGGCTGAGAATTCGGAAGCCCAAGATCTCGGGGCTCTGGAGATCAGTGGATCGAGGGTCTGTGTCACGACAGGAGACCAGTATGTCATCAGGAGAGTCAGGATATCTGCTGTGGGGCCAAAGACCCAGGATCTTTGCGACCTTTCAGACACAGAGCTCAAAAAAAAAGTGACGTAACAGACTTTTTAACATCGTAAACCAGTGAGTTTTTATGTCTCCCCACTCGCTGGGAAAATGGAGACACCTTTTTCTCCTTTATTAGGGAGAGAGAAAGAATCTGTGTTTTGTCAAATGCTTGGTGTAATGTGAAGTCTTTGGGGTAACTGCACATCTGTGTCTTTGCTATTGCTTTGCTCACGCTCCAGTGCTTGGTGATGGTGCCAATGCTTGCTTTTTTTTGCCGGTGGGGGGGGGGGGGCGGGGAGGGGATTGTTGCTCACTGCCGCTTCTGCGCAGGAGGGAGGGGAGCTGAGGGGGACATTGGCGTTCTTATGTTTATCTGTCATTCATTCTTTGGGGCACTCCTCTGTTTTCGTGGATGTTTGTGAAGAAAAAGCATTTCAGGATGTATATTGTATACATTCCCCTGACATTAACTGGACCTTTGAACCTTTAAACGTAGGAATCTGCAGCACATTACAGGCCCTTCAGTCCACAATGTTGTAACGACCATGTAATCTACTATAGAAACGGCCTAGAATTACCCTACTGCATAGCCCTCTATTTGACCTCCATAAGCATTGTTTTGTGATCCTTTCGATGTGACACTTCTGTTGGTGTGAGGCAGAGTATTTAGGTTTTAAGTCAAACATTTAAGTAACCATGTTTGAAACACAAATAGAAACAGGAAATAATCAAAATACTCAAGCAGGAGAAAGATTATCAGCCTGAAATATTAATCACAGACGCTGGTTATTTCTGCTATTTCCAGCAGATTTACATTTTTTGTTGCTTTTTGATCTAAACTGTTAAACTGCCCTTGCAAATAATGCATTAATAATTATAAAAGGAACAATTCTGTTTCTGTACATACTCACCTGTGGTCAATGTACTTTCTGCTTTATTATATGAGATGTCATTGAAGGAGACATGAGAGACTGCAGATGGTGGATATTTGGAGCACCACACAAAACCTTGGAGGAAGCAACATCAATGCAGAGATAAGGATAGTCAAAATTTTGGGATCAAAATTCCCTCCAGCTCTTTGCAAGATGCACTAACAAAATAGGTTGACTGTGCATATGTGAACAATTGTGCTTTAAAAGAAGCTCAGTAACTTCTATGTACTCCAACAAATGCTGGAGAAAAAAAAAGGAGTTTCTGAGCTTTGGAGAACATAATTACATGCACAGTAAACCTGAGCCAGCCAAATATTAATATTTAATAAATTCAAGAGGCAAAGTCCCCTCTGTGATCCAGCCCAAAGAGTTTTGTTTTGCAAATAATCATGGCATTTTCAGAATTTCCCTTTTCAAAGAAAAATGTTCTGATGGTCTAGTCTGAAGTAAATAATTTTATTGCTTTTATAGCCTCCTGCATCAGTTCTGCACTGAGATTATTGTATCTGAATTTCTGAAATGGATTATGAAGTTGCAGTCTTCTAACCATTGAGATGAATATTACCATGTTATAAGGAGTGTTTCAGGGCACACGATGTATTTGAAGTCAAGTAAAATATGAATCACAAGTTGCAATGGAAAACAATCCACAATGAATAGAGTGATGCTTTTGAAACCAGTGAAAATATCTAAGAATACCTTTGCTGCAAAGAGTAAATCTTTGATCTCTGGTCTGTACAGAATAAGTTGATCACTGCTTAGGTTGTGGTTATGAAGCTGTTACAATTTCCCAACATCAGGAGAAAATTTAAATTTAATTTAAAAAATAATTAAGTTTTAACAGAAGAATTAAGCTTACTTTTGGCAAACAATGTTTCAATGAAGCTTTTTCATGTGTCAAGTGCTGAGTGTGAGAGAAGTTGTGAGGATAATTATAGATTAACCTGGCAATTGGAATAGTGACAATCGATTGGATTACTGGTTTCCTACTCGGCCCTATTTTATTCTCCACTGCTGTTGTTGACAAAATGAAGCTGAATGTAAAACTCGTGGTGTGATATTGATTCAATTTTCTTTAAAAATTCTTTATAACATACATAAACTTGCAAAGGATTTATGAAAAGACAAATTATAGGCAATCTTAACAAGGAGGTCTGCGCACTCTACAATGAGTTGTCTTTACTGGGTTTTCAAACACTAAATGTGGCAGCTCCAGAAATGTGAAGTAGACGGAAAATGCTGAAAAGCACTATATTGGTCACACATTATCTGTAGAGAGGATGATGACCTTTCATTTAGTCAGTGTGAGTAAGAAGCAACATCTCTGAAATATAGGTTAAATCCAAGAGGATGACTACATTTGGGAACACAATAAAACACCGATAATCCAGTATTTAAAAACGCAAACAACAGGAATTCTGCAGATGCTGGAAATTCAAGCAACACACATAAAGGTTGCTGGTGAACGCAGCAGGCCAGGCAGCATCTCGAGGAAGAGGTGCAGTCGACGTTTCAGGCCGAGACCCTTCGTCAGGACTAACTGAAGGAAGAGTCTTCCTTCAGTTAGGCCTATAATCCAGTATTTCATTGTTTGGAAATCCTAATGGATCAATATCTGGCTGGCTCATTCAAACAATAAGTCCTTGCCATCTGTGAGCTTCTTATTCACACACTTGTGAGGTTGGCTGTGTGTTACTGGGAGTGTGGGATGGCCATGCATTTGGGGTTAGAAGCATCAGTGGTCCTGAATGTGCAACTAGAGCTGGGTCCAGAGCCTTGGCTAGCTCCAGAATGCTTGTGCATGTCACTTCATAAGATCATAAGAAATAGGAGCAGAAGTAAGCCATTTGGCCCATTGAGTCTGCTCTGCCATTCAATCATGGGCTGATCCAATTCTTCCAGTCATCCCCACTCCCCTGCCTTCTCCCCATACCCTTTGATGCCCTGGCTAATCAAGAACCTATCTCTGCCTTAAGTGCACCCAATGACTTGGGCTCCACAGCCACTCGTGGCAACAAATTCCACAGATTTACGACCATCTAACTAAAGTAATTTCTCCGCATCTCTGTTCTAAATGGATGTCCTTCAATCCCGAAGTCGTGCCCTCTTTTCCTAGACTCCCCTACCACGGGAAATAAATTTGCCATAAATAATCTGTTTAGCCCTTTCAATATTCGGGTTGACACTTCTCAAACCAGCTAAAAAGTATAGGCAAAAGCCCACTGGGATCTGTATCTTGCACTCTTATTAAACTCCCTAGACTCACTAGAAAATTTATTATGAGTATGTAACATTTAAAATTAAAAGCAACAAAAGTAAATCACCAAGTGGTCCAGAAAAGCTGCTTCAACAACACCAAAGTCAAAGATCAGGATCAGGATCAGGATCAGATTTATTACCACCTGAATCTGTCAGGAAATTTGTTAACTTAGTAGCAGCAATATAATGCAAAACATGATAATATAGAAAGAAAAAGTAAAAGTAAATAAATTAAAGCATACCTGTATATTAAGTAGATGAAAAATAGTGCAAAAACAGAAATAATATACATTTTAAAAATGAGGTGGTGTTCATGAGCTTCATGCCCACTTAGGAATTGTATGGCAGAGAGGAAGAAGCTGTTCCTGAATCACTCAGTGTGTGCCTTCAGGATTCTATACCTCCTCTTTGACAGTACAATAAGAAGAGGGCATGTCCTGGGTGATTGGGTTCCTTAATAATGGATGCCACCTTTCTGAGGCACCACTCCTCAGATCTCCAAGATGATGTCTTGGATACTACAGAGGCTAGTACACAAGATGCAGCTATATAATTTTGCAACTTATTGTAGCTTCTTTCAATCTTGAGCCGTAGTCTCCCCGCCCCCCCCCCCCCCATACTGGACAGTGATGCAGCCTGTTAGAATGCTCTCCACAGTACATCTATAGAAGTTTAAGTGTTTTAGATGACATAACAAATCTCTTCAGACTCCTAATGAAATATAGTCGCTGTCTTACCTTCTTTATAGCTACATCAATATGTTGTGTCCATGTTAGGTTCCTCAGGAGATCTTGATACCCAGGAACTTGAAATTGCTCACTTTCCCCACTTCTGATTCCTCTATAAGGATTGGTTCATGTTCCCTCGTCTTACCCTTCCTAAAGCCCACAATCAGCTCTTTCATCTTGCTGACACTGAGTGCAAGGTTGTTGCTGTGACAGCATTTGACAAGCTGGTATATCTCACTCCTGGACGCCCCCTCATCTCCATCTGAGATTCTGCTAACAATAGTTGTATCATCAAATTTATAGATGGTATTTGAGCTATACCTAGCCACACAGGTATCAAGGGAGTAGAGCACTGGGCACACTCCCCTGAGGTATGCCAATCTTGCTTGTCAGCAAGGAGGATATATTATCACCAATCCACACAGATTGTGGTCTTCCAGTTAGGAAGTTAAAGATCCAATTGCAGAAGGAGGTACAAAGGCCCAGGTTCTGTAGCTTATCAATCAGGACTCTAGGAATGATGGTGTCAAATGCTGAGCTATAGTTAACTAACAGCATTCTGGCATAGGTATTTGTATTGTCCAGGTGATCCAAGTCCTGATAATGCTGGATTTTCCTTTAATGCTGTATTTGACTTCCCTGGTCAGCCGTAGTTGAATTTAGAGTTTAGAATTTTTCATCTTTGGGATGCATCAATCCTGCACCTTCTGAATTGCACCCAGAAACTCCAGCCATTGCTGCTCATGCTCTCATCCCTGGTAGCCAATCAACTTTGGCCAGCTCCTCTCTCACATCTCTGTAAATTCTCTTTACTCTGCTGTAATATTGATACATGTCTTTTATCTTCTCCCTCTCAAACTGCAGGGTGAATTCTTTCATATTATGATCGCTTTCTCCTAAGGGCTCCTTTACCTTAAACTCCCTAATCAAATCTGGTTCATTACACAACACCCAATCCAGAAATGCCTTCCAAGGAAGGATAAATTAATATTTGATCATGGCTTTTATGGATACATACCCATGGGTAGTATTCATTAGGCAATAATCAATGTAGAAATCCTTTTTGGTTATGTTCACTCCAACCCAGTGATGACAAATAATGGTGCATGATTAATGTAAAAGCTGACATTATAGAACCATAGAGGATAGATGCCCATTAGATCCACTGTGCCCCTGCCAGCTCTGATCCAAAAGATTAGCTAACACATTGACACCTTCCCCCTATCCCCCAACCCCCACTGCCTACGCTGTTCAGTCACTGGATAAAGATCAACAAGAACAGCATGATGTGAAGTTTTCTTTAACCAACATCCTGGGGTAAAGTGTCATTTAATTGTCCGCAGGAGAGCTCTTACTATATTTGAGTTGATATCCAGATTACTTTTAAGTTTGAAATCTGGAACAAAATGAAAGGTGCCACCGACCTGAGGAATCTTATTAACTGGAGGAGCACTAGGCTGCAGCTGATGGTACATCTCACATGTAGACCAACTTGTTAAAAGGTTTCCAAGGACAACAGTAACTATGATTACCAGAACATCACAGAAGGAAAATTCACTTTGAAGTTTAAGCTGGCTCTGCCAATTTAGCCTCTCTGCTTAAATATAGGAGCTACGGGGAAAGCTGAAAGGAAGCTGGTGGTGGGGGGCAGTGGGGGCGGTGCGGTTGGAGGTGGAAGAGGGGGGAAAATGTGGTCACAGTGAAACTCAAATGTTATGAGTCAGTGCAGACATGGAAATTATGTAGTGTTATCTCTATAATTGCACTACATTGCTGGTAAGTGTTAAATGTCAATAGAAACCATGAACGACCCAGGCATATTGGTTTGTAGGGTTTTTGTAGCACTGTAAAGAACCCATAGTGTGTAGGTAAGTGGTATAAACCAGTAAGATTCGATGAGAATATGGATACAATAATAACAGGAATTAACGTGGGATTGGTATAAATTGGTAGTATAAATCAGCTGAAGTGTATGGCTACGCAAATACTAATTCACTGAGTCCTTTGCAAGTCATGTTGTTTTTGTCTTTTATCAAAACCTCTGGATCATCTCAGTTACAGATTACTCTAATACCATTTATAAACCACACAGATATAAATCCAAAACTGGCAATTCTGTATCATCCAAACATACCCTAAAAGCATTACATGAAAGAGGTTCACTTAGTGCACCCCTGAAGTGATTGTTTATAGATGTACTTAACATAGAGTTACAATGGGGGTGGGGAATAATACTGAGATTTGGGGAGTTAACAACAGGTGAATTGACCAAATATTTAATATTATGCAACAGCAAACATTCAGCTAGGCTGTTGGGAGTATTCAGGAGAGCGCAACCAGGTCAGGTACTTAAATATCACAATTACACTTTTCTTTCTATTAATCAGGTGAAAGACATGTTGAACAGGCACCTCAACCTCCGATACAAAATGTTCAATTGCTTATTTCATTGACTGCATGTAAATACAGCAAGTAGGGGGAGGGTGTGGTTGTATAATGTAATGATATACAGAAGAATATCCGTAAACAAGTGTTACACTAATTCAGACTGCCAGCAGATGATCTTGGGCCACACTAATGTGCTCTGTAATTACATTTCTGTTTCTTTTTGTGGGATTGCTGCAATTAACAGTTTCTCACAATTAACAATTTCTAAAGAGATCTAACACAGCATTCTAGAAATCAGTCACTACAGAGCCAACAAAAGACTCCCCACTGTTAAGCAACATCACCAATGGCCAATTTGCTGCCAGGGATCTTTCAACCAAGACTAACTCCAGGATTACGTTCAATAATAGTGTGCATCGCTTCACAGCATCAAACTGTTGTGAAAGGATACCTTTGTTTTCACATCTTTGTGCTTAATAACTACTCACAGAACACAGACCTTAATTTGGCTTTCAGTTTTTCTAACAGCTTCCATTACATGTCATTAGTAAATTAACTGCTCAAAATTCCAACCATAGAATTAAACGTCAATATATGCCCTTTCAGGTGACTTTGTTTGAACTAAATCTGTGACACATTTTAAAATCATTCTATCCTCATCCATCTGCTTCAGATCTGATCCTACTCTACCTCTATCTTCTACAAGCTCAATCACCTTCCAAGGATCCTTGAGCTCCTCCACCATTCTGAATTTTCACCATCCCCCACCATTTATTTCCCCCTTGTATATTGACCTCTCTTCTCCTTCAATCATATTTTCATGTCAACTCCTTGGTCAAGTTTTTGGCTATCCACCCTCATACCTCCCATGACAAGTTCCCGCTGATGCATCTCAAGTTATCAAAATACTATGCAAATTAAACAGCGCAGCAGTAGAATTACTGCCTCGCAGGTTCAGAGCTGACCGCAAGTGCCTCTTGTTTGGACTCTGTGCATTCTTCCTGTGACTGAATGAGTTTATTCTGGCTGCTTCAGTTTCCACACATGCACTAAGGCATACTGGTTTCCAGGGATTTTCTAGCACTGTAAAGAACCCATAGTGTGTAGGTAAGTGGTATAAACCAGTAAGATTCAATGAGAATATGGATACAATAAAAACAGGAATTAACATGGGATTAGTATAAATTGGTAGCTGATGGCCTGCATTGACTCAGTGGGCCAAAGGGCCTGTTCCCATGTCATATCTCACAATGACTCTATATGCAAGTTGTTTACTTACTGATAGTAGGATCACAGCAAACTGTCAAAACTCACTGAAACCATAAATCCTAGCTGTGCTAACCATGTTTTGAAAGCCCTCATATAGTCAGACGTTTGGGCTGGTTGGACTCCAGAGATTTGGGTGTACAACTCCAACCTGCGAGTGCAGCGCACCACTGATTTAATGCACACATACACAGACTGAAATTTCACAAGTCATTAAACTGTAGCATCTTGTAATCTTGCTGCTGAACGCAAAAGATCCTGTGCTACTTTTTGAAGATCTAAAATTTATTCCTGAATTAAATCACAAATATCATTTATCTGGTCCCTCAATTGTGGAGGCTTGCTGTGTTCAGATTGATGGTCATACTTAATGCATTATAACAGTGACTTCTCTACAAAAAATATTTTGTGATGTCTTGATGTAATAGGGATTTGTAAAGTGCCACATAAATGCTGGCCGTTCTTTTCTTTCTCTTTCCTTAAAGGATATGACATAGTCTATTGTAGATTCTTAAAAACAGGTATTACCCAGCCTACAACAGGAAGTGGACTTGGACCTCTGGTTCTATGTGACAATTTGAGTTCCTCCACCTCAAAGTATATTCACCACCTTTGATCCATACCTGCAGCACAAAGACTCCCCATCTCAGTTGTTGATCCAAACATCCACAGCAGCTGTAAAATACATCTGTTGATTTCACTAGAAGTTTGAATTTACCTTAAATATTATGCCCACTTGTTCTTGATATAATGAAATATCAGAGGAAGCAATTTCACCATCTTACTGAAACTATCATATTCAGCACCTCAGTAAACTCAGCCCAAGATATTCATACAATTTACCTTAATCATTTGTCCCCAAAACAGTATCTTTCTAGAGACTGGTACCCAACATTGAAATCAGTCTACCGCCACAGACATAATACAAGTTCTTGCAACATAGGATAAAGCTATTTGGCCCATTAAATCTACAGAACTATATTAATCCCATTACCCTATCATAATAAAGAGTGGGAGATGAGGTGGGCGAGGAGGTCTGAATGTATCTGTGTGTGTTGGGAAATCTGTCTTGAAAAACAGCTACTCAGGCTGCTTGGCTAAGGTTGAGCAGACGCATCTTAGAATTTGAACTCCAGGATGCATAGATTTACTTTGTTAGGTGTGTCCAGGGTGGACTCCTGACTCATTATGTCGACAGGTGACTTGAGGAGAGGGAATACTGGATCTGGTACTAAGCAATGAACCAGGTCAGGTGTCAGGTCTCTGTGTTTTGGAGACAGTGACAACAATTCCCTGACCTTCACTGTAGCCTTGGACAGTAGACATTATGGGAACATATTTAATTAGGGGAGGGGGAATTATGATGGTATTAGGCAGGAACTGGAGCATAAACTGGGAACAGATATACTCAGGGAAATGCACAACAGAAATGTGCAGATGTTTAGAGGGCACTTGCAGGGGCTTCTGGGTAGGTTTATTCTATTGAAGCAGGGAAAGGAAGGAACTATGGTTAACAGAGAATGTTGCATCTAGTCAACAGGAAGAAAGAAGCATACTTAAAGGGTGAGGAAGCAAGAATCAGACAGGGTTCCAGAATTACAAGGCAGCCAGGAAGGAGCCGAATAATAGACTTAGAAGAGCCAGAAGGGGACATAAGGTGGCCTTAGTGAGCAGGATTAAGAAAAAAACCACAAGGCATTCTATACCGATTTGATGAGGAGGGGGATAGCCAGAGTAAGGGTAGGACTGATCAGCAATGGCAGAGGAAACATGTGTCTCGAGTCAGTGGAGATAGGGAAGGTCCTTAATAAATACTTTGCTTTGGTATTCACCAGTGAGAGGGGCTCTGACATTTGTGACAACAGGTTGAAACAGGCTGATATACAGTGGCATGCAGAAGTTTGGGCACCCCTGGTCAAAATTTCTGTTACTGTGAATAAATAAGTGAGTAAAAGGTGACCTGATTTCCAAAAGGCATAAAGTTCAAGATGACACATTTCTTTAATATTTTAAGCAAGATTACTTTCTTATTTCCATCTTTTACAGTTTCAAAATAACAAAAAAGGAAAAGGGCCCGAAGCAAAAGTTTGGGCAACCTGCATGGTCAGTACTTGGTAACACCCCCTCTGGCAAGTATCACAGCTTGTAAACACTTTCTGTAGCCAGCCAAGAGTCTTTCAATTCTTGTTTGGGGGATTTTCACCCATTCTTCCTTGCAAAAGGCTTCAAGTTCTGTGAGATTCTTGGGCCGTCTTGCATGCACTGCTCTTTTGAGGTCTATCCACAGATTTTCAATAATGTTTAGGTCAGGGGACTGTGAAAGCCATGGTAAAACCTCAAGCTTATGCCTCTTGAAGTAGTCCATTGTGGATTTTGAGGCGTGTTTAGGATCATTATCCTGTTGTAGAAGCCATCCTCTTTTCATCGTCAGCTTTTTTTTACAGACGGGGTGATGTTTGCTTCCAGGATTTGCTGGTATTTAATTGAATTCATTCTTCCCACTACCAATGAAATGTTCCCCGTGCCACTGGCTGCAGCACAAGCCCAAAGCATGATCGATCCACCCCCATGCTTAACAGTTGGAGAGGTGTTCTTTTCATGAAATTCTGCACCTTTTTTTCTCCAAACATACCTTTGCCCATTGTGGCCAAAAAGTTCTATTTTAACTTCATCAGTCCACAGGACTTGTTTCCCAAATGCATCAGGCTTGTTTAGGTTGTTTCTTTGCAAACTTCTGATGCTGAATTTTGAGGTGAGGACACAGGAAAGGTTTTCTTCTGATGACTCTTCCATGAAGGTCATAGTTGTGCAGGTGTTGCTGCAGAGTAGAACAGTGTGCCACCACTCCAGAGTCTGCTAAATCTTTCTGAAGGTCTTTTGCAGTCAAATGGGGGTTTTGATTTCCCTTTCTAGCAATCCTACAAGCAGTTCTCTTGGAAAGTTTTCTTGGTTTTCCAGACCTCAATTTGACCTCCACTGTTCCTATTAACTGCCATTTCTTAATTACATTATGAACTGAGGAAACGGCTACCTGAAAACGCTTTGCTATCTTCTTATAGCCTTCTCCTGCTTTGTGGGCATCATTTATTTTAATTTTTAGAGTGCTAGGCAGCTGCTTAGAGGAGCCCATGGCTGCTGATTGTTGGGACAAGGTTTGAGGAGTAAGGGTATTTATAAAGCTTTGAAATTTGCATCATCTGGCCTTTCCTAACAATGACTGTCAACAAGCCATAGCCCTAACAAGCTAATTAAGGTCTGACACCTTGGTAAAAGTTATCTGAGAGCTCAAATCTCTTGGGGTGCCCAAACTTCTGCATGGTGCTCCTTTCACTTTTTTTTTCCCCACTCTAAAATTTTACAAAACAAAAATAATATACTAATCTTGCTTAAAATGTTGAAAAGTATGTTTCATCTTTAACTTTATGACTTCTGGAGATCAGTTTAACTTCTGCTCACTTAACTATTCACAGTAACAGAAATTTTGACTAGGGGCGCCCAATCTTTTGCATGCCTCTGTATTTAGGCATGTGGAGGTTAAGAATGAGCTGGAACTTCTGAAAAGCATTAGGATAGCTAAGTTCATGGGGCCTGAAGGGATATACCCAGGTTACTATGGGAAGCAAGGCAAGAGACTGCAGCATCTTCAGCAATAATCTTTGCATCTTCACTGGCCACAGAAGTGGTACTAGATGATTGGAAGGTGGCAAATGTTATTCCTATGTTCAAGGATAGGAATAAAGCTGGGAATTATAGAGCATGAGTCTTACTTTAATGGTGGGCAAATTATTTGGAAAAAAGTCTTAGAGGCAGGATTTACAAGCATTTGGAGAAGTGTAGTTCGATTAGGGATCGTCAGTATGGATTTGAGAGAGGCATTCATATCAGACGAGCTTGATTGAATTCTTTAAGGATATGACAAAGCACACTGAAGGTAGAACAGTAAATATATCGTATATGAATTTTAGTAAAACATTTAATAAGGTACATACAGAAAGTCAGGAGGCATGGGATCCAGAAAAACCTGGCTGTATGGATACAGAATCAGCTTTCTCATAGAAGGCACAAGGTGGTAGTAGATGGAGTCTATTCTCCCTGGAGGTTGGTGACCAGTGGTGTTCTGCGGGGATCTTTCTGATTTTTATAAATGACGGATGAAGAAGTGGAGGAATGAGATAGCAAGTCTGCAGATGACACGAAAGTTGTGGAGTTCTGGATAGTGGAGAGGGTTGTTGTAGGTTGCAGTGGAACAGAGGCAGGATGCAGAGCTGGACTAAAAGTGGCAAATACAGTTTCAACCATAAAAAAGTGAAGTGATTCAGTTTGAAAGGTCAAATTTGAAGGCACAATACAGGGTTAATGGCAGGATTCTTGGCACTGTGGAGAAACAGAGGAATCTTGGGGTCCACATCCATAGATTCCTCAAAGCTGCTGTGCAATTTGATAGGGGTATTAAAGCGGTTATTGGTGTATTGGCCAAAATTAGTCGGGGGATTGACTTCAAGAGCCACAAGGTAATGCTGCAGCCCTATAAAGCCCTGCTCAGACTACACTTGGAGTATTATGTTCATTTCTGGTCACCTCATTAAAGGAAGAATGTGCAAGCTTTAGAGAGAGTGCATAGGAGATTTACCAGGATGCTGCCTGGACTAGAGGGCCCATCTTATGAAGATAGATTGAACAAGCTAGGGCTTTTCTCTTTGGAGCAAAGGAGGACGAGAGAAAACTTGACAGAGGTGTATAAGATGGTAAGAGGACAGTGGAGACTTTTTCCAAGGGTGGAAATTGCTAATACAAGGGGGATAATTTTAAGGTGATTGGAGCAATACACAGGGGGGAGCATCAGAGCTAAGTCCTTTCCACAGAATGTTGCGTGGATGGAACATACTTCTGCAGGTGGTGGTTGAAGTAGAAACATACAGGCCATTTGTGAAATTTTTGGATAGGCACATGAATGATAGAAAAATGGAGGGCTATGTCGAAGGCAAGGGTTAAGTTAATTTTAGAAAAGATTTGAAGGTTGGCACAACACGGTGGGCCAAAAGGCCTGCATTCAATCAGCTGAGTGGTCATTTTGGAAACTCAACCGTGATGTGGGGAATCAGCTGATTGAAAAGTATATCAAGGCCACGCGTTTGGAAGACACACACAATCAACAGCGCACTTATGATGTCTCCTTGCATGGTGATGAAACTTTTGCAAGTAGATTGCCAAGACAAGAGAACAACTCAACTTAACCACAGACTGCATTGTTTGGAACTTCCCCACCCGAGCCAAGGGATAATCTTAAAACAGGAGCTGGGACATTCAGAAAGTAAAATCATTCACACAAGGGGGAGGTAAAATCTGGAACTTTTTCCACAGAAGTTGGTGATACCAGAATAACAGATTAAATTTATTAGATGCGAGCGTCAAAAAATAAACTACAGGTTTAAGACAGGCTAGCTGAGTTTGATATCCAAACAGTCTAACACTAACAATGACAAAATAGACTTGATGGGCTGAATGACCTACTTGTAACTAGTTGGATTCGATGGCCTTTAGTAACTACCATGGAGAACATATTTGAGCACTCCTTCCATCTACAAAATCGAATCCTGTCTTGGTGTACCTGATAGTGCCAGCAGTTCAGCAATTGGCTGTGCATATTGAAATAAACTTCCTCCAGTGGTAAGATAGCTAACCTTTAGGAGATTTCAGAACATTGGCAAAATAGTGCAAATAGAGTGGAGGAGGTGATTTTTATGTCAAAGTGAGCTATGACAACCTGGAATCCACTCACCAACAGTAGTTGGAACAGATTCAAAAGCATTTCAGGAGGGTACTGTATGTTGAAATAGAAAACACTTTAATCTATGGAGAAATAGCAGGGTGAGAGAGTTTATTTGGGTAGCTCTTTCACAGTGTCAGCACTGGCAATACGGGATAAGGTATCTCTGTGGTGCTGGGTTCTTTTCTGCTCAAGTTCTGATGATGAAGTTGACAGGACAAGGAAAAGAATTAAACAGCCATTCAGATTATGGCTGTCAGGGAGAGTCAATGCTTTGTTTTGAATGGATATGTTAATGGAAACAGAAAAATGTGTTTTGCAACTACAAAGGAGACCAGTGCACTTAAAATCCATGAATAAAGGAGAGGAGCAGTTTGAATAATGTAGGTGGAAGGCTAACGCAACAGATAAAAAGCATATCTGCTTCCATATTCCAGTTATAAACCAGACAGTTGTACAAAAGCAACACTGTATAAATATCAGAACTGTTGCTCTCAGCAACAGAGACACAGCTTCAATCCTGACATTGGGTGCTGTCTGCGTGGAGTTTAAATGTTCTCCGTGATCACAAGGGATCCTTCTGGGTGTTATGGCTTCCTACCACATCCCAAAGAAGTGTGGTTAATTGGCCACTGTCAGACACTCCTCATGTGTTGGCGAGTAGTAGAATTTGAGGAGAGTTCATGAGAATGAATGCAAAGCTGCTGTCTCGTGGTACCAAAGGCCCAGTTTTAATCTTGACCTCAAGCACTGTTGTCGTGGAGCGTACATGCTCTTCCTGTGACCCTGTGGGTTTCCTCCAGGACTCCAGTGCCTCCACCTTCTAAAGACTTGTGGGTTGGTAGGTTAATTGGTCACTGTAAGGTACCCTTGAATATAGGTGAATGGTAGAATGTGGGAGAATAAAACAAAATGGGTATAATGTAGAATTAGTGTTAATGGGTGTTTGGTGGTCAGCACAGACTCGATGGACTGAAGGCTGGCAATTCTCGACTTGAATTAAACTTATCACTCTCACAAAGATGGAGTGTTCTGCTGACAAATCTTTCAATCATTCTTACTTATCACACCATGGATTGAGACCATTCAGCCTTTGGATCAATGCCAGCTTCCAGCAGAGCAATCTCATTCCTTCAGAGTTGGGGAACCAAGAGCCAAAGTGCATAGGTTTAAGGTGAAATGGGAGAGGTTTAATAGGAACCTAATGGCATTTTTTTCACTCAGTGGGTTGCCCTTATATGAATGAGCTGCCAAAGGAAGTGGGCGAGGCAGATACCATACATTAACAACTTTATTTAAAAGGCATGGATGGAAACGTTTGGTAGGTAATATGTCAAGTGTGAGTAAATAGGACTAATTTAGAGGGAATTTTGGTCAGCATGAAGCAGTTGGGCAGAAGGGCTTGTTTCCATACTGTATGACTCTTGGACTCTTAAAAAATAAAGTAAAATTAAATACAAATGCAGCCTCTGTAAGGATTGGTAAAACAACAGATAGCAATGGTGGAGATTAATCTTAATGATCATTGATGTTCACCTCCACTCAAGCATTCTAACTTACTTTAAAAATTCCTGTTTGTGCGAATCCGATTTTTAAAAAAATCATCTGTTTGAAATGTCAATAAAATACTGAACGAGTCCTCAGGTATAATGTGTATGCGGCCCACAGGTTGAGCAAAGAGATAGTCAGCAAACAGGCTTGAGCTGCAAGTGCTCTTTTGAAATCAATGCTGACATGTTCCAAAGGATTCTGCCGTTTGAAGGTGGTGAACATAACCAGTTTATTAAAAAAATATCAAAATACATTTCATTTTAATATTACTATGTTAAAACAGCAATTATACTTCAAAAGTAATATTGCAGGATATGCTGACATTAGGAAAGGAACTAAATAAATCCAAAATGTGTGTTGATCTTAAGAAACTATTTTTCTAATAATGTCATTGCAATGTAGCGCAGTGTTAAGGTCAGTTTCACAAATAAATTGTGCACACTCAACTATATTTCTGCAAGTTGAACTGCAAAACAAATCTCACTGCTAAAACTTGAGCTATAGGGAAATTGGCTGGGTGAGTGAGCTTATTTAAGCAAATCATTCAAAGCGACAGTAGTGGAATAAATGGGTCAAGTACCTTCAGTGCTGTTGGATTTTTTCTGTTCATGGTTTGAAGATCAGATTAACAAGACAAGAAGAAGAATTAACCAGCCGTTCAGATTTCGGTAATCATGGAGAGTCGAACTATTGTTTCAAATGGAGAAATTAACAGAAAGAGTGGTGACCATCAACAGAAATAATGTGCCAAGGTGACAGGGACACATAAAATCCACAACAAATGAGATAGGCAGGTGGAAAGCAAACCAAACAGGCAGAAAGCAAGTCTGTCTCCACATTTCATTTGTAAATCATATAGTTTCACCACTAACGCTCAAGTCAGTGCAGTCTAACATTAACCAGACCAATTGATTTCTAAATCATGCCACAAATTCATTAAAATATATATTTTTATTGCAGCTTTAACTTGTATTGGGTGAAAATTACAGTATACCTATTGCAACTTGTATTTATCCCTTTATTCCCTGCATGGTGGGAAAAGTAATGGTAAAGAGGTTTTCTAAACACAAAACTGGAAAAGAATCAATGTAAAAAATGAATTTTTCATTCAAGAGGGGGACAAGTTAAGAAGGTAATTTTGTGCAGCATGAGAATGGGACTGCAGAGATACAAGGTTGGCAGTATTTTCAGATGTAGATGTTGGGGACTGCAGAAGTTGTTGATATAAGGAACACGCTCAGGTGATTCAAGGAGTTGAACACAGTTCACAGTTAATTCAGGTGTAGGCACACACAGCTTAATGGACAAATCATTGAGATATTCCTAGAGGATTAGGCCAAGGAAAGTCCAGAAAGAGTATTAAGAGTAAAAGAGTAGCCAGGGAGTGAGTAGGTCTCCTTAAGGATCAGTCTGGTAATCCTCTGTTGTTTGACATATGCAGTGATGATTTGGATGAAAGTATAGATGCTACAATTAAGTAAATGAGCAGATGATACCAAAATCAGTAGTCTAGCAGACAGCAAAGATTGCCTCAGGTTAAAACAAGCTGAAGATCAACTCTGAAAACGGACATGAGAATGGCAAATGGAATTTAACACAGACAATTGTGAAGTAATATATTTTGGAAAGTTATACCAGGACAGGATATAAATAGTGGATGTCATGGTACTGGAGCATGTCACTGACAAATTAAAAAATGTTATTCTTGTCACTTAATTTTTAATGAATTGTTAACCAAAGTGTTCATCTGACAATAACTTCTCTGCATGAGAATTTCATAAAGTACAATTTAACAATACACATATTGCTTGGGGCTCCCTCTTCAACATCAGTTACAGGATATCATTAGATGAGAGTTGCGGTGATCTATTGTGCCCATGTACTATCAAACTTGGAAATGATCTGTCTACTCCAGATCCCGTTCCCTGAGCTTTCCCATATTCTTTATCAGTGAATCAAATACCAATTCTGGCCTACTTGTTTTCCTAACAATTATTATTTACATTCTTGAAACAGCTTAAATCAGCTTCAAAATCCAACATATAGCAAAGTATTCCATATTTTAATAATACTTCAAAAGAATATTTTTCCAGCCTAGTCTTTTTCATTTAGTCTATCTTAAATTTAGTTCAGCATCCTCTAGAAAAGGAGGAGTTCCCCAGGGACCCCTCCCATTAATTAAGGGGTTCTACTCTGGAAAGTAGAAAATAACTCAGGACTTACTTTTAAACCATCACTTAATCTTGAAGATCTGTACTACGCTCCTTTAGCTTCTCTCCTCTCGCGAAACAAGATGAATAAACATAAAATGCTAGAGGAGCTCAGTAGATAACGCAGCATCTGTGGAGGGGAATAGCAGTTGACGTTTCAGCCCAATACTCTTCATCAGGACAGGAAAGGAAAGGGCAGAAGCCAAAATAAGGGGGAGGAAGAGGTACAGCTGGCAGGAAATGGGTGAGACCTGGGGAGGGAAAGATAGGTGGGTGGGTGGGAGGAGGTTGATATGAGAAGCTGGCAGGTGACAAGGTGAAAGAGGTAAAGGGCTAAAATATGAATCTGATAGGAGAAGACAGTGGAATAAACAGGATCTCCCGGTGGCCACCTACGTCAGTTTGACTTCTCATTCCCACACTAACGTGTCTGTCCATGGCCTCTTCTCCTCCTTGATGAGACTAAACACTGGGGGCAGAAGTAACATAGTCTGCCAGGGTAGTCTCCAAGCTGATTGCAAGAATATAGATTTCTCTAACAGGTATCTACTCTCCTCTGCTTCTCCTCCCCCACTGTTTTTGTTTGCTCCCCTTTTCTGAGCTCCTACAGCCTTCAGTGCGTGTTCAAATTTTCCAGCACCTACAGAATCTCTTGTGTCTCCAACTTTACTGGAGTGGTACTACGGACACTGCTTGTTGTGGGAAGGGCCAGTTGAGCAACCTCCTTGTGCAACTGCTGTTCACGGTAATTCAACAGTTCAAGCACTGGATCATCAGAGGCCTGCGGCTGCCAACTGTCCGCCCCTCTTTCAAGACAACATTCTTGCTCGAATGTCTCCAAAGAGAGAGCATTAATACAATTGAGAACTTTCTCAACTGATGGGTCCCTCAAGAGATTGGAATGCATTCGGATGATGAAGATCACATTTAAAGTTTACTTTTATTTTGCGCAATAAGATTTTTTTCCAGAAAGAAGGCTTTTATAAAAGTTTTCAAACTATATCACCTAAAACAACACGAGTCAAATAGAGGAAAGATTCCTCAGAATTTTCTCAAAAAGGCCAAAAAAAAGGTGCAACCTGCTCTCAAAAAAATTTCAGCTCTAATTTAAAACCATTAACACCTTTACAAAATAATGATTGCTGCATGATTTAAACGTGGATGGTTTAGCATTTCCGAGTGCAACTTCAAAAGTGATACATTTCCGTGCAAAACAAACACATAGGCACACAAACTTGAAAGATGACTACTATATTAGTAATTTTGCCACACATGCTGCAGGCACCTGGCTAACTTAAGTAACTTCAGGAACTAGATATCAATATTCAACTCTTAAACCATCAAAGCAACCACAAGTGACCCAAGTCTCAGTGGTTCTCCCTGACAACATGCTTACTTTCCTCTGAAACTGTCAACCACCTGCAGTTCTCCAAAAGTGCTGATAAGCAATCCTTTTGTCTCTGCAATTACAAGAACACCATCATGCATGCATACACAGTCCAGATGGCCACTTCTTCCTCATGGGGCACAAGGGCAGGAAGTGAGTTACATGGGTGGAGCGGTATGTAGAGTACTAATGAGCAAAAGGAAAGGGCAAATCTAAAGTCTTGGCAATTGATCTCTTTGATAGGAATGATTGAAAATACAAAAAGGCAAAACACACAAGAATGGAATGAGATAAAAAGAATTTTAAAAGGATAAAAAAACAAAATAGAATAATGGAGAACTTGTAACACAAGCTGTTCTGCCTCCTTACAATAAGAAACAAAGAATGCTTAATGGTCGCTGCTCTGTAAGTGGAAGCCATTACAAAGTTTGAAGTAAATTTATTAACCAAGTATATATACATCACCATATACAACCCTGAGATTAGTTTTCTTTGGGATATAAACAACAAATCCAATACCCAGAAAAGAATCAATGAAATACCACACCCAACAGGGTAGACAACCAGTGTGCAAGAGACAAAAAACTGTGCAAATATAAAAGAAAAACATAAATAAATAAGCAATATTAAGAACATGAAAAGGGTCTTTGAAAGTGAGTCCATCGGTTGTGCTGGAGTCCATAGTTCAGTGATGTGGCAAGTGAAGCTATCTTCTGTGGTTCAACAGCCTGATGACTGAGGGGTAATAACTGTTCCTGAACCTGGTAGTGTGTGTCCTGAGGCTCCGGTACCTTCATCCTAATGGCAGCAGCAAGAAAAGGATATGACCTGGCTGGTGGGAGTCCCTAATGATGGATTCTCCTTTCGCGCGACAACGTTCCATGTAGATGGGCTCAATGGTGGGGAAGGCTTTACCCGTGATGGACTGGGCTATATCCACTACTTTCTGTGGGATTTTTTGTTCAAGGACTTTGGTGTTTCCATACCAACCTGTGATGCAGCCAGTAAACATACTCTCCACCACACATCTACAAAAGCTTGTCAAAGTTCTAGATGTCATGCCGAAACTTTGTAAACTTCTAAGTAGAGGAATTACTGTGCTTTCTTCATAACTGTACTTCCATGTTGGACCCAGGACAGGTCCTCTGAAATGATAGCGCCAAGGAATTTAAAGTTGCTGACCCTCTCCACTTTTGATGCCCGATGAGGACTGGCTCATGGACCTCCAGTTTCCAAATCCTTAAATCAATAACCAGCACCATGGTCTTGTTGATGTTGGGTGAGTGGTTTTTGTCATGGCACCACTCATCCAGGTTTTCAATCTTCCTCCTATATGCTGATTCATCACCATCTTAGATTTGGCCTACAACAGTGGTGTTATCAGCAAATTTAAATATGGCATTGGAGCTGTGCTTTGTCATGCAGTCATAAGTGTAAAACGAGTAAAGCAGAGGGCTAAGCACACAACCTTGTGGTGCCCCTGTGGTGATGGAGATTGTGGAGGAGATATCGTTGCCAGTCCAAGCTGACTGGTGTCTGCAAGTGAGGAAATCAAGGATCCAGTTGCACAAGGAGGTACTGACACCAAGGTCTTGAAGCTTATTGATCAGTTTTGAGGAGATGATATTATTGAATGCCATGCTGTAATCATTAGGGATTATCTATATACTACTAAAACTCTCGTGCTCTGTCTGTTTGTGACCTCCAATTAGCGCAAATGATGCATTACAGCTGCACTTTTTTTGGCTAAATCAAATTAAAATGCGCTAACTTAGAGAACGCAGGCAAAGTTCAGAGTTATATACTTGTATAAAATTACTCATTCACCAAAATAAACAGGCTCCCTTTTAACCCAAGACCCGATCGGCCATCATGGAAATCAGGACGCGACAGCCTGACGCATGCACACGGCCAGTCTCAGCAACGACACGTATCAGAGCAAAAGGGCAGGGCAGCTCTATTTCACGGGGTCATATTCTGCTAATCATCACCATCAGCATGTGCAGGATTGGGACAGATCTAACTGCCACCCATCAATAAGAGATAATTAAATCTTATTGTAATGACATACTTCGAGACACCCATAAAACCCTTTGCTGCAGTCAAAAGACAGCGGTGACTATATCACGTCCATTTAGGAGAGCGCCAACCACAACATCAAGAATAATCAGCATCCTTTGGTGTTACTGCTTCGTACCTTCTATCCAGCATTAGGGTAAAAAAATGGTCAGCCTAATTATACCGTGTGGAAAGGGAAGGGGGGCATTATGGTCAAGAGATAACGCCAAATGTCATCGGGAAGCTGCAAGGAGAGGGACAGAACAAGAATCAGATGAGGCCAGGGCCGCACAACTCCTGGATCAGAGTCATGACAAAAAAAGATGAGAGAAGAAGAGACAGAGGAGGAGAGGCATGCACGTCTCCAGGATCAGAGACAAACAACAAACAGAAGAGATGAAGAGACGAAGAGATGGGGGATGAAAGGGCTGCATGTCTCCAGAATGATAATGAGAGGCACAAGGGTGGCAGATAAACCAGAAATAATGCCATCAAAAGTGTCCTTCGTTAAATGAGGAGCAGCTATATTTGCTTTGCTACACGCCATTCTTCTTTAATAAACTGAGGTTTTCTACTTCAGTTTCCAAAGCAAAGCGATACCAATAGCATTCAGGAAAATTTAATGTTCATTCTGGTCACATCAGACTGCACTACCCTTCTCTCAAAGGGTGCCCCAATGGGTCACCCTGTTGTCTAGTCCTTATATATGAATCTTTGCTCTCCAGATATTCCAGGGTTGAGTGAAGAGCCAATTAGATGGTATCTGTTGTGGACCTGTTGTGCCAGTTGGCAGATTGGAGTGGATCCAAGTCATTCCTCAAACAGGAGTTGATAAGTTTGATGACCAACCTCTCAAAACACTTCATCACTTGTGGATTTAAGTGCTACCGGACGATAGTCATTGAGGCAGTTTACCCCATGAAGCCTGCTTGAAGCAGGTGAGTACCTCAGACTGCCAAAGCGAGAGGTTAAAGAGCTCAATGAACACTCGAGCCAGTTGATTAGCACAGGTCTTCAGTGCTCATCCAGTCTAGATGGAGTACCTGGCCGCTTTCTGTGGGTTCACCCACCTGCTGGTGAAAATGGACAGGCAAAAAAACTGAACTTTGTGGTCTATGCAGTTAATTCTCTGAATTCATATATTTTTGATAACAACTCTGTCCAGTTACACGAGTACCACACAAGACAACTCTGGACTTCTTTCCCACTGATAACACATACCCACACTCGGCAGCCTTAATGATCTATAAAGTTGCAAAACCAACACTGTTTCATCTACAAAAGGAGGCAACCAGTGATGTTAATAATCTTAACACATCATCTTTTCAATTGTTTCCTCCTACTATTCAAGAATGAAGCAAGAAGACCACAAGCAAATTCTTTCAAAACAAATATCCAATTTACAGTATGTGGGTTGTTTCAACTTGCTCTGCGTTTTCTTCATCACCACTTCAGTAGAGCAGAGTACAAAGATAGCAGCAGTGGCATTTCTATAAATGTATGAAGATAGAAACAAAGCATTTCAAACTGTTTGTTATATAAAACTACCAATCCTTTATCTAACCTGAAGCTTCAGGCTCTTGGCTTTTATAGGGAGTACTTTTCACCATATGAAACACTTCACGGGTTTGCAATTATGCTATTGGTGATCAAGCAGTCTATTAAGAAAATAAACACAGGCGGTGGTAATTCAGGCTCTTGTATTTAATTTGTGATTTAAAAGACCATAATTGATCATTTAACTAATTTTCCTGCACTAACCACATATCCTATGATTCCTTTAGTACCAAAAAATCTATCAATTGTTGCCTCGGAAATACTCAGTGACTGATCTTCCACTGCCCTTTTATGTGGAGAATTCCAGATACTTTGAAAATGTTTCTTCTCATCTCTGCTTTCACTGAGTGACTTCTTAATTTCCACCTACTTCAAAAGGTCATCAATCATACCATTGTCCAAGTAGTGCAGGGTGAGCTGCCTTAAGACTATTGCCCAGTTGCACTCAGATCTACTGTGATGAAGTGCTCTGAGAGGTTGATCATGGCTAGAATTAACTCTTGCCTGAAGCAAGGTCTTGGACCAGTTGCAATTTACCTACTACCACGATAGGTCTGCAGTGTATGCAATCTCATGGGCTTTCCATTCGGCCTTCTAGCGCCTAGATAACAGCAATACCCATGTCAGCTTGCTGTTTATTGATTACAGGTTTGTGTTCAACACCATCATCCCCTCAGTATGACTCAATAAGCTTCAAAATCTGGGCCTCTGTACCCGACTCTGCAAATGGATCCTTGACTTCCACACCTGAAGACCACAGTCAGTGCAGATTGGAAATAAGATCTGTTGTGGGCCCAACAGATTGACTCAATTGCAAGTAAGGCATGGCAGTGACTATCTTTGATCAGGAATTTGTGGAGATTTGGTTTGTCACCAAAGACTGTAGCAAATTTCTACAGATGTATCATGGAGAGCATTATAACTATTTGCATCACCATCTGGTATGGAGGGGCCACGGCACAGGATCCGAAAACTCAGGTAGCTCCATTATAGGCACTAGCCTCTCCACTAGCTAGGACATCTTCAAAAGGTAATACTGCAAAAAGGTGGTGTCCAATATTAAGAACCATCCCCCTCCCCCAAATCGCCCAGCTTGCGCCCTGTTCTCATTACTCCCATCAGAGAGGAGGTACAGCATCCTGAGGACATTAATTTTTTCCAGGAGCAGCTTCTTCCTCTCCCCCATCAGATTTCTGAACAGACAATGAACCCACAAATACTATCTCTTTTTTGCACTAATTATTTAATATATTTATACGTACATATATACACAAACACAGTGGCCAGTTAATTAGGTACACCTGCTCATTAATGAAAATATTTATTCAGCCAATCATGTATCAGCAACTCCACTGCTGAACAAACCCATCGTTCTACAAACCAATGTTACGAACCTTCACTGCTCCACCTCAACAATAACCTTTCTTATACAGGATGATCAAGCACATACACACAATATCCCAGGTATGGTCTCATCAGGATTTTCCTGGGAACAAACCCATCTTCCCAGAAGAACAATCCCATCTTCCTAGGAATCAGCCTTGTAAAACTTCACTGCTCTCCTTCTAACACTATAATAACAACCTTCCTTATATAGGATGATCATACATGTACACACAATATTGTAGGTGTGGTCTCATCAGGGTTCTATATAATTAGAGCAAGATGTCTTTACTTGTTTACCTCAATCTTCTAGGAATAAAAGCAATCATACAACTTGGCTTTGTACATTAATTTTAAGTGATTCGTAAAGAAGGTATTCCTCTGAACATGAAACACCTTTCAGTCCCTCAGCATTTAATGAAAGTATGTTGTCTTTTTATATATTCACATCAAAAGAGGTAGGTTCACAATTTTTTATATTATGTTCATCTACCATATCGTGACTATTTAATGAATCTGTATATACCCCTGCATCACACTATCATCCATCTTCAGTGATCGCAGATCTATTACACTTGATCACAATCTAACTCTTTGGAATATATTATGAACAGATAATAAACAGTATAAAAAAAACAGTACACAAACAGTATAGTGGAAGAACAGAACACAAATTTGTTTTTTGGCCTACCTTGTCTGTGATGACCATACCAATCTAACTGATTCTATCTGCCTACACAAGGGCCATATCGTGCTATTCACTGCCTGTTCATCTGCCTCAAACGTTACTGCTTCTACCACCTACCCTACCAAGTTCTAGACCACTGTGTGTGTGTAAAAAAAAACACTGACACGTAAATCTTCTCTTCTCACCTTGACGCCACGGCCTTCAAACAGAGAATTTCTTTATTGTCGATGGTGACCACAGCTGTTCTCAGTTGATGTTATCTATTTAGATGATTGGAATCAAGAACAAGCTATCCAAGTTTGCTGATAATAGACAGTAGTGTGGGCCGTTGAGAATGAGGCTAGAGACAGGTTAAGTAATGCGTAAAGAAGGAGCATTACATGGAAAGCAATGAAGTCATCCACTTTAGCGTGAAGATAAAAAGTTTCTAAGTAGTGAGAGATAGAAGCATGTTGGTGCTCCAGAGACCTCAGTGTATACCTACATAAATTGCTGAAAGCTTATACCTTCTTCCCATCCTCTCTGCCAGCTTCACCTCTCCTGGTCTCCAGCCTCTCTCAAACCTCCTCTCTGTACTTTTCACTCATTTACAGCTCAAAATTTGTTTTACATCTCACCTTTCCTTGTACTGATATATGACCATTTATCTGAAATGTTATCTCAGCTTCTGTCTCCCAGATGATGCCTGACACACTGCGGGTTTTCACGGGCTTTTCTATTTTAATTTCTGATTTCCAGCATTTGCCTGTGGGTTCCTTTTTGTTTCTTCTTTTCCTGGAGATACTTTACAAGACAAATCTAATACTGGCATGGACGACGGAACCACCTTTCTCAGCTCGGTGACGGACTGATAACGGATATAAGATTAGGAATAGGACAGGGAAATTGGAGTCAGCACCCAGAAGTTCAGAGTCACCCTTTTCGCTGAATGGAGGCATCCTGCAAAACAATGTCTGTATTGGGAAGCCAAACACAGAGGCCACATTGTGAGCAGCAGATCCAGTGGACAAAATTTGCTAGCGATTTAAGTGAATTGCTGCTTCATCTAAAAGGTCCATTTGAATCCCTGGATAAGGAGAACAGAGAAGGAGAAAAAGATGATTAGTCCAAAAATAAAATACTGCAGATGCTGGAAATGTGGAACAAAGAGGGCATGCAGAAATTATTAGCATGTGAAACAGCATCAGTGGAGAAAGAAATATAGTTTACACTTTGGTAAAATAAATTTCAAAAACACCTTATTATATCACATGGTGCTTTACAGCCAACTGTGCTCCCTGATCCTAGACTCATCCTTTCCATGTCACTCTATACAGCCTTTGAGCATCCAGAAAGTTTCAATGAGATCTCATTATCCTTCTGAACTCCGGTGAATACAAAGTTCAAAGTACATTATCAAAATATGTACACCATATATAACCTTGAGATTCAGCTTCTTATAGACAGCCACAAAACAAAAACAGAATCCATGAAGAACCCCACACAATGAAGACTGTCAGACATCCATTGTGTGAAAAAAGAACAAATCTTGCAAACAAAGTAAACATATAATACACAGGAACATGAACTAGTGCTCAAATGAAAACTTCAGATCAGCAATTTGCAGTGGTATAATGCCTTCATCTCAAGTCAAAATCCTCTAGTTACTAAGACCCCTTCAGCAAAACTTTACTCTTATTTATCTTTTCAAAGCTCCTCATTTTTTCATTGTTGTGAACCACCCCTAAACCCTCATCCTTCTTTAGATAATTTTCACCCTAACCCAAAATTACTCACAATATGCAGTCTGGCCATCACAATTATTCTGACATTACATGAAGAACAAGTATTAACCATATTATCAAGTACAATGTTAGGAAATCTCATTTACTCTTCCAGTAATTTTAATGTCTCATTAAAAGGACAGGGAGGAACAAAGTTTCAGGAAACACTCACACCCATTAGATTAACCGTTTCCAATTTCTGTCAGGGACAAAAGGGTGTGACTATGAATGAGTCAGGTAGGGGGATCTAGCAGGTGGTGCTCGAGGAGACTCAGCCTTTGAGCTTCTCTAACAGGTAAGAAAATTCTGTTCCCTGCCTGGGAGAGTGAGCACCATAGAAAGGATAAGCTACCCAACTGTGGTTGAGAGCCATTGATGAAGGGGTGTGGGTGGGGGGGGGTGAAGAATTCTTTGAGGAAATAAAAAGCAGGAAATAAAAGGCGAGTTAGTGGATGTTGTTTACTTGGATTTTCAGAAGGTGCTGCACATGAGGCCTCTAAACAAGATAGGAGCCCATCGTATTACAGGGAAGGTAAGGTACTAGCAAGAACAGAAGATGGGCATAAGAGTGGGAATAAAAAGGCCTTTTTCTGGTTGTCTGGCAGTATTTAGTAGCATTCTTTTCCTATTATATGCAAATGATCTGGATGACAGCACTGACGGCTTTATGACCAAGTGAGTGGAGGGCAGAAAGATAGGTGGAGTTATAGGCAGTTTAGAGAAAACAGGAAGTCTGCAGAAGCATTTGGGCAGATTGGGAGAATGGACAAAGAAATGGCAGATGGAATACTGCATAGGGAAGTGTACAATCATGTGTTTTGGTAGAAGGGATAAAGGTTTTTGACAATTTTCTAAACGGGAAGCAAATTCAGAAATCAAAGCTGCAAAGGGACTTGGCAGTCTTTGTGCAGGATCAAAATGTGGCTCAATCTTATACAGTAATGTGTGACTTGATAAATTTATAATTCAAAGTAGAAGTAGTACTCTAATACAAGTAACTTTAGTGCACAGGAATATTTGGAGGATCTTATCAAGCTAATCAACATTTAGAAAAAGTTAATAAACATTAAAAAAAAGCTAACAAACATTTTTAAAAAAAAATAATAAAACACAAGGAAAACAGTCACCTTTAGTGAAGGTGTAATGATGAACAGTTAATCTACGGTACTGGGCTCACAGCACAATAAGCTTATTAGGATTTGAGGAGACAATGTAGATACCATGAGATACAGTACAACTTAGTACAAGCTCAAACCTTGCATAAAACTCATTCTACAGGGCAGCAATGATCTCTGCCTGCCTCTATTTTTCTGAGATATGTTTTACTTCCTGCAAGCAAATCAAGAACACAAAATAAGAGCACGATTAGGCAGCTAGGTCCTAAAGGCCTGTCCTGTCATTCAATATTGCGACTGATCTATGCTGGGGCCTCTGTCCCTCTTCAGTGCCACTTCCCTATAGCCCACAATTCTCCAATTTTTCAGACATTTATGTCCATTTTAAATACATCTTTGATCTGATCTCTACCACTCTCTGGGCCAAAGAATTCTAGAGGTATCTCAAGGCATTAGAAAAATACTAATACTGCCTCCAAAAAAAAAAAAAATCCTCCACATTTTGTGAAGGGATCAGGGATGGGAACCAATATCAACATCTTGTCTGACCAACGCTCCCTTCACTGAGACTCTGGTTATTCTCAGTCAGGTAGGTAGACTTGACAACAGAACACTCTGTTCTAAGTTCTGTCAGGGAAAGAGATCACCAGGTGAAGATTCAAGGCTCAAAGCTTCACTGAAGAAATGTAACATCCATATCAACACCTGGGAATCACTGGTAGTGTTCAAGCAAAGTAGAGAAGGAGCATTAGGGATGGCATTTTGTAATTTAAAGACATCTTGAGGACACAGAGACCATCTGTAAACCACAGAACAACTCCCCCTCACAAACTACCCACCCACCAGCCCCATTAGCCATTTCATGCCTCTTCTGCTGACAGTCGCAGTCTCAGTTTAGCTTCATTATCCACTTCAGAACTCAAAACTCGAATGGAAGTGGCTACTCTCAATTCCACGGAGTTACACAAAAGGACAAGGTGGGGGAAATAACAACTTGTAAAATTGGATCTTATTCACTAGAGTGCAGAGTAGGATTGTGAGTGCAATAATAGATGGATGAGATTATAGAAGCCGGCTGTTTGCCATCGTTGAGAGATCAAGAACTGGGGATACAAAATGGCGTAAGAGAACGAGAACGGACAGCAACAGAATTATCTCAAGAGACCATGGAATTTGTTTGCAGTAGCTACTGAGACAAACTATGAAAATCTTCAAGATTAGGTTGGATGGATTAAAGGAAAGAATTTCAAGACTCTGAGAACTGGGTGAAAAACATGATTAGAAGTTTTCTATTCTAAGAAGAATATTAAATAACAAAATTGATGGCTTGAGCTAAATGGCAATATCTACGCTGCAGATTCTATTTAAAACTTCAATTAACCTTCACACATCACAAAATTCTAGTCTTCAATTCACCCAAAATTTGCATACACTGCAGAGATAGCCTTGTAGACTGCAAAGATAACCTTGTAGACTGAGATTATAGCACTTCCTTTCAATGAGGTGCCCAAAACATCTTTTCTACATGAATCAATATAGCCAGAGGCTCCTTCAGGGTAATTTTATCCCAGGTAGCATCAAAAGCTGCCATAACTGAGCTGTAAATTAACAAGGGGAGGGTGGGGCAAATCAGAGCACTTTGTTATGTGAGGTGGTAGGGTTTGTTTTCACTGCTTGCTGTAGCCAGGACTGAGTTTACCCAGGCTGGAAAGAAGTGTGTGGGTTAAGGTTTGTTAAGGTAATGGTTAAGGTTTAAGGTAATAGAAGCTGTGAACACCACCAGAGATGGAGTACTTTCATGACTACTCTAAATGTCAGCAGTGTAACAGGCAAAAGAAGAAAAAATGGGGAAAAAAAGCCAGTCTTCCAGATGCTGGTACATGTCCCGCAGCATTAATGATTGTTTACTTTGGAACAGATTATTCAATCTGTGCACTGAGCTACCCACTGCTTAACATAAAAAATGGTCAAGTTTCAAAGCCATGTAATCACCATTCAGGGGACAGTGAAATTTGAAGGTAAGTTAAAATTATGAAGCAAGAGCAAAAATGCACAGGCAATTGTTATTGCAGTTATTCATGTCATTAAAATATAAACATAGAAAATACATTTCAAAGACCAAGTTCAAATTCATCACTTTGACCGTTCACTACCAGCTGTGGCTTCAAAATTACAAGACGCATGCGTATTGGTGTAAGCATGCCGTAGATACCATTATGAAATAACAGCAAAAATCTACATTAAAGATATCAGATTTCAAAACTCCACCAGAAAATGAGGAAATTAATAATGAATTTAAATAGCGTGTCACTTACTTTTTGTTGTATCATTATCATCTGTTCATTGCTATCTCACCCAAGATGGCAGATCTAAACCCTACTCCAGGACTTGGTCATCAGGCCTCAACAGTTACTGGAATGTAGGTTCAAGGAAGCATCAGTGTCTAAAGTAAGATGAGGTGTAAACCAAGGTCCTGTCTCTCTTTGCTGTTTGAATAGACTTTTAAAAACAATCTTACTGAACAGACAGAAAACTCCCCAGCAATCCTCCCTCAATAACACAAGTAATTGCTATTGCAAAGCATGTGATATACAGCAACCAAACATATCACATGACATTACAGAAATTGTCACTTCAATCACTGCCTTTTGAAGTTATATCCTCAGACAAAGAATAAGTCGCGTGAAATCCAATAGGCCACATAATAATCCTTTTACTCAATATGATCATGGTTAATCACGTATCTCATCAACTATCCTTCCCAAATCAGATTCTCAAAATTCGGAAGTCCAATAATTTCACCCTTAAATACACTATGTCTGAACTCTAAGAATGCCAAGAATCTGGAACCCTCCAAGTGAAACTTGATCTTCATCCTGATATCACCATCAAACATGAATCTTACTTAAGAATGAACTGTCTGCCATTAGTTTTTTGCCTAACAGTCTAACAACAGATATTATATTACTGTTCTTTCATTTTTGCTGGAACTTCCTTCCAAAGAGCATTGTGGGAACACGCAAATCTCAAGCACTGCAGTTGTTCAAGAAGGCAACTTACCAACCAACTCACCTCAAAGGCAACTAGAGACAGGCAGTTAAATACTAGCTCTGTCTGCAGAGCCCACATCCTTTGAATGACTTATTTTAAAAAAGCACCTCCAGAAAGAGTAAAGCTTATGTATGGACAACCTTTACATTGTACGGCAAAATGCAAACTATACTGATGATTGCTTATTAAGTTCAACTATGGTGCACAATAATTGCATACATTGCAAAGATGCAGTGATTACCAAGAATACCATTTTGAGGCTGGATAATTGCACAAACATTGACTGAGTGAACCCTCAACTCATTCCGAAATGCCTGAACCTTACCCTCACACTATATTGCTAGTTCAAGAAAGTTCAGCCACTTAAAATGATTTCTTGGCATCTACCCTGCTTACCCTCTCTTGCAGTCTTATACTTCTCAATGAGATCTCTCCTCATTTCTCTCGTCAATATGGGTCAATCTTGTTCACTTGTTCAAGACAACCCCTTGCTCCAATTTTATCTGGTCTTCAAAGAGCAATCAACTCAGGTTTTGGTAATCGTATTATGACTTTTAAACACAATATCTTGACAGCTAAACATCTCCATAGCAATACAAACAACATATTTCTTCTTGCTTTACACCCAATCAGAACCATATAATGAAGGAATTAACATTTTAGGGAACCCGTAGCACTTCATATGCAAATACTGGTTGACAGGATTAAATTGATAATCGGTCCTGCTAAGGTCATGGGAGGAGACATTGCCTTCCTCAAGGGTCAGGTTACCATTGGCAGTGCAAGGAATTTAACTGGAGTGCAAGCGCAAGCTCAATGGTCTCCAAGAATTAGATATCTTCACATCAGAGAGCTGTAGGTGCAAGGCCACTGATTATTTTCAAGAATAAGATCAACTGATTTTTGGACACCAAGTTAATCACAGTCTATGAGGACTGGTGTGAAGTGCAGGATTTGAAAAAAAAAAATGTCTTTAGTTTAAAACAAATATTGGAGCAATTAATGGACCTGAAGTGGTGCACCAGTTTCAAAGGTTGTGGCTACAGAAATAATGGACAAACTGGCTGTCACCTGGAATCTGTGGAATTTTTGGAAGATAGTGTCCCACAGTAGTAAATATAATGCCGTGACTTTAAAAAGTGACCAAATTAAACCACAAGGCTCTGTTGAGAAGTGGGTAGTAGCATGGATCATCCAAAATAATAAGAAGATTGGGCAGCGTTTACTTGGTTTAAGGAAAATCATGTTTTATCAAACACCTAAAATGTCAACTCTTTATTCCTTTCCATTGGTGTTGCCTGACCTGCTGAGTTCCTCCAGCATTTTGTGTGTTACTCTTTAAACTGTAGACCCTTTAAGTTTGTATCTAGCAGGACAGATAAAGGAGCAACATTGATACGGGTGTACTTGGGCTATGGGGAGGCCTTTGTTAAGGTGTCACACAAAAATCAGAACATACTGTAACAGTTAGGTGATTGATCAGCAGACAGAAAACAGTAATTAATCTATGGAACTTTGGGTTCTAGAAGTAGTATTACTAATAAGCTTCAAGACAGATCATTAGTCTTTAAAGGCATTGACAAATCAGTGTATCGGTTTGTGCAGACAAGTGGCACTGCATTAAAGCCTAGCTATCATTTAGAATGGTCCGAGGCTGAACGATCCAATCCTCATGCTATTTCATAATATCTTTAATAGCTATCCCACTCTCCATTTGATGGGAACGATGGTTCAACGTCAGGAAGTGAGAAAGGAAGTGATCTACAGTATTTCTCTTTCAGAATGAGCAAAGCAGAGATTACATCAAAGATAACAGAATCTAAATTAAATCTCACGGGATCTATATAAAAGAAACTTTTGAAGCAACCAGCAGGCTGAATGGAATCCTAATTATCTCATATTAGTCACAGTAGGGGGTATTCAGTCAAAGAGGGCTTTCTGGGAAAAAACATTACACATGTGTTCATTTTCACTGCTTCTTTAATTATATGTTGAACACCTTTTTGTAAGTGAATCACAATTTCAAGTGAGTTGCTAACCTGCAGCTGATGACATCTGGATGACAAAGAAAATCTGCAGATCCTGTAAATCAAAGTAATACACACAAGGCAATTAACCACACATCGCTCTGCGACGACACTGGTGCCAAGCTATATCGGCCCTTGCCCTTCCCTTGGACAACATCTGTGGTGTGGAGAGGGGAGACTTGCAGCACGGGCAGCTGCCGGTCTTCCATACAACCTTGCCCAGGCCTGCGCCCTGGAGAGTGAAGACTTTCCAGGCGCAGATCCATGGTCTCACAAGACTAACGGATGCCTTAAAACACACAAAGTGCTGAAGGAAACTCAGCAATCCAGGCAGCACCTATGAGAAAGAGTAAAGAGTCAACGTTTCTGGCCAAAACTCTTCATCAGTACTGGTTCAAGCCTGATGGTTGAGGGGTAATAACTGTTCCTGAACCTGGTGGCGAGTTCCTGAGGTTCTGTACCTTCTTCCTGATGGCAACGGCGAAAAAAGAACATGACCTGGATGGTGGGGGTCCCTGATGATGGATGGTGTTTTCCTGCAACAATGCTGAGGAGATGGTTTCCAGACTGTAGGATTCCATGAGTACTTGGCAATAAGAAAGGACAACACCCCAAGGGATCATGACTGCCAGCTATAAGCAATAGTTATGTAGGGCTGTATAAAAACATTGTGGTAGTGGTAAGTAAGAACATACAATCAGATTTGGTTAATATATTGTTACAGTGAGTTCTTGGGTGTGTCTCTGAGAGACAAAGAAACAAGCCTGGACAAGCCCAGCCAGAGTGACGTGCATTACTTTAAATAAAAGTTGGTTTCTCTTTATAGCAAACTTCTACACTATTTACTGATTGCAGAGAAATTGCTACAGGATGGCAACAGGTGGGTGATTGTTTAAAGTAACTTGCTTTCTTTTCATGGAAATCATGCAGCCATTCATTAGACTTACAAGTTAATTGAAATTCTTAAGAACATAGGAATACATTGTATTACCTACACCTTTGATCCTGCTTTGTCAGTGAATAAGAACATCACTAAACTTCTATCTTATTACCATTTTCCAGAACTGTCCCTTATCTTCCTTAATATCCAGAAATCTACCAAACCCTTTTGAATTAATACATTGACAAAGTCCCACAGCTCTCTGGAGTAAAGAATTCCAAGCATTCACGACAAATCTTTATACATTTTTCTAACCTTCAATATGGCCTATGCAATCTCTGTTCTAGCTCCAGAGCTGATGGATTATAAAAATAATCAATCTATTGAAAATGCTAGAAACACTCAGCAGATCAGCAGCACCGATGGACAATGAAAGCTTGCTTAATAGTTTAGGCCAAAGCAAACTGAGTATTATATCAAAAGGCAAGACAGGTTTGGAAGAGCCAATTGGCAATACCCGTGCCCTTATTTTCTTGTGCCATAAGATGATAACTACTTGCCATCTTAATCATTAGTTAGATTTGCATGTTTGCCTTCACTGACTTGTATAATTACACCAAGGTCCCTATGAGCATCAACAATCCTTCACCATTTAATAAATACCCTAATACTTGCACCAAAGTAGACAACTTCACATTTTAGTTCCCTACATCCTTCAGCCCACCTACTCAGATTTCCCATATCAGCCATAAGCCTTGCTACATCCTTCTCTACAATCAAATCCCAACAACTTTAGAATTTGGAAATGTGGCAATTTAGCCAAATTGTTGATATAGAACATTAAGGGTTGGGGCCCAAGCACTAATCTCTGCAGAATCCCACCTTACTGACCCATGAATAGTCTATTTAGTCCTTGCTTTTCCTTTGTTTGATAACTAATTCTCCATCCAACTCATTTATTACCCTGAAGTCCAGGAGTTCAGACCTTGTTCGTCAACTGGGTGTTATTGAACACTTTCAGAAAATACAATTACACCACACTTATTTCTCCCTTACACATTTTACTAGTCACACCCTCTAAGAGCTCCGTAAATTTACTTTGTTAAATTTGTATTGAGTCTACTCACTCCAATTATTTTTTCAAGGTATTATTACACCCTTCATTACAGATTGCAGTATTTTCCCTCTTACTAAGATCAGGCTAACAGGCTGGTAGCTTCCTATCTACTGTCACATTCCCTTCTTAAATAGGGAGTTAACATGTGCTACTTTCCAGGTTCTGAACTTATTCCAGAATCTATAGTACTTTGGAAAGTAAAAACCAGAGTGTCTATCATACCTAAAGTCATTTGATTCAAAATTCCAGGATGGTCACCTTGGGTTCCTGGGATTTGTCAGCTTTCAAGTATCTGTCAAAATAATACCAAAGTTACTTTTAAAGTCCCTACTGAAGTTAATGTCTCTGGATCTGTACTTGGAGTTCAGAATGATAAGAAGAGAGCTTATTCAAATCTAATAGCTACTGAAATGCCTAGATAGAGCGAGGATGGAAGATGCTTTCATTTGTAGGAGAGTATAGGATCTGGAGGCACCTCAGAATAAAGGGATGTCCCTTTAAAACTGAGGTGAGAAAGAATTTCTTCAGCTGGAAAGTGAAGAATCTATGGAGTATGTTACCATGGAGACCATATTATTAGATGTATTTGTAAAGATTGACAGGTTCAAGTGACTGTCTTGGACATTTTTCTTGTGATTGCAAGACCCTATTGGACATTGGTAATGTAGAATACTGCAAGCCTGGTTTACTGGTGATATGATGGCAGGGAAGCTTTGTGGCCTCGGTTGTCAGGTGGACCAGACCCTCATGCTGTGGGGTCACCTGTTGGAGCCGGAGACACCAGAGGCAGGGAGGCTGAGAGCAGAGGTATGGTGGGCGTGCTGGAGTCCGTACTGAATTGGGGTCTGGCTCTTGCCATTGGTGCTGTTCCCAGTGTTGACTTGGTGGAAGACAAGCTGGATTATGTTCATCTGTGGCTGCATAGAGACAGAGAACCTACAGCACAATTGAGGACCTTTGGCCCACAAAGCTATGCTGAACATGTCCTTACCTTAGAAATTACCAAGGGTTACCCATAGCCCTCTATTTTTTTTTAAGCTCCATGTACCCATCCAGGAGTCTCTTAAAAGACCCCATCATATCCACCTAGACCACTGTCGCCGGCAGCCCATTCCACACACTCACCACTCTGAAGGAAAAACTTGCCCCTGATATCTCCTCTGTACCTACTTCCAAGCATCTTAAAACTATGCCCTCTCATGCTAGCCATTTTGGCCCTGGGAAAAAGCGTCCGACTATCCACACAGTCAATGCCTCTCATCATCTTATACATCTCTATCAGATCACCTCTCACTAGCGCATGATGAGGAACTGCTGCAGGCTTGTTCTTGCAGACAACATTACACACACCAAACTTCAGGCCATGCTACTGAGGAACTAATATTATTTTGTGACTGCGTTATTGTTAATATATTTGCTGTGTACCATGTTTTGCACCCTGGCCCTGGAGGAATGCTGTTTTGTTTGTATTCATGTGTATGGTTGAATGACAATTAAACTTGACCTTCTTGATTGATGTGTGGGTGGGGGTTTAAGTGTATACAGGGAGAAGATGGATGAATTGGGTTGAAAAAATATCAGCCATGATCGAATGGTGGGACAGATATGATGAGCTGAATGGCCTAATTCTACTCTTATTTTATGTTCTTATTCACATTGGATTTGATTCTCTAATATATACAGCAGGCTTTGTGTGTATTCTTCAGTGATTACAATCAACCAAAGCACTAGCACATATAGTGGTTGAGATGATCCCTGCCTTCATTAGTTGAGGCATAGTATATGAAAGTAGGGAAACACTAGTACAACTTTATAAAAGTTTCCTTAGGCCTTAGGCAGAGTTCTATTTACAGTTCTGGTCACTGACCACACTACAGGAAGGATGGCCCTGGAGAGGGTGCAGAGGAGACTTACCTGAAAAGGCTACAGGATGAAGAGTTTCAATGATGAGGAGAGATTGGATAGGCTAGGTTTGTTTATTTTAGACTAAAAATAGCTGAGAGGGGGTCTGAGGTATACACAATTATGAAGCGCTTTCATTGACTAAATAGTGGAAAACTTTTCCCTACATCAGAAGGTGTAGGTTTAAAGTAAGGGGCAGCAAGGGACCTCAGGAAGAACAATTTTCCACTGAGAAATAAATCTGGAACATATTTAAGTGGGTGATGAAGGTGGAGTTTCTCAGAATATTTAAGTAGCATCCAGTAAAATACCTGAATTACAAAGTCAGAGGTGGTTACAGATCAAGTGCTACGACATGAGTTAGCAGAGATGGGCACAGGGTGATCAATGTGGACTGGTGGGCCAGTGAGTGCATGCCACACTGCGCGACTCCAAGATTCATGATAAATTAACAGCTGAATTCTCTTTTCTCTACCATTTCTAATTCCCCATTATTCAGTCTCCTATGGCTATAATTGATCCATATTTCACTTGTCTTTTACTTGAAAGACTACAAAAGCTTTTACAATCCACATTTCATAACAGCCTACATTCATATTTCTTTGCCTTTCTGTATTTCTCAGTCCTTCTTTGCCAAGTTCAAGGTGCTCCCAATCCTTATGCCATTTGCTATTTTTGTCAACTTAAGCATTTCCCTTTGATTTCATTATCTTTTATCTCTCCAGTCAACAACAAAATTCTATTGGATTCTTTTGTACTTTAAAAAAATAAATTTTTACCCCCAAATTATGTAGTTATATACTAACCATTGCCTGTTCATTATCAATGTGTTCTCCCAATCAACCATAATCAACTCTCATGTTGCAAAAGTATTCTTTATTTAGGTTAAGACCATAGTTTGTACTGATGTACAAAAACTGTGATATCATTCTATCACATAATGGCCATTCTCTTTTAAAGGTCCCTTAATAACAAATGAGATTCAGACTCTTACCATGGCTCCTCAAAATATTGATTGAGAAAAGCAACTTGTACACATTCCATGACTATACCAACCACCTTATTATAACAAATTTAAATTGCAAATCTATGTTGGTTAAAGTGTTGCATGATTACTGCATTATCCTTCAACATACATCTTTAATTCCCTGACTTTTTCACACTCAATATTACAACTGCTAAGGATGGCCTATAAAAAACTCCTACTGCTCTTACTTGCTGTTTGCTATTTCTTAGCTAAACTGATTTTATCTATGCACCACCTATCAAGCCAAATATCATTTCTCACCATTGCGTGATCTCCCCCCTTGTTACTATTGCTACACCACCTCCTTTTCCTCCTTATCTCTCCATCCCAAATGTAAATATTTCACTCTCAGCTTCAGTCACCCCATAACCATGTTTCCATACTGGTAATGAGATCACAACCATCTATCTCTATTTGTGCTATTAATTATTCACCTTGCTGTAAATGTAGGAATTCAAATATAGTGTCTTAATCCGATCACTACATTTTTCTGTACATTGAACCATTTGCTGCTTGACTTTTTATTTTTAACATCTATTTATTTTACAATTTTGAGTACTTTTTTTTAAAATTTCCCCTTCCTCTTTTTCTTCCCTTCTTCCTGAATTCCCTTTGTGATTCCCTCTAGGCCAGAGTTCCCAACCCTTTTTAAGCCACGGACCCCTACCATTAACTGAGGGGTCCATGGACCCCAGGTTGGGGATCCCTGCACCAGACAGATATTCTTGTTTGCGGGGTGGAAAGTGGTGATTGCTAGTGCAATTGAGGATGGCTTAAATTACCTTAATCTGTGAATTGAAATCAGCCCCAATATGACCAGCGAATTTCTCCATGAGGATATCCATTTCTATTCTGAAGTACAACCTAAGGTCGGATCACTTTGGGAAGTGTTCCCCAGCATCAAAACCTCTTGAAATACATATTGATAATGCTGGCGAGCAGTGGAGGATATCTGAGTCAACAAGATGAGACTACTCTGTGGCAATGGAGCTGGAGCGATAGAATCACACAGAGGATGACTAGCGTCTGGAAAGTGCTGCCTGTAGAATTGGTGGAGGCAGATGCTGTGACAATATTTAAGCATTGAGACAAATATTTGAATTGCCAACACACAGAAGGCCATGGACCTAACACAGGTAAATGGGATTAATGATGATAAGTACCAAATCCAGGATAGACAAGACGGGATGAATGGCTTGTTTCTGTGGAGACAAATAGACAGCTGACTTTTCAGGTCAAGACCTGCAACTACTCTTGCATAGACTAAACCGAAGAGGTGGAGATCAATACAAGATGATTCCTGAACTGAAACCCCTGCACAAGACATTGCCTCTGTGAGATACAGTTTTAACAGGAACTAACATGACGAGACCTGTTTTGTTGCTGTCTCACAGGGTCCCACCCAGGAACTCTGTAACAAGTACCAAATCTGATCATTCAACCTAACTACCGCCGCAGTATTTGCTCAGTAATGTCACTCCTCATTATAACCATGACACTCGAAAACCACTTACTTTAGTGCATGGCACAAAATACTCATCATGTGATAGTCATGTCAGAGAAACTCAATACAGATTGCGTGATCACTTTGCACAACACCTCTACTCAATACAGTAACCTAACCTTCAATTTCAACTCTATGCTTTTTCCATCCCACTCCTACTCTGATCCCACTTTCTAAAAAAAAGGCCTCTGGCACCACTTCATTGATAGCCAAATAATAAACAAAAATATCAAGGAACAGCTTCTTCTGGTACTGCATCACAGCTCCACAGCCCCAGAGCCCCAGGTTCAATCCTACCCTCAGATACCATCTCTGTGGAGTTTGCACTGTACCACTATGACTGTGGGTTTCTCCATTCACCTTCCATCCCAAGATGTGCCATCGGTTAATAAGCAACTGTAAATTACAGTGTGGTACAAGTTAATGGCATAATCAAAAATGGAAACCAATGAGAGAATGGCAGGGTTATAAGACCATAATACAATACGATATGGAGCAAAATTAGGCCATTTGGCCCATCAAGTCTGCTCCCCATTTCATCATGGCTGATCCAATTTTCCTCTCAGCCCCAGTCTCCCGCCTTCTTCCCATATCCCTTCATGCTCTGACCAATCAAGAATCTATTAACCTCCACCTTAAATATACAAACATACATAAAGATGGCCTCCACAGCTGCCTGGGGCAAAGAATTCCACAGATTCACCACTCTCCCCATCTACTCTATCAACGCCTTACACCATGCAATAGGTTTCAATCAGGTCACCCCTCATTCTTTTGAATTCTAGTGAATGCAGGCCCAGAGCCATCAAATGTTCTTCATGTGACAAACCATTCAGTCCTGGAATCATTTGTGAACCTCCTTTGAACCCTCTCCAGTTTCAGCACATCCTTTCTAAAGAGAGTGGCCCAAAACTGTTCAAAATACTCCAAGTGAGGCCTCACCATTGCTTCATAAAGATTCAACATTATATCCTTGCATTTATATTCTAGTTCTCTTCAAATGAATACTAACACCACATTTGCCTTCCTCACCACAAACTCAACCTGCAAATTAACCTTTAGGGAATCCTATCCAAGGACTCCCAAGTCCCTTTGCACTTAAGATTTTTGAATTTTCTCTCCATTTAGAAATAGTCAACCCTTCCATTTCTTCTAACAAAGTGCATGACCATACACTTCCCAACACTGTACTCCATCTGCCCCTGCCTAATTTGTCCAAGTCCTTCTGTAGCCTCCTCAAAACTACCTGCCCCTCCACCTAGCTTCATGTCGTCTGCAATCCTTCCAGCAAAGCCATCAATTCCATCATCCAAATCATTGACATATAATGTAAAAAGCAGTCATAACACAGACCCCTACGAGACACCACTAGTCACCAGCAACCAAACAGAAAAGGCTCCCTTTATTCCCAATCTTTGTCTCCTGCCAATCAGCCACTGCTTTATCATGCCAGAATCTTTCCTGTAATACCATAGGCTTGTAGCTTGTTAAGCAGCCCCATGTGTGGCACCTTGTCAAAGGCCTTCTGAAAATCAAAGGAGGTAACATCAACCGATTCTCCTTTGTCTATCCTGCTTGTTATTTCTTCAAAAGAATTTCAACAGATTTGTCAGGCAAGATTTTCCCTTGAGGAAACCATGCTGACTACAGCTTATTTTATCAAGTGCTCTCAAGTACCCAGAGACCTCATTGTTAATAATCAACTCCAACATCTTCCCAACCACTGAGGTCCTGACCCCTGACACCTGGAACTTCCACATATTGTTAGGGTTTTTCACAGTGAAGACTGATGCAAAATACTTATTCAGCTCATCTGCCATTTCCTTGTCCCCCATTACTACGTCTCCAGCTCTGTTTCCCAGTGGTCTAAATATCTATTCTCTCTGTTCTTTTACACTTTGTATCTGGGGAAAAAAAAATTTGTATCCTCTTTAACATTATTGGCTAGCTTACATTCGTATTCCATTTTTTTCTTCTTAAAGACTTTTTTAGTTGCCTTCTGTTGGGTTTCGAAAGCTTCCTAATCATCTAATTTCCAACGAATATTTGCTCTACATGCTTTCGCTTTGGCTTTTATGTTCGCTATGACTTCTCTCGTCAGCCATAGTTGCATCATCTTGCCTTTAGAATACCTCTTCCGCTTTGGGGTGTATATATGCTGTGCCTTCCGAATTGTTTCCAGAAATTCCAGCCATTGCTGCTCTGCCGTCATCCCTGTCAGTGTTCTTTTCTAATCAATTCTGGCCAACTCCTCTCCCGTGTGTCAGTAATTCCCTTTACTCCACTGTAATATTGATATATTTGACTTCAACTTCTCCTCCAATTTCAGGATGATTTTGATTATACAGGTGACCCCGCTTTTCGAACGTTCACTTGAGGAAACTTCACTGTTACGAAAGACCTACATTAGTACCCTGTTTTCACTTTCAGAAGGTGTTTTCACTGTTATGAAGAAAGGCAGCGCACAATAAAAAATCAGCGCGCGAAAAAATCAGCGCACACCCCGAGCAGCCGCTCTCCCCCGGATTCGGAACAGCATTGCTTAATCACGAGCCTGTGAGCAGCCGTTTGCAAGATGAATTCTAAGGTGTCGGAAAAGCCTGAAAGAGCTCGTAAGGGTGTTACACTTAGCGTAAAGCTAAGCATAATTAAGCGTTTCAATCATGGTGAACGAAGCAAGGACAAAGTGAGTTTGGCTTGTGGAAGCTGACAAAGATGATGTTGAAGATGTTTTGGCATCCCATGACCAAGAACTGATAGATGAAGAGCTGATGCAATTGGAAGAGGAAACGATAACAATCAAAACCGAATGCAGTAGCAAACAGACCGAAAGTGAAGTCGTCCAGGAACTGAACGTGAAGCAACTGCGTGAGATTTTCGCTGCAATAATAAAGTACAACTTTAATTTTGAAAGGGTACGTAGGTTTAGGGGATACTTGCAGGATGGTTTGAGTGCTTACAAACAACTGTATGATAGAAAAATGCGCGAGGCTCAGCAGTCAAGCAAGCCTTCCACATCAGCCACAGCAGACAACGAACCTCGACCTTCGACATCGAAGCGGGCAGTCATAAGAGAAGATGAGCTGCCTGCCCGATCGACGATGAGATGACACCCCCGTGTCCCACCACCCGGGCCCCGGACAGATGCTGTACCAATTCGCGAAGAACGCAGTGGTAGCCGGGAGGCACACAGCACATCTTTAAGAAAAAAACCAAAATAAACATGCTAATAATTAGGTGCCGCCTAGCACGTAATTGTCAGCCCAGATCAGAGGCGACGCAATCGGCAATCGCCTCTGATCTGCACCGACATTTACGTGCCGGGCAGCACCTAATCAATTAGCATGTTTATTTCGGCTTTTTTCTTAAAGATGTGCTGTGTGCCTCCTGGCTACTGCTGCGTTCTTCGCCGCAATGTATCGAGTTGGCGGCCTGGAGGGTGGGGGGCCACTGCACCACCCAGCCTGCGACGACTCAGCCTAACACACCATCATCAGTGTGCTCAGCGCTGTTTTCCCAATTCCGGTAAGTGATACCACACTGTACATACATTATTTCTACTTTTATATAGGCTGTGTATTTTTACATGTTGTTTGGTAGATTCGGCAGCTTCATAGTTTAAAGGTTACTGGAGAGCACGTTTATGCCAACAGCGCTTGTGTGAGATTTTCTGCCGAGAGCACTTGCGTGAGATTTTCGCTACGGAGATCTGTGCAGGCAATCGTCGTAGAGAAGTATTTCTACTTTATATAGGCTGTGTATTTACCATATCATTCCTGCTTTTACTATATGTTACTGTTATTTTAGGTTTTATGTGTTATTTGGCATGATCTGGTAGGTTATTTTTGGGTCTGCGAACGCTCACAAAATTTTCCCATATAAGTAAATGGTAATTGCTTCTTCGCTTTACGACATTTCGGCTTACGAACCGTTTCATAGGAACGCTCTACCTTCGGATGGCGGAGAAAACCTGTATTATGATCACTTGTCCCTTGGAGTTCTTTTACCTTAAGCTCTCTAATCAACTCTGGTTCATTGCACAATACCCAATCCAGAATAGCTGATCCCCCAGTGGGTTAATCACGAGCTGTTCTAAAAGCCATTGCGTAGGCATTCTAGAAATTCTCCCATCTGGAATCCAGCACCAACCCGACTTTCCCCAATCCACCTGCATATTGAAATCCCATGTCACTATTGTAACATTCCCTTTTGGCAGACATTTCTATCTCCCATTGTAATTTGTAGGCCACATCCTTACTACTGTTTGGTGATTTGTATACAGGTCTCTTCAGTGTCCTTTTACCCTTGCAATTCCTTAGCTCTATCCACAATGATTTAACACCTCTGACCCTATGTCATCCCTTTCTAATGATTTGATTTCACTATAGAGAAATATGAAGGGGGATGGAATAATGGGCTGTACTGTGGCATAGCGGTTAGCACACCAGTGACCTGGGTTCAATTCCTGCTACTCTCTTTAAAGGGTTTGTACGTTCTCCCCATCTCTGCATGGATTTCTTCCGGGCTCTCTGGTTTCCTCCCACAGTCCAAAGTCATGCCGATTGGTTAAATGGTAACTGTAAATTGTGCCATGATTAAGCTAGGATTAAATTAGAGGGTGCTGGGTGGCACGTCTCGAAGAACCAGAAAGCCCTGTTCCACGCTGTATCTCAGTAAGTTAGTAAATAACTTAAGTAATTTAGTTAGTAAGTAAATAAATAGCCAAATTGTTTTATCCTATGTCATTTTAATTATGAAAATTTCCAATCGGGCACATTACAGCCCTCAGGGTTCAATGCTGAATTCAACAACTTTTGACTTTTTAGTTAATCTGAGAACTCACCAGTTCCAATGATAGTTTTCTCTCTCCACAAATACTGCCAGATTTTTTTCCAGTATGTTCTTTTTATTTCCAATTTCCAAATGCTGCAGTGTTTTATTTTCCCACTTTCCTCACCTATCCATTTAATGCCCTCCATAAAAAGATCACTGCAATTAAGAAGCTTTCATCACCCTTTCTCAGCTGACATTCAGTACCCGTCTAGGCCTCCTCCCGTGTCAATTGTTCTCTCCACCACTCCCTCTTTTCTGCAACCATTTAACATTTTTTCAAACCTTTCCTCTTTCTCAGGAAAAATCATCAACTCTGAGCATTAATTTGTTTCTCTTCTCCACAGAAGCCACCTGAAAGTCATAGAAATCAGTGATTAGCATTACTGGCTCTAGCCTCCATAGTACAGTATCCAAGACATCTTTAAAGAGCAATGCCTCAGAAAGGACCCCCACCACCCAGGCCATGCCCTCTTCTCATTGTTACCATCAAGGAGGACAGGAGCACTCAGCAATTAGGAACAGCTTCTTCCCCTCTGCCATCCAATTCCTAAATGGGCATTGGACCCATGAACACTAACTCACTACTTTATTTTTGTCTTTGCACTATTTATTTTTATATTTGCTGTAATTCAGTTATTTATTTTTTCTACATATATCATGCTTTGCATTGTACTGCTGCTGCCAAGTTAACAAATTTTACAACATATGTCAGTGATATTAAACGCGATTCTGACCTGCTGTGTATTTCCAATATTTTCTGCGGTTGCTTAAGATAACAAAAATGCACAATTTTTTGCTCTTCTCTGGAAAAGCAAGTTATTTTGTAGATTCATCTACACGTTTGTAAATGGATTGCCCTTGTTCAGGAATGACAGATAGTTACAGGTGCAGGACTGTATAAAGCTGGAACATTTACTTATCTTGATTACGTTAAACATTGGCGGGAACAAAAAAACAACTAAGAATCAGATTTCCATCGTTCAATGCAATCATTTCACCACTTCTAGGAAGGGATAGTGAATTATTGTACTGAACCATAGGAAACTTACAAGAGCAAATAAACTGCAATAAGAGTTGTAACATAGAGTAAACAAAACTCCACATAAACAGACAAGATGAAAGCAGACAACCAATAACTTAGAAGCCACACTTGATCCATGTTTACTCAACAAATACAGACAAAACCACAATTTGTATTAAAGTTCAAAGTAAATGTATTATCCAAGTACATGTATGTCACCATATACAACCCTGAGATTCATTTTCTTGGAAGCATACTCAATAGATCCAATATAATCAATATAAGACCTCAATAAAAGAGTGGGCAGTGTGCAAAGGACTACAAACTGTGAAAACACAAAAGGAAAAGAAATAATAATAATTAAATAAGCAATAAATAGAGAACTACTCAATAAATAGAAATATACAGTAGAGTCCTTGAAAGTGAGTCCATAGTAAGTGAGAACAGCTCAATGATAGGGCAAGTAAAGTTGGGTGAAGTTATCCCCTTTGGTTCAAGAACCCGATGGTTAAGGAGCAGTAACCGTTCCTGAACCTGGTGGTGAGAGTCCTGAGTCTCCTGTACCTTCTTCCTGATGGCAGCGGCAAGAAAAGAGGATGACCTGGGTGGTGGGAGTCCCTGATGATGGATGCTGCTTTCTTGTAACGATGTTTTTGTGTAGGTGTACTTAATGGTGGGGAAGCTTTACCCATGATGGATTGGGCCATATCCACTACTCTTCGTATGATTTTCCATTCTAGGCCATTGGTCATACCGGCCTGTGATGCAGCCAGTCAATATACTCTCCACCATACATCTACAGAAATTTGTCAAAATTTTAGATATCACGCCAAATCTTCGCAAGCTTCTCAGGAAGTAAAATAAGGAAGTAAAGAAAATCTAGCTCAGTTTCTTTTTTAAGTTCAGAAGTCTTATTTATTTATTGAGATACAGCACAGAATAGGCCTTTCTGACCCTTCAAGCCACGCCACCCAGCAATCCCCAAATTTAATCACGGGACAATTTACCATGATCAATTCACCTACCAACCAGTACGTTTATGGACTGTGGGAGGAAACCAGAGCACCAAGAGGAAACTCCTGCAGTTTACAGGAAGTGGTGGGATTGTACCCAACAAAACAGCACATGTTATGTTTCTCCATTATAATGCTGAATAACATCCACATAATAAGCTGCCAACACCAAATGACAGCATGGAGCTTGAACAGATAGTTTATGAACCTGTTGCTTCTAACAGACATTTCACTGCAAAATATATTGTTACTAATAAAACAACCAAACACCCTTGCCATAACTTATGAGATAAATTTATGCTTTGCCTCTAAAAAAAAAATTAATACCCAATTTGTTTACTCATGGCAAATTCTGTATTTACTTTTAAGCTCTAAATTCCCTCAAACTCCTACCCATTTCAAACACAAGTTCAGAGTCAACCTGATAAAGATGACATATTTCCTTTTCCAACGGTTGTAATGACAAGCTCTCGCTGTTACGAACAGCATCTAAACATTGGTGGGAACAAAGATCACACTCATAATCCAAGAATGCTTGTAGCTTCTTCAAAATTCTAGGTTGACAGAGGGAAAAAAATGACAACACTCATGGCTGTGTCTTCCAACAGGCAGAGAAGAGCTTAAGCACCATCCCCACTACACACAAGATCAGTCATTCTGCAAGGATCCTGATTGAGAGTTACCAGCCTGGAAAATTAACTCTACCCTCCTTCCCTCTCAGACGCTGCCTGGCTGAGTGTTTTCATAAGTAGAAATTGCTGGATGTACATGTCAGGTCAGACAGCATATGTGGAAAGAAAAACAGTTAATCTTTTAGGTCAGACCTTCTTTGTCAAAAGGTCTGTTAACTCTGCAGAGGCCCATGTGTTGTGAAGCAAATGGAAGATTGTGGTTATTGAGCATAATTTTTCATTTCATAGGAGAAAATCACTTGGTCTATCAAGTCTATGCTGCTTCCCATTAATACTAATCACCCACTATTTCCTTGTAACATAACCACAATTCTGATGGCCATAGAAACTACCAGAACATCTTTGGGATGCAGGAAGAAATTGAAGCAAGCAGTCAGAGGAAACCTAGTGATAACAGCAAAATCCGTACAGACAGCAGCCAAGGTTTGTTACTACTACAGGAAAGGTATAGTATAGGCAGAAAATGAAGTGCAAAGGTAGATTGTGAAATCAAGAATCTGTCTTATCAAAGGGACCATTCAATAGACTTCTCACAGTGGGACAGTGGGAAGGAAGCTGTCCTTGAGCCCAGTGGTATGTACGTGCTTTCAGGATTTTGTCTTCTGCCCGACTAGAGGGGTGGGGGGGGGGGGTGGCGGAAGAGAAGAGAGAATGTTGAGATGGGTGTGGTCTTTGACTATATGCTGGATGCTTTACCAAAGCAGCAAGTGTAGACAGAGTCAATGGAGCAGTAGGTTACTTGAAATTGAAAAATTCAGTGTTCATACCGTTAGCTGCAGGTTCATTCATTCGTTATGTGCCGGGTTGCACGGCGTCGGCGATCATGGTCTTTCCATGACCAGGATTGTCTTTGGCAAATTTTTCTACAGAAGTGTCTTTACAAGACCCCGACCATTATCAATTACACTATGTGATCACATAACTAGGACTTGTGATATGCACCAGATGCTCATACGACTATCCACCACTGGCTCCTATGGCTTCATGTGACCCTGATTGGGGTGGGGTGGGGGGGGGAGGGAGGGAATTAACAGGTGCTACATCTTGCCCAAGGTTGATCAGCAGACTAGCAGAGGGAAGGAGTGCCTTACACCTCCTTTGGTAGTTACGTACCTCCACTGCTCAAGGACAATTTAGCTGCTGGCTACTCAAGTGAAACATGACGTGTTGTTCTAGTTTGCACTTAGCCTCACTGAGGAAGCAGAGGAGGCCAAGAACAGGCAGGCAGGATAAGAGGAACTGAAATAGCATGCAACCAAGTTCAAGTTTAATTGTCATTCAACCATACACATTTATACAGCTAAATGAAACATTGTTCCTCCAGCGCCAAGGTGCAGTCATTTATACAGTCATAAATCATTATTATAGCATATACAGTCACAAAATAATATTAACACAAGTCCCTGAGTGGTGTGGACTGAAGATTGATAGCGCATGGATGTTGTCCTAGAGCCATGTTTCCACAAGAACAAGCACCGAGCAGTTTCTCATCTCACACTGAGTCAGCTGCAGACGAAGGCAATCCAGCTGGTCTTCCATGGAGCGAACACTGGAGAACACCATCAAAAAGAGAGCCCGCCTGCAGTGGCTAGCCCCCAGCCCAGCATAGATTCCAGCGCGCCCACCAGGCTTCTGTTCTCTCCCAACACTGTCTCCTTCCCTGAGCAGCTATAACAGGCAACGCCACCGCATGATGGCCTGGAGGGCACAACAAGTGAGGCCAATGACCCCTCCGTCATTGGTCTCCAGGATGAACTGGACACATGGCTTTTTGCATTACCATTGTTCAATAGGGTGTTGCAATCGCAAGAAAAAAAAACACATTTAGGACAAAAATTTGCACCATTTATTCGACCCAGGGAGGCTGCTGCTATCAAGCGTGCAACCATCTTACTGGAGACACAAAATTGTTGTTACAGATGGAGCAGTGGTGCTCTACAAAACCATTGCCTAGTCTACATTCTGTCTCACTGATATAGACGAGGCCACAGAAAATGCAATAGATGAAGTTGAAGGAGGTACAAATGAATCTCTGGCTCACCTGGAAGGGCAGTTTAAATCCCTGGATGGTGGGGGTGGGGGGGAGAGAGGAGTGTGGAGACAAGTGCTGCATCACCTATGTTTACTAGGGAAAGTGCTGGGGGACAGTGATGGGTTGCAGGGGAGGAATAAGCAGTTAAGGGAGCATTGGAAAGTGTTTTTTGTAGAAAGTCGAGATAAAGGGTAGGGTGTTGAAGGGTGATACGCTGGATGTAAGTAAACGTCTTCAGCTGTTCCAACTACAACTTCCTTCCATTAACAAGGTTGGAAGTGAGAATGCTTCCTCTCGTTGTATAATATTCAAGTGCATTCACAACCATCAAATGAACTCACCTTTGTCTCCATACAACAAAACCTACACACATATCAACAGTACTGTAGTAATTTTATGTATTGCACTGTACTGCTAACACAGGAAGAAGAAATTTCATGACACGTGAGTGATGAAAAACCTGTTTCTGATATGGGTTGCTATTGTGGACTAAAAGTGAGAAGGAGGCAGGGAGAAGGGAATCACGGTTGGGAAAAGGGGAAGTGAGTGGGAAAACACTAGAGAGACATTCTGTAATGATCAATAAACCAATTGTTTGGAATCAAATGACCTTACCTAGTGTCTCAGGGCTGGATGTGTTTGCACCCGCATCACCCCTCACCCCGGCACTCCTTCTCTGCCACCTGTCCCACACCCTCGCCATTCCCCAATATCCTTTGCTCCTGCCACATTTACAAACTCTCTCTCTCTCTCTCTCCATTCCAAGTTTGCAAAGTTCTTAGGCACCCCAGCTACATATATATGTGCCTAACCCTTTTGCACAGTACTGTATGTCAAAAAACTTAAAAAATTAAACCTATCACCAATTCTAGACTTCAGGAACAATCTCACTGTATATGCTGTGTTAACCATTTTGGATTTTACACATCTTAATACAATTGTCTTGTATTCTTAATTCCATATAGGCCTATTCTATTCAACTTTCCACTCACCAATGGATCAACACTAGTGAAAGTACTGGTGAGTATAAAATACATGACACCAGCTATTATTTGGCAGAAAAGAGGATGCCAGAAGAACTCAGCGAGCCAAGCTGCATCTGTGGCAATATTTTTACATATTCATTTTGATTTTTCAGGCAGAACATTGAGCAAAGGGAACAGAATGTGGGAGAAACTCAGCAGGCTGGGGCGCATCTATGGAGGGAAATATACAGTCAATGTATTGGATAGGGGCCTTTTATCTAGCGTGAAAGATAAATCAGTGAATGTTTCATAAAGATCCAGAGAGGCAGGAAAAATGAATTATTACCCTCCCTATCCCCACAGATGAAATGTTTCCTATCAAATCTCACCATAGTAATCTAATACTGCCACCAGGTGTTGGATAGTGACATTACAACACCATCCAAGTCGGTCTGAAGTTAGTGAAGAGTAGAACTGAGCTTGCCACCTGGAATCTCCCACAATCCCCACCCCTAGTAATCCCTGTTCGCAGGTGGAGGACTAGGTGCCACTGAGACTGCTCTACCAGAATAGAAGGTATGAAGAAACACATACACACA